>NW_008336075.1:5840448-5959772 GCF_000622305.1 Nannospalax galili | reverse complement strand
CCTCCCCCCTGTGTGTGAGTTTATCCCCCTCTGTGTGTGTGTGTGTGTGTTTATCCCCCTCTGTGTGTGAGTTCATCCCCCTGTTTGTGAGTTCATCCCCCACTGTGTGTGAGTTCATCCTCCCTGTATGTGAGTTCATCCCTCCTGTGTGTGAGTTCATCCTCCCTGTGTGTGAGTTCATCCCCCCACGTGTGAGTTCACCCCTCCTGTGTGTGAGTTCATCCTCCCTGTGTGTGAGTTCATGCCCCCGTTTGTGTGAGTTCATCCCCCCTATGTGTGAGTTCATCCCTCCTGTGTGTGAGTTCATCCCTCCTGTGTGTGAGTTCATCACCCCGTGTGTGAGTTCATCCCCCCGTGTGTGAGTTCATCCCCCTGTGTGTGAGTTCATCCCCCCATGTGTGAGTTCATCCCCCCTGTGTGTGAGTTCATCCTCCCTGTGTGTGAGTTCATCCCCCCATGTGTGAGTTCATCCCCCCTGTGTGTGAGTTCATCCTCCCTGTATGTGAGTTCATCCCTCCTGTGTGTGAGTTCCTCCCTCCTGTGTGTGAGTTCATCGCCCCGTGTGTGAGTTCATCCCCCCGTGTGTGAGTTCATCCCCCTGTGTGTGAGTTCATCCCCCTGTTTTTGAGTTCATCCCCCTTGTGTGTGAGTTCATTCTCCTGTGTGTGAGTTCACGTGTGTGAGTTCATGCCCCCGTGTGTGAGTTCATCCCCCCTGTGTGTGAGTTCATCCCCCTGTTTGTGAGTTCATCCCCCTGTGTGTGAGTTCATCCCCCCTATGTGTGAGTTCATCCTTCCTGTGTGTGAGTTCATCCCCGCTGCATGTGAGTTCCTCTACTCTATCTCTGCTTCCCTGACCCCTCTACTACATTTCTTTGCTGGTATCAGAGTCCAGATTTTCCTAGCTTCCAATGTAGACTGAAGACCAGGGACTCTCCAGAAACCCTTCAGGCCTTCAGGGCAAAGTCAGGACTGCTGAGGCACCAGCTTCCTGGACTGAGCAGCTACCAGGTTTTCAGCCTTTCGGTTCTCGGCCTTTCCGGAGTGAAGACGGCTATTGTTGAACTACTCAGCCTGTGTTGTGTAAGTCAATCTGATAAATCCCCTTTCAATACATAATCATTCTCCCAGCTGTATACCTCTAGAGAATCCTGATTGATACACACACTGTTGTATGTGCCCTCATGCCATGGGTCACATTGGTACTGGGGAGAAGCCACTGCTGTGTGTCTGGTGCTCAGAGTGACAGGCCATGTGTGGGGAAGAGAAAAGTTGCCTACTAAGGGGGTATTATGAGCATGCTGCCCTGACAGGCTGAGCTGTAACTGCTAGGCAGAGCTGCACCCCAGGTAGACCAGCCCCACCTCTGAACCTTCACCATGGCAGGGAGCCGGAAGCACTGCTTGTTGGCTGCCTTGACACCACCAGTCCCCAGCCTGAAGATTAGCAATATATAGGAGGGCCATGGTGTGTCCCCTGACTGCTACATGTGACACAGAAGGCCTGGCCACTCTGCCCCTTCCACCTGTACACACCAGGCATGTTGTCTTGGGTCCCTGTTAACCTAAACTGGCCCAAGAAGAATTCTAGTGGCAGCAGCTATAGCCCTGGGCCCACTACAAGGCTGAGGCCCCGGCTCCTGTGTTAAAGAAGTCTAGTCCACCCTCTCTTGGGAAAAACCACACATCAAGACAAGTGAACCACCCTCAATATGTCCTGAAAGACAGCAACCCTAGGTCAGATCTGGAGATCTTGTCTCCAGACAAAGAGCCTGCAGTGGCCCCAGAGATGGATGCTGAGCTGGGTGTGTAAGTACAGAAGGAGTCTGACATGCAAGAGAAAGCTGAGGCCCAGGGGAGAGCTGTGTGGTGAGCCATCTCCCCAGTCCTGTGACCTTCATTTCTGAGTCTGTGATGACTTGCTCTCTCTGAGGAGATGGTTCGGTGGTAAAGGTACTTGCCACCCAGCCTAACAACCTGAGTTCAATCCCTGGAACCCACTTAGTGGAAGGAAAGAAACAACCCACAAGTTATCCTCTGACCTCCACATGCCCACTGTGGTACACAAGCCCCCACTTTATATATATGCACTCACACAAAATAAATTAATAAAACATATCCCTAAAATTTTAAATCTCTTAACTGGGAAGAATCTCAGTGAGTAAAGTGCTTGATGCACAAATGTGAGGACTTGAGTTTGAATCCCCAGATCCTGTACTAGGAAAAAATAAATAAAAAGCCAGGAGGTTGTAGAGATACCATAGAGGCTAAGAGCACTTGCTGCTCATGCAGAGGACATAGTTTAGTTCCCAGCATTCACATGGTGGCTTATAACCATCTGTATGTAACTCCTCAAGAGAGGAGTTTGATGCCTTCCTCTGGTCTCTGAGGGCACCCTTACACATACGGTATACAACACAGATGTACACATAATAGTAAAAATAAATCTTTAAAAAATAAAAAAGCTGGGGACATGGCTCTGGGGTTAATAGCACTGGCTGCTCTTGCAGAGAACCTGGATTTGGTTCCCAGCATCTACATGGAGGCTACATGGTGGCTAACAATGGTCTGTAACTCCAGTTCCAGGGGATCTGATGCCATCTTCTCGCCTCCATGGGCATTGCACCCACGTGGTGTACTTTACATACTTACAGGCCAAACACTCATAAACATAAAATTAAGATAAATAAATCAAAAAGGAAAAACAAATTTAAATCCAGACATCATAATGCATGTGTCTGTAATCCCAGCCCCCTTACAGGCAGAAGGTAGGAGGAGTCAGGAGAATCCCAGGAAGCTCAGGGACCAATGAGCCTGGCAGACTCCAAAGAGACAAGACACCTGCCTCAAACAAGGGAGGTGAGGACCAACCCCCAAAGTTGTCCTTTGACCTCAACATGAGTACCAAGGAGCACATATCCACACTCACACCCATGAGCATGCACACACACACACACACACACACACACACACACACCCTCATAATGTTTTAAGTAACTTCATGATGTCTGTGTTTGGTGACATTCATAGTTATCCTTGGGCACATAGCTATCCTTGGAGTGTGGGTTGAACAGTCTTATGTCTTCCCAATAGACAGTCTCTTTGAACTTGGGGACTTTGAGGACAGAGCAGGTGAGGCCCAAGGCCTGTAGCACTCATGAAGGCAGGAGGACACAACCTTGGAGTTCAGCTCTCCTCTGACCCTGCTCCAGCCCCAGCCAGCCTGCAGCACCTCACTCCCCTCAGGGCGGGCAGCCAGCTCCTGCCATCTGCTGTGATTTATGGGGGAAAGGCAGTGATTAATCGGCCAGTCAGCCCGAGTGCAGCCATTTTCCCTTATTTTCCTGCCCCCTGACCCCCCAGCACAGTCCAGGCAGCGCCTGGGCAAGTGTATTAATCACACACTTTAAAAATATTTAAAGGAGGAGCCCAGGCCTGGAGCAGAGTTCCCTTTAATGGACTCATTTGCAGCAGAGGGTGAGTATGCTAATTAGGAGATAAAACAAACGGGGCTGTTTGAGATGCAAATGAGCTGGGGGAAGCTTCGGGTCCCTTCCTTCCCCACTGCCTAAATCCTTCTTCAACCACTTCCCTCTAAAAGGGAAAAGATAGCGGTTGACTCTAAAACTGAGAGGTGCTACGTCTTGCTTTTAAAGCTCCTCTTTGTTTATTAATTTTTTAAATAAATTTTTGTGTGTATGCATCTATGTATGTACACAAGCCTAAGCCCTGTGGAGACCAGAGGTCAACCTCAAGTGTCGCTCCTCACCCACCATTATCTTGTTTTTTGACACTTGTGTGTATGTGTATTTATGTGTGTGTGGTGTATGTGCATGTGTGTATTCAAGTGCACACCTATGTGTGCATATGGAGGCCAGAGGATGACTTCAGTTGTCTTGTTCTGTCACTCTATGCCATATTTCCTTGGGACAAAGTCTCCAATTGAACCTGGAGCTAGGCTGGCACCCAGCAAGCCCCATACCAGAGATCCTCCTCTTTGCCCCACAGAGCTGGGTTGACAGGTATGTGCACAAACAAGCCTAGTTTTTACATGGGTGCTGGGGATTTGAACTCAAGTCCTCATTGTTGTACAGCAAGCACTTTTACTTACTGAGCCATCTCCCCAGCCCTTTTGACACTTTTTTTTTTGAGACAGGGTTTTATACTGGTCTGGGGTTCCCTGATTCAGCTAGACTGGTTCAGCAAGGCCCCTATCCACCTGCCTTTACTTCTCCAGCATTGGGATCACAAGCCTACGCCACCATATTCAGCTATTTTATGTGGATTTGGGGGGTCAAACTCAGGTCCTCATGCTTGCATGGCAAGCACTCTACCTACTGAAACATCTCTCCAGCCCCTACGGAGGGGGCTTTTACAAGGATCAAGGACCTAAGAGGCCAAGTCTTCCCATCTCTGGCACTCGAGGGATGGACTTTCTGTCTCATCCTGCCAAAGTCCTTCCAGGCCTCCCTCTGCCCTTTCCACTAACTCCTGTCCCTTGTCTATGTCTGCTCAGGGCTGGGCTGCCCAATTGACTTCCAGTCTTCCTACCATTGAAGCTCTCTCCATCCACTTAGCTGCTCACAGAAGCCTCCCAGACACACTCAAACCCTTCCTCCAGCCTCCCACCAAATCTAAATCCTGCCCTGCTCCCCGCCCCCACTCTGTGCCACCCACTGTATCAAATAGTACACTTGCCCCTCTCTCCTCTGGGCACTAGGGCATCTTGGTGGCCCTGACTGCCTCCTACCTACTCCTCAGAGACACCTTCAGGCTCCACTCTTGTACCCTGTGGATCCTGGATCTGGCATGTAATTTGAGTGTGAAGAAGTGTGTGTCTACATCTTTGTCACCCCCAGAATGGTGAGAGTTTCCTCAGGGAACTTTCTTTCCCACTGTGTCCAGGGCTGTAGACCCAATGCCAGTGTTTACTAACATGCATGGAGAACTGAGCTGACTACAGCGAGCTCCACTAGCTCCTATCCTCTGTCAGTTGCAGCATCAGCACAGGGGCCTCACGGCCCAAGGATGACTCATTACCTGCTGCAAGACCCAGCTGGAGAAGCAGAGGAGACCACTTAGCCAGAGGACCCCTCAGTTAAGACAATGCTCAACCTGGAGGAAACAGACCCCAGTTCACCCCCTCGGACTGGGCAAGTCCCATCACAATGCCCAGCAACAATGAATGTCCCACACTCTTGGGCAGGGTCAGGCGTAGCCAGTGAACTTCAATTTGTTCGCCCTGTTGGTTCCCAGGGGTGCAGACAGAGCTTCCAGTCCCACCCCACCTCAAGTCTCTCTGTGTGTCCATGTTTATAGTGTGTGAAGTGTGTGCAGATGTGTGTAGAAACCAGAGGTTATCAGGAGGAGTTTTTTTGTTTGTTTGTTTGTGTTTTGTTTTTTTTTTCTCTATCAGCTTCCACCTTTTTTGGAGACAGTCTCTCACAGAACCTGGAGCTCATCAATTGGGCTAGGCTGGCTGGTCAATGAACTCCAGGGATCTGCCTATCTTTCCTCAGCAATAGAATTACAGGCACACTGCTGCACCTGGTGTTTTATGTGGGTTCTAAAGATCCAAACTCAGGTCCTCATGTTTGCACTGCAAGCACTTTACCAACTGAGCCATCTTCTCACCCCGACTGTGTCTCCTTAACATACCCAAATGCCAACTGGTCAAAGTCTAGCCTCCATCTTCCAGTGGCACAGTCAAGTTAGTGCCTGATAAGAATATCAAGGTTCTAATGCCAAAATTCTGGCATAGATGGGAAGGTTGTTCTCCAGCCCCATTAATTACTTAAGAGTTATTAGCAGTTGAAAGCTGTTGGGGGAAGAAGAATCATTCTCTTTTGAGGGTGAGGCCACTGGTAGGTTCCCCATGTTCTGGCCCTATACCCATACACATAATATAGGCAGAACTAACTGGATTTAGTGGTTCGCAAAAAAAAAAGCACATGAAGTTAGGAGGGTAGGCATGTTGGAGAGGTTATAGGGTGGATATGATCATATTTCATTTGTATAATACATACATACATACATGAAATTCTCAAAAACAAATATAAATTATAATAAAAAGAATGTTAGAGGGCTGGAGAGATGCCTTAGTAGTTAAGAGCGTACTCCTCTTGCAGAAAACCCAGGTTCAGTTCCCAGCACCCACATGACAGATCACAACTGTTTGTAACTCCAGTTCCAGATCCAACACCCTCTTTTGGACTCCAAGTCACCAGCCATTCATGTGATGCACATACATACATGTAGAGAAACACTCATACACATAAAATCAATAAATCTTTTAAAAAGGAATGTTAAGAGACTGGAGAGATGGCTCTGGTTAAGAACACTGGTTGCTCTTACAGAGGACCTGGGTTCAATTCCTAGCAGCCACATGGCAGCTAACTGTACATAACTCCAGTTCCAGGTGAATCTGATGCACTCTTCTGACTTCTGTGGGCACTGCATGACACAGATGCACTTACATACAAGCAAGCAATACACTCATACACAAAAATAAAAATAATAAATAAAATATTAAAATGAATGTCTTCAGTTAACTACCCTACCTCCTCCCAGTCTGAATCAATCTCTCTCTCTCTCTCTCTCTCTCTCTCTCTGACACACACACACACACACACACACACACGGTCTACTTCCCTGGCATCCTTGCTATCACCCAGCTCCTTATAGACAGCATCTCTTGTTGGATTTCATAGGAACCGAATGCTAAGAGGATATAAAGGATTCCTGCTTTATTGTGCAGTATCACCTGTAAAGGAAGTAATGCAATAGGTGCGCTGAGCTCCATCAGTCCTTGAGTTCCCTGCAGAAACTGCACCTTCTAGCAAGGGACGCTGGAGCAGTCAGTGTGTAGGACAGAGGACCCACCTTGGTGGAAGATCTGCTTTGCTCACTCATGACTGGGGCCATCCCAGAACAGTGCGAAGAGCTGGCAGTGCTAACCGCTGCAGGCGTCAGCTAACCACAGTGTGCACAGCTGGGCAGCAGTCCTTTCTCACACCTCTGCTCTTGTATGTGGCTTCGGCACCCTGAGAACAGAATCTGAGACAGGACTTGGGCAGGAAGTGGGGAAGGAAGCTAGAGGAGGAGGGCCAATGAAAGGATGCATTATAAAAGTGGTATCCCATGGGAGACTGGGAGTGAGTCAGAGGCTGCCTGAAGCATGGTATGACCTGCACCTCAGATTCCCCACCTTGAGAGATAAAGAACAGGAGACCCATTCATCTAGTTGACCTGTCCCCACTGATAAAGGCTGGCCCATGGGATGGAATGTAGCTAGAGTACTTGCCTCACATGCACAAAGCCCTGGGTTCCATTCCCAGCACTACATAAAGCAGGCATGGTGGCACATGTCTGTAATCCCAGCACTTGGTAGGTAGAGGCAGGAGGATCAGAAGCGCAAGGTCATGCTTGGCTACATAGGGAATTTTGAGGCCAGACTGGGATGGCCTATGGTTCTAACTTGCTCATAGTTATGGGGGTACAGGTGTGGGTGCTAGGCAGTTTCCATCAACACCTCATACCCAATGTGGCCTGCTATCCAAATGAAGATGAATTAACTTGGCCAAAGCCACAGAGGCAGGTGGCAGCAGGTCGACCAGGGCTATGACAGGAGTTTTCCTGGGGACTCTACTAAAGTTGAGATGCTGACATAAACATCCAAGAGGGGAAACCACACAGGATGTGCATGCACCAGCCTGAAGTGCATTGCACTAGTTACCTTTCTCCTTGCTGGGATCAAATACGTAGCCAAAGCAACTGGAGAGAGGGCTTATTTTGGCTCACAGTTGGAGGATGCAGGCCCTCATGGTGGAGAAGGCATGGACAGGAGCTTGAGGCAGCTGGTCACACTGCTTATATATTCAGGAAGCAGAGAGGGGAATGCTGGTACTCAGCTCTTTTTCTCCTTTCCAGTCAGCCCAGGACTCCAGCTCACAGAACATCTATCTACATTCAAGGTGGGTCTTCCCACCTCAACCTAATCAAGAAATCTGCTGGCATGCCCAGAGGTTTGTCTTCTAGGTGGTTCTAGATCCTGTCAACTTGTCAATTTGACAATCAGTACTGCCATCACAAGTGGAAAGGAGAGATGAGAAAGAATGGCCCAGAACATGGGGTGGGATTACTTTAGAGTTTCTTCTTCACTCAGACTGAATATAGTGTTCCAGGGTATCCCCCAACCCAGGATGTGTGCCCAGATGAGAAGTCCAGTGTTTGAGGGTCATTTCCAGGTTTGTGGTCAAGGTTTGGGTAGGGCTCTGGGGACATAATTTCACTTGGCAGTGAAAACCTACAGCTTAGCCCTAGCTGAGCTCCTAACCCACTGGTTGCTTTAGGCAAATCACAGCCCTCTACCTTGTGCATTTTCTCACCTGCAAAAGGTATGGGTTGAGCTAGATGAGTCTGTTTCCTTCTCTGCATGCTCAGGAGAACATACTTTAAGCAACAGGGACAAAATCAAATGTAGTCCTAACACATTCTATCTCTGCTTCTCTGTGTGTCTCTGTCTCTCTGTCCCTGTTTCTCTGGGTGTGTCTCTGTCTCTCTGTCTCTCTCTCTTTCTCTCTCTCTGTCTGTCTCTCTCTCTCTCTGTGTCTCTCTCTCTGTATTGTGCATGTTAAGACTAGGGGTCAACTTCAGGTGTCATTCCTCAGGCACCATCTATCCACCTTGTTTTTTGAGGCAGGGTCTCTCACTGGCCTGGAACTCACCAAGTAGGCTCTGCTGGCAGGCCTGACCCCAGGGATCTGCCTGTCTCTAACATCCCAGCACTGGGATCACAAGTGTGTACCACCATGCTGCCTCTTTTTTAAAAAAAAATCTAATTATTTGGTGTGTGTGTGTGTGTGTGTGTGTGTGTGTGTGTGTGTGTGTGTTTATTCATGTGTCCATGGTGCACACGTGGAAACCAAACAACAACTTATGGGAGTCAGTTCTCTACTTTCATCTTGTGGGCCTCAGACTGAGCTCAGATCATCAAGTTTGGCAGCAAGTGCCTTTACCTGCTTGGTCATCTCACCAGCCCATGCCTCACTTTTTTACTTGGGCCCTGGCTCTCAGACTCAGGCCCTTATGCTTGGGTAGCAAGCACATTGCCAACTGAGCCATCTCCCCTACCTTAGTCCTAGTTTTGATTGTTAACTATGGTGACCATGGCAACCTGGACCCATCTCCATCATCTTAACAGCTTAAAATTAAAAAAAAGACCAGAATCCTTTAGGTCTGGAGTGGGGAGCCATGGCTCAGGGGTTGGTAAGACGGCACCACTAAGAAGAGAGGCCTGACTTTCCCTTATTTCCCATAGCCTGGTGTCTTCATGCCTGGAATACAGCTGAGGTACCGGTTAGCAACTGGGAATGGCAAGTGTGGTGGGAACCAGTGGGTGAGCAGCTTGACTGATCCCAACATTGGAGGAGACCTCAGCCTACACTCTGCATTCACCACCACCCCCACTGCTCCCACCTCTAGTGAGAAGATTATATCCATGCTGTGTGTGCTAAGTGAGCACTGCACAGTGCCCAGCACACTATAGAGGCTGAGGACTCATTTTCTGAATAGCTAAAGGAGGGCACAAGGTTCAGTGATGACTCCATCTCATAACTTACAAAGTAAATATCTGATGTACAGGATAGTCCCACCTTGCGCTCTCTCTCTCTCTCTCTCTCTCTCTCTCTCTCTCTCTCTCTCTTCCTCACCAGCACACCCCTTCCAGTGTCTCTGATAAATGACTAGTCCCTTGAGCAGAAGGAGGAGGCACCTTCAAGGCACTGCAGGAAGCTGTGGAGGGCCTTGTTCTGCCTGACACCTTTATTAATCGCTTGGCCAGGAAGATAAACAGCTTGTTAATTAAATTTGCAGATGTTGCTAAATTGGGGGGTGTTCTGACTGTTCAGCCCTGGGAAGATAGAATGGTCCCATATTGGGCCTCAGCAGGGTCAGCCTGGGTGGGAGCTGAGATGGCTGCTTTGGTTGTGTGGGTTACAGTAAGTTAATGACAGTCGGCATTTGTTGAGCACTTATTGTGTACCAGGCACTGCATGGGCCTGAAAGTGGCCAGCCTGAGTAGCAGCCACTCATGTATAGCGGCTGGAGGCAGGTTTCTTCTCTTCCCTGGACTTCATTTGCTCATCTATGGGAGATGAGGGTTCCTCAGTTTAGTGTTCTAGACCTTTGATATTATGGCTGTCACCATGAGGAGGGAGAGACCCTATTGCCCAGTTCAGGGGATGCCCAACACCTAGGCAGGTCCCTGGCACTGGGCTCCCCTGGGGCCTCTGTTGGGGAGTGGTAGGCAGTCATAAGATCGGTTACTGGAGACCTGGAGTGATAGTTCAGCAGTTATGATCACTTCCTCCTCTTCTAGAGGGCCTGAGTTTGGTTCCCAGCACCATGTCAAGCAGCTCACAGCTACCTGTAACTCCAGCTCCAAGGGATCTGACTCTCTCTTCCGGACTCTGAAGGCACCAGCACACATGTGGCATATATTCACACAGACACAGACACACATAAATTTAAGTGTATATACACAGATCTGTATATATAATATATATCTTCAATATATATTTAAGCACACACATTTATATATGTTTAATCTGGGGGGTTGGTGGAGGGAAGATTGAAGCCTGGGGAGTCTATAGCCGTGTGCAGAGTCTACAGATCTGTAAGAGGTCATGGGTATCTGTTGGTTCTGAGGGGTCTAAGTGTTACCAGATTTATTAGAGCTACCTGTTCTCAATAGGCCACTTAAACAGACAAATGATAGTGAAAGCAGAGGACGGAGATTTATTCAACGTGGCCACACTGGGAAGAAGAACAAATAAAGAGGTTCAGTGCCCCTCATCCATATTCAGGGTCCTGACATGAGTTTTAATTTAAAATAGAAGGCAAGAGGTATGTATAACTAAGCAGCCCTGGTCCAAGTGTGGCCCTGCCCATCACTGACCCATCATTGTCTCTCCTGCAAAGTGGTCTGACAAGTTGTCAGAACTGTGTGAAATCTCCTCATGGGAGACAAGCTCCCCCTCTGGTGGGCACCAGACTTCAGTTTTCTTCTCCCAGCATGAGATTCCCGGGGGAAATTCCAATGCCTTGGAGTCCGTTGTTTCAATAGTCTGATAACCAAGAGTAGGGGTACAAGTGTCTCTTTAAAATGTCTTCATTCCTGCTGGGACAGTTACATAAGGACCCCTGAAGGGTCTGAAGGCTGGGGCAGTGCGTAGGATTTCTAAGTCTAGGGATCTAGAGATCTGGAGGTAGGAAGGGGTAGGGGCATGGGGTCTACATTGGGGCAGGGGAAGCTGGAGGTACTAGGCCACGGGGTCCTGGAGCTGACAGTGTGGCAACTTGGAGGGATCAGACTTAAGGGTCTGGGGCTCTGAGACAGTTTGAGAATTTAGGGAATCTAGTACCTTGGAGGTCAGAGAGTGAGCCTAGAGACCTAGAATAAGGGATGTGAGTCTGGCTGGGGAGACATCCATTTAGGGGTTTGTGATATCAGGATACTTGGGAACTGGAAAGGAGTCCAGAGTTTCAGAGGGTCTGGGGAAGTTTGGAGCTCTTTGGAACTTTAAAGGCAGAAGGCTGAAAGTGGAGTGTGTCCAAATAGTGCCACCTTGTGTTCCGTCTTCCCCTGTACAGCCAAAACTGAAAATGCCATCAAAGCTTCCCTGTGCCTTGGAGGTCTGGGTCTTGCAGGGAAGAATTTGAGCAGAATCTTTAGGCTTGCCAATTTGCAGAGCTAGCATGTACAAGGCGCAGGTGTGACACTCAGGAGACAGAAAAGCATGTGTGTCCATTACTCTTGTAATCCCAGCTTGGAAAAGCAACATGCCACCACATGCAGGACATATTTGTTGAATAAATAAACAAGAAAAATTCATTTTAAGAATACTTCAAGAGCAATGCTGAACACCCATCTTCATGCAGACATACACGTACACATCCTGCCCATGGCTAGGAATTCTTAAATACTCTTTTATTATTTATTTTTATTTTATTTATATGAGTGTTTGGCCCGCATGCATGTGTGTGCAATGTCCTTGGAGCCCAGAAAAGGGCATCAGATTCCCTGGAATTGGAGTTACAGACAAGTGTTAGCTATCCTGTGGGTGCTGAGAACTGAATCCTGGTACTCTGTAAAAGCAGCCAGTCCTCTTAACTGCTGAGCTATCTCTCCAATCCCTCTTAAACATTCTAAAGTTGCCCCAGACAGCCTTGCAATTTAGAGCTGCTAAACCACCTTCCCACAAGGGAGATAGTTGAGACATCCTTGGAAAATCTGTTTCCTGTATCCAGGAGGACTGTAGAAATCGAGGTTGGGCTGTTCAGGGCTAGGCCATCTGCCAGATGCGGCTGAGCAGTGGATGGCCACAAGAGATGAACTCAATGTGTAAAATCCAATATCTGGATTTCAGATATTGGTATTAAAAAAGTAGCAGATTTCATAAATAGCTAATTATGTTGGCTGCAAGTTAAAGATCATATTTTGGATATTGTGATAATTTTGTTTTTTCTTTTTAAAAATGTTAACACTTAATTTTTATTTTCTGTGCATGAGTGCTTTGCTTGCATGAATATAAGTGCACCTGTGTCATGCAGTACCTAGGGAGGCCAGAACAGGGTGTTGGATCCCCTGGAACTGGAATTAAGGACAATTGTTAGCCACCATGTGGGTGCTAGAAACCGAACCCAGGTCCTCTGCAAGAGCAGCTAGTATTCTTAATTACTGAATCATCTCTCCAGTCCATTTTTTAAGTATGTGTATATATGTGTATCTGTGTGTGGGTTTGTGCATGGGAGCAGAGGCCAGAAGACACCAGATCCCCTGGAACTGGGGTTATAGGTGGTTGTGAGCTGCCTGACCTGGGTGCTGGAACCAAATTCCTGTCCTTTACAAGTGCTCTTTTTAAAAATATTTTACTTTTATTATTATTGTTGTTGTTGTTGTTATTGTTCTTTTTTAAATTATTTATTTAATAACCACATACTTATGTTATTGTTATTTTTAACAGAGCACAGGGTAGGGGTGCTCCACATTTATGACTGGATCATAAAGTCCACACTAAAATACAGATCCTGTAACCTCCCAACAGCCACACAAAATAGTGAGAGAGGTGCCTCTTGGTGTTCTCTGCTTATATATCCTTTGTCCCTCCCCCCACATGCAGCTAAGGTTGACTGACTGGGTGGGAGAGGTAACTGATTTCCCCCCTTGACTCCTTGATGAGCATGGGAAAGAGGTGTGACTATAGCTTGCCGGCATAGTGGTCAGAGGACATTTCCAGTTAACACTCCACCCCTTCCTCCAGCTCTTGCATTCTTTCCACCAACCTCCTCTGAAAAAGCCCCTGAGTCTTGGAGGGGGTCGTAGGTATAGGATGATCTTCCTCCCATTGTGGCAAGGCACTGAACTTTCCAGTCTCTGCTTCATCTGTTTTCCATGGGCTGTTGGCCAGTTTCAGTGGGATTCCATCACCATGTGGAGGTTAGATCCAGGTGCTCTCAGGCAGTCTGCTGTGTTCTCAGTGTCTAAGCCAGACAGAGGCCTGAACAGCCACTTTCAGGCTCCTCTGCAAGTGCTCTTAGCCATTGAGCAATCTCTCCAGCTCTGTGATGGCTAGTTTTAATCATTAATTTAAAAAAATTATTTACCTACTATTTTTATTTGTATGAGTGTATTGTCTGCATGTATGTAAGTGCACCTGTGTTGTGCAATGCCTGTGGAGGTCAGAAGAGGGCATCAGATCCACTGGAACTGGAGTGGCAGATGGTTATTAACCATCTTTTGGATGCTGGGAATCAAACCCCAGTCCTTGCAAGAGCAGCCAGTGCTCTTAACCACTGAACCATTTCTCTAGCCCCCTTAATTATTAATTTGACACAATGTAGAATTACCTGGGAAGGAAGTCTTAATGAGGGATTGTCTAGATCAGATTGGCCTGTGGGCATGTCTGTAAGTGTTATGTAGCAATTTTCTCTGAGATAAAATACTCCATCTTTAATGGAGGCTCTTAAGGCTCAGGATGTTCTGAAAGGAGGTGAAACATTCCATCCTGCAGAAAGCTCAGGAAATAAATTAAAAACTTCAGGAAGTCACTGAAACAGACTGGATTCAAGATTATAAAAAGTAGGAATACTGAGAGATTCTCAGAACAGCAGAGCTGCCTGAAGGGGACACTGTCCAGCCTGTGGAGCTGCCTGCAGGTTGTATAGTGAGCTCTAAGGTTCCAGCTTTCCTGAGCCATGCTGGGGTGGGCTTTTGGTGATGTAGCCATCTTTGGGTTATTTCTGCTCCTATAATTTAATCTCTTACCCATACTCCTGTAAGTAAGCCCAATAAACTCCTTTGTTCACAAAGTTGGGTTTTGGTGGTATCCTAACTTTAATCTGTCATTGGTTTCCTATCTGGGGTGAGTAGACGTTGATTCACAGCTCCCCAGGAAAAGTATCACTCAACAGTAGGGAATTACCTTGATTGCATTAATTGAGGTGGGTGGACCCAGCTCACCGTGGGTGGCACCATTCCCTCATCAGGGAATCCTGAACTGTTTAAGAATAGAGAAAGTGAGCTGAGCACTAGCATTCCTGCATTAATTCACTGCTCTCCGCTCCTGACTGTGGCTGTGATGTGGCCAGCTCCCTCAAGCTCCTGCCCTTGTGACTTCCCCACATTTTCTTGATTGCTAATTGAGGAAGGAGGGGGCGGTACCATGTCTAGGCAGGTAGACCTGGGCTGCTTCAGTTTTTTCTCCAGGTTCCTGCCTTGAGTCCTGCCCTGGTTTCCCTCAACTGTAAGAAATGAGAACAATCTGCTTATGGGGAACATGAGCCCAGGGGACAAAACTGGTCAGGGGATATCCACTAAAGGACAACTGTTAAGGGGCCAGATGTATAGTGCCTCCTGAGGAAACAGAGCTACTGTTTTAGCAAAAATGAAGATGTTTGAAAGAGATGCCTTGTGCCCCTCCCTTTGGGTATCAGACTACTGAGACAGTGCACCCCAAGAAATTGGAACTTCCTCAGGAAACTCATGTTGGATGAAGGGAAAGGCTAAAACCTGGTGCCATCCAGAAATAGATTTCACACATTTCCGACAGCTTGTCAGACTTGCTGGCAGAACAGACTGAAACAGAGCTGATGATGGGTCCATGATGGGCAGGACGACACTTTGATTGGACTGCTTAGCTATGCTTGACTCTTGCCCTCTCTTGGGACTGGAGAGATGGCTCAGAGGTTAAGAGTGGGTATTGCTCTTGCAGAGGATGTCAGGTGATTCAGGTTGCCAGCACTCAGGTCAGGTGGCTCACAACTACTTGTAACTCTAGTTCCAGGGCCTCCAATGCCCTGTTCTGGCCTCTTTGTGTACCTGCATGTGCATAAACTCAGTAAGACATATACACATAAAGTAAAAAAGAAAATCTTTAAACTTGAACCTCACGTCAATGCCCTAAAGATGGACCTAGTGAATCACTGGACCTCTTTGTTCCTCTTCCCAGTGTAGACCAATTGAATAAATCTTTCTCTGCTTCCCATTATTGTTCATCTGTTTAACTGGCCTATTGAGGATGGTGGCTCGGCTTCACTTGTAAGGGCTGCTGGGGCCCAGGCTCTGGCCCTGACAGTGCCACTAACACTAACACCTAATAGATGAGCAATGAAACCTTGTTTTCTCTCGTTCTTCCTTTAGCTGGACTGTGGGGATTGGTTGAGTGCTGAGCAAGGCACTCTGGGTGGAGAAGCTGGGGGCAGTAGGAGAATACTCTCAGGAGTGGGCAGCTCTGGAAGGGTGCAGATATCAGGAGAGTAGAGGCTGAGTTCACATGCAGAGCAAGGGCCACTGACAATGTCTGTGGTCTGTGTGGCCACAGGGCCACATATCATGACATCTTACTACTTTATGCTGCTTAAAATTAAAGATGACCATCACAAGGGCCGTCTGTGACAAGTTCCGTGCAAAGGTTCTGCTCTTTTGGTGGCTCCCAGCAACAGGACCAAGGCCTGCCTTTGACATGGCATTTGAAGGACAGTGGCTAAGTTAATGTACACGGGATATGAGACCAGAGTGGCACTTAAGCTGTACCAGCTATAAACTTAGAGGGCACTCACTGGGACATACACCCTGCCATGGGAGGGGCTGCTTCCTGCTGGACTACTGGCACAGGTTAATTCCAGAAATTGCTGAAACTTCTGATGCAGATCTTCAGTCACCTCCCCACAAATCCTTGGCTTCCCCTCAATGATGGACCATAACCAAGTTAAACTAAACACTGTCTCCTCTAAAGTCATCAAGGTATTTTATCACAGCAAAATAAATGAAACTAGAACAGACCCTGGTGGCCTGGCAGCGAAACATCTCACTGATGCATGTAGACCATCATGATCTGTTCAGTTGCTATGACAAAACACCCTGGACTGGGGACTTAGGAAAATGAAAACCGACTTCTCATACTTTTGGCAACCCGAGTCAGAGACCAACAGATCCAGAGCCCACTGGAAGCCCACAGAAAGGATGAGGCAGTCTGTGGGGGGGAGCTTTTTATTTTACTTTTCAGATACAGGGTCTCTCGGTGAAGCCCAGGTTGGCCAGGAACATAATCCTCCTGCCGCAGTCTCCCAAGTGCTTGGATAACAGGCATGTGCCATCATGGCTGGTTCTGGGGCCTCCTTTATCGTGTGTGTGTGTGTGTGTGTGTGTGTGTGTGTGTGTGTGTGTGTGTGTGTGTGTGTGTGTGTGTGTGTGTATGTTGTTTTGGATGAGAAATGTCCCCCCATAGGCTCACGTATCTGAAAACCTGCTCCAGGTGGTAATGCTGTTTGTGGACGTCTAGGAGGTACAACCTTGCTGGATGAGTGAGGGCTTTGAGAGTTCATAGTCTTGCCCCTCTTCCAGATTATTCTTTCTGCTTCCTGCATGTGCTAGAAGACGTGAGCGCTCAGCTTTCTGCTCTGGCTGCCTCTGCTGCCATGCCTCTCCACCATGATGGGTGCTTATCCTTCTGGAACTGGAAGCCAAATAAACTCTTTGTTCTAAAATTTGCTTTGGTTATGATATTTTATCACAGCAACGGAAAAGTAACTGATACAGCGTGTGTATATACACATTTGTGAGTGTGCACACATATATGGGTGTGCATGCTGTGAAAACCGGAGGCCAACGTTGGGTGTCTTCCTTGGTCTTACATTTTGAGATGGAGTCTCTTACTGAACCTAGAAGAGCTTGTCAGTTCAGCTAGGCTGGCCGGCCAGTGAGCCTCAAGGATCCTCCTGTCTCTGGCTCCCCACTGTTGGTATTACAAGAGGGGGCTGCTGTGCCCAGTTTTTTTAAGCAAGGAGTCTCCTTTATGAGGGCACTTCCCCACTTGAGGGCTCCACCTTTCTGACCTAACAACCTCCTACAAGCCCCGCCTTCTATCACCGCACATTCTGGTTAGGTCTCCACGGAGAACTGTCGGTGAAACACGAACATTTAAGTCACAGTGCAGGTGCGTGGGAGAGGAGGTTGCTGTGGCTTGAAGTGCACGCAGGGAGTGTCCCCTCACAGAAGAAATACCAAAATGAAGCAATATCAAAGTTGGAAGGGGCGGTCCAGAAGTCTGCAGGGAACAGAATAGGAAGGGCAAGCATGAACAAAGATAGGAGGTCACTCTGCAAAGCAGCTCTGGGAGCTAGGGAGCGTGGGGAAGCTTGCAAAGGCAAGACTGTCTGGGAAGCAGGGATGAGATGCCCCAAGGCTCGAGGAGTCCTTTAGAAAGAGCCCTGTGTTGCTGGGGGGTTATGGTTGAGAGGAGAGCCAGAGGCAGGGCCGTCAGCAGGCTGCTAAGTGTATCTGTGAGAGATGAAGGTCTGCGGGTCTAGAAACAATCAATTGGGCAGAGGATGTAGCTCACTTAGTAGAATGCCTACCTAGCACACACAAAGTTCTGGGTTTGATCCCCAGCATCACATAAACTGGGCATTGTGGCACACATTTATAATTTCAGGGCTGTAGAGGTAGAGGGAGGAGGATAAGAAGTTTAAGGTCATCCTTGGCTACATAGTGAGCTCAAGGTCAGTCTGAGCTACATGAAACTCTCTCTCAAAAAAAAAGGTGCAGTGAGGCTGGAGAGATGGCTTAGTGTTTTAACAGCACTTGCTGCTCTTGCAGAGGATCACAATTCAGTTCTTAGCACCAACATGCAGTGGCTTACAACTGCCTGTAATTCTAGCTCCAGGGGATCCAATACCCTCTTCCAGCCTCTGCACACACTTGCACATAAATAACATAAATAAATTTTGAAGATGAAGAAGACAAAGAAGAAAGAGAAGGAGGGGGGAGGAGAAGAAGAGAAGGAGAAGGAGGAAAAGGAGGAGGAGGAGACCAAGAAGAAGAGTAAATCAATAAAAGTGCATGCTTACCATACTCAATGCATTAACTTGATGAACTCTCCATAATTCTATGTGGTCATATAGAAGCTGAGAACCATGAAAATGAAGCAATTTGCCCAGTCTTCCATCTAAGGAGCAGGATTTGACCCCAAGATTCCATATAATGATACTGGTTTGTTGAAAGCACTGTGAGTCCTTCTGGGCTTGGAGGGGAGCATAGGGACGGCTGAAGCGTCAGCCTGCACATCCTAGCCTCTGTCCCCTGTACTGCCCCTTCTCTGGGTTTCCACCCTCATGATCATCTCCTTTGGATTATGCTCACAGCATAGTTAGAAGGACACCTCACTCTGGGGCTAGTAAGATGGCTCAGTGAGTAAGGGCACTTGCCACCAAGTCTAAAGACCTGAGTCTTTAGACTCAGGGACCCACATAGTGGAAGGAGAGAACTGACTCCTGCAAGCTGTCTTCTGACCTCCACGAGTGCACTGTGGCATGCACTCACACATACAAATGAATAAATGTTATAAAAAATTTAAAAAGAAGGTCACCACTCTGTGAATGCCAACACCCTTCATTCCACCTCCCCCATCTGCAGGAAAGGTTGTATTTTACAGAAAGAGGGGGGCAGCCATCTCTCCAACAGGCCAGGAATTGACGGATGATTAAATTTCTACAGGTAGAAAGCGTAGAATGCAAGTTAATTTCCTCTAGGAAAGAAATCCTTGACACTTCAGCTGATGATGAGTGGAGCTCTAAATCCCCAGGAAAGCGGGAGCATGAGCTACGACCGGTCGTGCAGCTGTCAAGGTGGAAAGCGTTGCTGTCTCAGCACTTGGGCCTGGCCCAGAACTGGCTTCTCAAAGCTGGTCCCATGTAAGTGGATCAGCAAGGGGTGCAAGGGTTCACATGAGGCACAATGACAAATCAACTCGACACGAGTATTTAGGGGGAAAATGTCAATTTTAAGAACTTGTCAGTTTGCATGACTTGAAGATGTCTTATAAACATTTGTGCGGGGTTGGGGCTGTGGCTCAGTGGGCAGAGTGCTTACACAAAGCCCCAGGTTCCATCTCAAGCACTGCATAAGCTCAGTGTGGTGGCACACACCTGTAATCCTAGCACTTAGGAAGCAGAGGCAAGTGGATTGTTGCAAGTTAGAGGCTAGCCTGGTCTACATAGTGAGTTTCAGGCCAGTGAGGGCTACATAGTGAGACCCTGTCTCAAAACAAACAAAAAAAGGAGGTGGAGAAAGATGAGGAGGAGGAAGAGGAAGAGGAGGGAAAAGGGAGGAGGCAGAAGAAGGAGGAGGAGAAAGAGAAGAGGTGGAAGAGGAGGGGGAGAAGGAAGAAGAGGAAGAAGGAGAGTTTGTAACCCACCTGAGTTATTCAAGACTATGTCTCAAAATAAATGGGGTGGATCTGCGGAGATAGTTCAGTCCTTAAGGTATTTGGTTTGCAGGTACAAGGACCTGAGTTTGACTCCCACAATCTACATTTTAAAAAGGAATTTGGCATGGTGGCACATACATATAATCCTAGCACAAGAGTGTTGAGAGCCAAGATGGGGCATCCTCAGCCCCTTTCAGAGCAGCATTTGGGTCCTGAAAGTGTCAAGGGTAAAACTGCAATGGGGGTGTCGCACCCAGACCCACTGTCCTTCAGCTATATAACAGGGGAAGAGCTCAGGGAGTGTAGTACCCATGAGGCGTCTTCAAGATATGAGCCAAAAGAATAGAGAAGATTAATTTAAAACAAAACCAAAAACAGTCTGTGCTCAAGAATCCTCAAAAAGAGATCTGACTTTGGACCCTTGGATTCTGGGAAACCATCTTTAAGCTCCTAGAACGTTGTGCCTGGGCACCTTGGAACACACTGCATAGCTAACAGGGTCATTTAAGATAGGGACTTGTGGGCCAGAGAGATGGCTCAGTGGTTTGGAATATATACTGCTCTTCCAGAGGACCCAAGTTCAGTTCCCAGCACCCATATCATAGCCACCTATAATTCCAGCTCCGGGGGATCTTCAGGACTTCACGGGACTAGCACCCATGTGCACACACGTACGCATAATTAAAAATAAATCTTAAAAACCAAAAAGAGGGCTGGAGAGATGGCTCAGCAATTAAGAACATTGGTTGTTCTTACGGAAGACCCGGGCTCGATTCCCAGCACCCACATGGCAGCTAACAACTCCGTAACTCCAGTTCCAGGGGATCTGACAGCCTCTTCTGTCCTCCTCGGGCATTGCACGACATGGGTGTACTTACCTACATGCCGGCAGTACACTCATACCCATAAAATAAAAATAATTAAAAAAATTTTTTTTTAAAAAAGCAAAAAGATAGGGACTTGTATCAATTACTTTTCTCATAGCTATGACAAAATACCTGTCCAATAAAACTTACTGGAGGAAGGGAGTATTTGGGCTCAGTTTGAGGATACTGTCCATCATGGTGGGAAGACCCACGCAGGCAGGAGCATGAGGAGCATGAGGCAGCTGGTCACATTGATTCACAGGAAGCAGAGAGAGAGAGGAATGCTGGTGCTCAACTTGATTTCTCCTTTTATTTAGTCCAGGACCCCAGCCCCCAGGTCCCTAACTAAAATGACACTGTTAGTTATGCACAGCCAAAATTAAGGGTGGGTCAGTTAAACCTTCTTGTAAATACTCTCACAGACACACCCAGAAGTCTGTTTCCTTGTTAAAATCCAATCAAACTGACAATGAAAATTAATCATTACAGGACTGGTCACAGAAAGACTGATCATGTGACACAGGCCAGACTCTCTGAGTCAGGGTGCAAGGGCTCAGCACTGATGACTGAAGCAGTCATGTGGGAAGTTGACAGAGCCTAGGTAGTGAGCCCAATAAAACTCTGAGCGTCGAGGCTCAGGTAAGCTTCTCTGCCTGCTGGGACTGAGTGACTTGAAATGACGTTGCATATGTTGCTCTTGGGACAGCAAGATGGCTCAGTGGGTAAGGGCACTTGCCACCAAGTCTGACACCTGATTTCCATTCCCAAGACACACCTTGTGGAAGGAGAAAATTGCCTCCCATGTATTGGCCTCTGACCTCCACACTTGAGACCACACACACATACATTCACATACACACACCCTCATGAATATTACCTAAATGTCAGCTGTTAAGGAAGAGATTCTAGTCTGTTTCCTATGAGTAAATCATATCTAACTCTTGAATTTGTACAATGACCGTTTAAGGCCACTGTCAAGTCTAATATTAGATTTTATTGTGATATTCTGGGATGACAGGCATTATGCAGCTGCCACACCAGCTTGACCTCTGACCTCAGGGTGAGTCAGAGGAGATCAGGGGGATACTTAGGAAGGGCTCTGCCCTTTCGGCCTCTCCACAGCAGAGCCTAGATTCCTCATTACAGAGTTATTTCTTTGAAGGTAATTAAACATTGTCCTATGTTGACTTGAACGCTTTTTTTCCTCACATGGCCTGGATAAGGGATACTGACTGAAGCCAGCGCCAGGGCTGGGGAAATGGCTCCATGGATAAAGCGCTTTTTGTGCAAGCACAGGGATAGGATTTAGACCCCCAGAACCCTCATAAAAGTTGGATGAGTTGGCAGCCTATCTGTAACCTCGGAGATCCAGAGAGGAACAAGGGATCCCCAGGGACCAGCTGGTTAGCTAGACTAACTGAACTGGGGAGCTCTGGGTTCAAGGGAGAGACCCTGCCTCAACATATAGGGTGGAGAGTGATGGAGGAAGACACTCCTCATCAACATCTGGCCTCCACTTGCACATATGAACATGAAAACATAAGTGCACCCACACATTGTCACACACACACACACACACACACACACACACACACAGATGCAAAAGAAGTCCGAGTTAGCCACAGCACCTCCACGCAAGTTGGTGTTTTTGAAGCAGGGTCTTCCTGTAGCCTCAAGCTGGCCTGGAACTCACTATGTAGACCAGGCTGGCCTTGAACTCACAGAGATTCACCTGCCTCTGCTTCCCCAGTGCTGGGAATTCACAGAAATTCACCTGCCTCTGCTCCCCAAGTGCTGGGGTTAAAAGCGTGCACCACCACACCTGGCCCCCATGCAAGTTGTTTTGACAGGAGCCAATATATATATTTTTTTAACTTTAAAAAATTTTTTATTTATTATTTTTATTTTATGTGTATGCATGTATTGCCTGCATGTAGGTAAGTGCACCCGTGTGTGCAATGCCCGAGGTCAGAAGAGGCTGTTGGATCCCTGGACAGTTATTAGCTGCCATGTGGGTGCTTAGATTCGAACCCAGGTCTTCTGTAAGAATAACTGGTGTTCTTATCCTCTGAGCCATCTCTCCAGCCCCCCAAGATAGATTTACTACTGTGCAGGAGGAGCAAAGCTGGAAGAGGAGCAAAGCTGGAAGGGAACCTGTCCACGGTTTATTCCCACCTCACATGCGGAGCACCCTGAAACCTCTCTGGCCAGCAGGTGGCGGTACCTGGCTACAAATGAGTATTGCTGGGTCAAGTTCTGTTCTGAGAGCTCATTCTTCCGGCTTCTAGAGCCACCTTAGTGTTCACTTTGGAGAAAGGGTCTCTGGGCCCCTGAGGCAGCCAGACACAGACCAGGGATCCACAGCCCTTGCTTTTATAAGTTTAACACTCAGCTCTTAGGAGGTGGCCTTTATGAGCACTAGGCCATCAGTGTTACCTGCCTTACCTGAGGTGGGGCTGAGTGGGACATGAGACCTTAAGGGCAGATGTTTATTTCCCACCCCTGGGAGTGCTCAGCCACAAATGGGACATCTACACCACATCCCTCCTCCCAAGGCTTAGAGACTGTCTGGGAAGAAGGAATGCAAAGAGTATAAGAGCCAGAGGTTGGAGAGGACCAGAGCAAAACAGTGTCTTCTGGATATGACAGGACCACTGCACTCATCAACTCACAGCAGCTGTGGCTGCTTATGCAAGCCCTGCACAAGATCAAGCCAGCCAATACTTCAGCATGGAGTGGGGAGGGTCTCCTGAGCCCCCACTCCAAGCTGAGGAGCTATTGACAATTGATGGCCTCTGGGAGAGGGAGTCAGTTTGCTTTAAGGGTGTGGCCCCTGGTAGACTAATCGTGGTGTTCCAGCAAAGGCCCCACACCCATGAGTATATGGGCAGCACTAAATGGACTTGGTTGGTTATTTCATAAAGAAGAGGAGAACACAAAGTTGGGAGAGGGTGAAGGTGGGAGGTGGATCTGGTAGGAGTTAGGTGAGGAGTCTGGAGTGATTATGATCAAAACACACTGTATACATGCATGAAATTCTCAAAAAAAAAAAAAACCCACAAAACAAAACAAGAAAACTCATAATGTGGGATGGGGATGTAGCTCAATTGGTAGAGTGCTTGCCTAGCATGCATAAGGCCCGGGGTTCCATCCCCAGCACCTTATAAACCAGGTGTAATGATGCATTTGTAATCCCAGCACTCAGGAAGTGGAGGCTGGAGGAACAGTCCAAGGTCATCCTCAGCTACATAATGAGTTTAAGGTCAGCCTGGGCCACATGAGACCTTGTATCAAAAAGAAAAAAGTCTGAACTGGAGACTTCAAACCAGGTGGAGTCAACTGCCTGCTTAAGGGTATCAGGCAAGAAACTTTAAATATTTGGAGAGTTTATGGCTTAGCTTAGCATAATCGCACCAGTCTCTGCTTCCTGATATTGAGACCTGCCTTCTGAGCTAGAGGTAGTGACATCACCTAACCAGGTACTTCCTGTCAGTCCACCGGTGGCAGAAAGGAACTGTCTCAGCGAGCTCCAAGTTGGGATTGAGGATTGGGTTGCAGCTAGTCATCCTGGTGCCCTCTGCTGGCTGTCTCTAGAACTGGGTTTCAAGGTGGGAAATTCAGGGACAAGGGGGAGGTTTCCTGTTTCTGCCTCCCAGAGACAGAAGCCTGAGAGAGCAAAGTAGAGCAAGAAATAGGAAGGAGACTCCACCAGCACCCACAACATCTGCCACTGTGGAGCTGGGGTCCTGCCGTCTCCCTTTGCCTCCTGGGTTCTATAAACGCATTCTGGAGCTGGGGGGGGGGGTGGGGGTGGGGGTGGGATGGACATAGAGTGAAGTGCCCTCCCCACACTTCAATTTCAGCCAACATGTTTGGCCCATGAGTGTGAAAAAGCCCTGGCTCTGGGGGAGACTACCTCTCCTCCGAGGGAAGTGATTTGAAAATCAGATGAGCCTGTTGGAACATTCCATTCCTGAGCTAAGCAGTTTCCAGCATGTAAATGAACATAATGGCTCTGGAGGACAGGTTATCTGGGGGGCCCTGGTGGGACACTGACCTAACATTCCCCTGCTGTCCTGAGTAGAAATGACGGGGCAGCAAGATGGCTCAGCAGGTAAAAGCTCTTGCTGCAAACCCTGTCTTCTGCAGTTCAATTCCCAGGACACACATGGTGGAAGGAGAGAGTCAACTCCCACAAACTGTCCTCTGACCTTCACACCCACACCATGGCACACATGAGGCAACACACACACACACATACACAAACACAGACACAATAAGTAAATGTATGTGTGTGTGTGTGTGTGTGTGAGAGAGAGAGAGAGAGAGAGAGAGAATATGTAACCCTGAAAGAAACAGCATATACGGGAAGGAAACAAACATTTATGGAGTGCTGATGGTGGCTGAGCAGCTTCTTTAAAAGAAGAATGTGTGTGTGGTGTGTGTGTATGTGACACATACACAAACACAGACACAATAAGTAAATGTATGTGTGTGTGTGTGTGTGTGTGAGAGAGAGAGAGAGAGAGAGAGAGAATATGTAACCCTGAAAGAAACAGCATATACGGGAAGGAAACAAACATTTATGGAGTGCTGATGGTGGCTGAGCAGCTTCTTTAAAAGAAAAATGTGTGTGTGGTGTGTGTGTATGTGTGTGTGTGTGTGTGTGTATGCATGCAGGCACATGATTGTGGGAGCTCCCATGTTATAGCACACATGTGGAGGTTAGAGGACAACCTCCTCGCCTTCCACCCTGTTTGAGGCAGGGCCCCTTGTTTGCCACTCCGTACACCAGGCCAACTGGCCTTCGACCTTCTGACTCCTGCCTCTAACTTGCATCTCACAGTAGGAGTGCTGGGATGACAGCGTGCACTTCTGCGTCTTACTTTTGCATGGGATCTGGGGATTTCAACTCACACTTTATCCACTGAGCCATTTTCCCAGGCATGAATGAGAACCTTCCTACATATTATGCCATTTCGTCTTGCTAACATAGCCTGTGACAACAATCTTGGCCCTATTGTGGATTGGAGTTTTTTGTCGTTTCGTTTTTAAGACAAGATTTCACTACGTATCCCAAACTATCCTAGAACTCCTCATGGATTCTCTTGCCTTTTCCTACTGGCTGCTGGGAACATAGATATGCTCCACCACACCTAGCTCTGTAGTTCTACTTCACAGATGAGAAATGAGGCTGGGCTGGGGAGGTGGCTTGATGGATAACACACTTGCTATGCAAGCATAAGGACCTTAGTTTGGTACTCAACATCCACATAAACAAAGATAGGTGTAGAGGTATGCTTCTGAAATCCCAGTGCTGGGGAGGCAGGGACAGGACGATCCTGGGAGCTGGCTGGACAGCCAGCCTAGTCAATTAATGCAGTGAGAGACCCTGTTTCAAGAAATAAGGTAGAGAGTGATGGAGGAAGACACCCAGTGTTGATCTCTGGCACACATGAGCACACATCCATGCACACATAGACGTCTATGTATACATCACATGCGGGGGGCTCTCCCTCTCTTCACGGGTCGTTGGCCACCAGCCCATGAGGGCAGGGAGAGCAGAAACGGCGAATGGGGTCAGGACGGCCAGTGAGCACTGACAGAAAACAGCCCTTCCAGGGAAACTGGTCACAGGCGCAGTGAAACAGCAGTGATACAGCTCCAGACACAGTGAAAACAGCTCCAGGCACAGTGAAAACAGCTCCGTTTATTAGTGGGAGAACTAGAGAATTTATAGTGTGGAGGCAGTAGCAAGAGCCTCAGTTGATAGGTGCTCATAGTATGCTTTATTTACATGTGGCAGTGGGCTCCTATCTTCCAGACTATCAGGCAATGCCTGATTATCATATAGAAAAAACCTGGGGGTAGTTTTTACTCCAGGTAACTATGCCAAAGGTCATGTTTTTAGATAAGGTCAGGCATCCATGCTTAGTGGCACTTTCCAGGTGAGCCAGGAAGAGAGCAGGAGGGCCCCTGCTGAAAAGGGGAGTCCTTCCATTTGGCGCCGAGCCCCTCAGGGCTATCCGGACATGGAGAACTACAACCCTAACAACAGGGTTTCCCAACAATCCCACAAAAGAAGAAGGGAGGGAGAGGGAGGGAGGATGGGGAGGAAGGGAAAGGAAGGAGGAGAGGGTGGAGAAGAAAGCGAAGAAGGGGAGGGAAAGGAGGAAGGGAAGAAGGGAAGGGATAGGAAAGAAGGGAGGGAGGGAGGGAGGGAGGGAGGAAGGGAGGGAAGGAGGGAAAGAGGGAAGGCTCAGAGAGGTCAAGTCAATAGCCCAAAGGTCCAGCAGACGGTGAAAACTCAGGATGTCTGACTGTAGAGATGCTCTTCCTGTTCCTCGCTCGTCTACGATTTGCCTCGCTGCCTCCCTCAGCCTGTTGTTCTAGCCCTGCTCTTCCTCCTGTTCTAGCACCCTAGAAGCCCACCAGACAACCCGTCCTAGTCTCTGTCTGTGTCTCTATTGTTCACAATCTCATCAGTTTTGTTTTCAGCACACGCCTCAAACTCACCTCCTACAGACATGCATGGCTGAGACCCCCTCAGGCTCTCCATTTATGCAAACTCCTCATGTATCCTCACTTCTGCCCTATCAACTCTAGAATTTGGAGGAAGTGCTCACTGTCCCCTGTAGGAGGTTACAAAGACACCTAATCAGCAGGATGGTAGCCAGGAGTGATGGGCATGGAACAGTCAGCCACAAAAGTGCTTCAGAGGTGCTCAACAAACACTGGAACCCTGTGCCCAGGAAGGTGATGAACAGGGACTGCAGGAGGCTGGTTGGCTTCTATGGTTGGTGACTTCTTGCCCTCACCCCAGCTCTAGCTGTGACATCGATAGGTGCTTTTGCATTTTGGATGTTAGTTTTGAAATTGTTTCTCAATATGTAGCAGAGGCTGGCCTGAACTTCCTACTTCTGCTGCCTAGTACCTAGATTACAGGCAAGAGTTGTCAACTCTTGAGTGGCCATCATGTGCCCAGAAGGTGCCACCTGGTGCTTGGCATGGACAGCAGCCCTGCAGTATTTGGGGTCCATGGGAAGAGGGGCCTTTTGGAAGTTGTACTTTTCTTGTATCCCAGGACAACGGGGAACAACTTTGAACTTTCTAATATGCATATGTGTTATATTTCTTTTCTTGTTTGTGTATATGTATGTGCATGAACATATGTGTGTGTGAGCACATGTGTATGCATGAGCATGTGTGCGTATGAACATGTATGTGCATGAGCATTGTGTGTGCATGGGCATGTGTGTGCGTGAGCAAATGTTTGCATAAACACGCATGTGCATGAACACTGCACAGGCACGTGTGGAAATATGTGCATGAGCACATGTGCGTATAGGTACGTGTGTGCGCATAGGCATGTGTGTGCATGAACACGTGTGTGTGTGTGTGAATTTGGAGGCCAGAGTTTGATGGCAAATGTCTTCTCAATACTGATCTTGTTCTTTTTTTGAGACAGGGTCCCCCTGTAGTCAGGCTGTCCTTGAACTCACTGAGATCTGCCTGCCTCTGCCTCTTGAGTGCTGGAACTAAAGGCATGCTCCCCTACGCCCAGCTTTTATTGTTTTTTCCTACATTAAAAATTGTATTTATGGCCGCCTGGTGCTTACCACAGGCTGTGTTTTTGCACTGACTGTATATAAAGAGGAGGCAGAGCAAACCTGCCCTGTATACATCCCAGCCCAGGCCACTGTGCCTGGTCTGTATTGTGAATGGGGAGACATGGATGAAAAAAAAAGAAAAAAGAAAAAAAAATTGTATTTATATTGTGTGTGTGCATGAGCACGTGTGTGCAAGAGCATGTATGTGTGGAGGTCAGAGGTTGATGGCATATGTTTTCTAAATACTCTCCATCTTGTTGGGTTTTTTAACATCACAAATTTATTTTTATTTTATTTTATTTATTACTTTTATTTTTTATGTGTACGCATGTATTGCCTGCATGTAGGTAAGTGCACCTGTGTCATGCAATGCCCACAGAGGTCAGAAGAGGTCAGATCCCCTGGGACTGGAGGTACGGACAGCTGTTAGCTTCCATGTGGGTGCTGGGATTCAAATCTGGGTCTTCTGTAAAAACAGTCAGTGTTCTTAACTGCTGAGCCATCTCTCCAGCCCCACAAATTTATTTTTATATATATTACAGGTGTACACATGAACCTGCCATGCTGTGTATGTGCCACTCAGAAGACAGCTTGTGGGAGCTGGATCTTTCCTTCCACTGTGGGTTCTAGGGATCGAACTCAGGTTATCAGTCTTGGAGTCAGGTGCCTTTACCTGCCAAGTCACCTTGAATCTCATTATCCCTGTCTTTTGAGACAGGGTGTCTCACTGAATCTGGAGCTCTCCAATTCTGCAAAACTGGCTGGCCAAGCCAGCTTCAAGGATCCTTCTGTCTCTGCCTCCCCAGTGCTTGGACTACAGGTATGTCACACTCTACAAAGATTTTACATGGGAGCTCAGGATCCGAACTAAACTCCTCATGTTTTTGAGGCTAGTACTTTGCTGACAGCCATCTCCCTAGCCCTAGGCTTCTTTCTCCTGTGCCCTCTCCTTATGGGTCACAGTCTGGGGACCGTGCAAATTCTCACTCCCATGCTCCAGCTGACCTTTGGGGAATAATCAAGGCTTATCCCTGAGCAAAAGTGCATCCTACCAATTCACTTACAGACACAGAAGGGGAAAAGCATGCATACTGTAGCATACACACATGTGCAAATACACACACAGACACAGAAAAAAATGTAATTTTAAAGCTTTTTTTTAAAAAAAAAAAAAAGAAAGAAAATGAAGAGCAGCGTCGATGCAGTGGTCTGGGGACAGAAGCCACACTGACTGCATCTCCTGGAACATGCCTGGAAGGATCAATGGGCATGAGGGTCGGGCAGTCACTGCAACACCCTGGAGCCACAGTCCATGTTTTCTTTCTGTATTCCTGTGAGGTTTGGCCATGGGACCTTTCAGGTTTATGCCAGCTGTGAAGGTCTGTGACTTCAGGAATCACTGTGATGTCTGGAGCTACCAGCGATATGACAACCATGATCATAATTTTCAGGTTTCCACAGAGATAGCCCAAGTTCTGTATCTACCAAAGCCATGTAGACCACGTGGCTTGAGGACCCTCCCACACTCCTTTTCATAGCAGAGATGAAGATCTGTACCTGGAAATAAGCGGAGGCCCTGGGCTCAGACGAGCACCTGCTATAGGATCTCTGGCAGAGGCCCGGAACATCTCTGGTCATATGTAAGGGGCAGGGGTGAGTGACATGGGGCAAGATCCTTGGGCTCAAAGAGCTGTGGGGTCTTGAAAGTTGTGCCTAATCTCATCTCTGGTCTCTCTAGAATACCCTAGTATGCTGGACATCTCTCATTTTGACGGGAAAAAAAGTCTAAAACTCAAAGGTGTGGTATTTAGGGTGCTTTAGCTAAGGTGCAATGTGAACATCTAGACCATCTTCACAGCCCCCACCTGGCTGTTGCTGCAACAGATATTCTTTTTACTTTACATTTTTAAAATATATTTTATTTATTATTTTTATTTTATGTGTATGAGTATATTGCCTGCATGGGCTCAGACGAGCACCTGCTATAGGATCTCTGGCAGAGGCCCGGAACATCTCTGGTCATATGTAAGGGGCAGGGGTGAGTGACATGGGGCAAGATCCTTGGGCTCAAAGAGCTGTGGGGTCTTGAAAGTTGTGCCTAATCTCATCTCTGGTCTCTCTAGAATACCCTAGTATGCTGGACATCTCTCATTTTGACGGGAAAAAAAGTCTAAAACTCAAAGGTGTGGTATTTAGGGTGCTTTAGCTAAGGTGCAATGTGAACATCTAGACCATCTTCACAGCCCCCACCTGGCTGTTGCTGCAACAGATATTCTTTTTACTTTACATTTTTAAAATATATTTTATTTATTATTTTTATTTTATGTGTATGAGTATATTGCCTGCATGTATGTGAGTGCACCCATGTCATGCAATGCCTTGGAGGTCAGAAGAGGGCTTGGAATTCCCCTGGAACTGGAATTAAGGATGGTTCGTAGCTGCCATGTGGGAATCAAACCTGGGTCCTCTGCAAGAGCAGTCAGTGCTCTTAACTTAAGCCATCTCTCCAGTCCAAAGACAGGGATTCTTTACATGGTTGTGCTGACCTCTTTCTTCGATACTGTCATCTACTCATGCTCCCCTTCCATAGCCCATCAAGCATGCCGAGGAAGGCCATGGCGGGTACTGGGGAAGGAAGGTGCTAAACGACTATGATCAGCTTCCTGCCCGCACCCCTAGGGACTGTACTAGCTACTGGAAAACTATTGTTTTCTCTTTCTTTGGTGAGCACGCGTGTGCGTGCGTGTGTGTGTGCATGCGTGTGTGTGTGTGTGTATGTGTGTGTGTGTGTGTGTGTGTGTATTTGTATACCTGTTGGTATGGGTGTGTGAGTGTGTGGTACAGATGTGGAGATCAGAGGACAACCCTGAGTGCCATCTACCTTTTGTTTGACAGAGTCTCTCATTGGCTTGGAACTTTGCTAACTAAACTAGGTTGACCAGGCCTACCTATTCCCTCCTCCCCCTCACAAAGCTAGGATTACAGGCATGTAGTGCCTTGCCTGGCTTTTCACCTGGGTTCTGGGAAATCCTAACTCATGTCCTTGTGCTTGTAAGGCAAGCACTGTACCAACTGAACTATCTCCCCAGAATTCTTTCTTAAAAATTTTTTTAAAGAGGCTCACTACATAGCTCTGGCTGGCCTGGCACTTCTTATGTAAACAAATCTGGTCTTGAATTCACAGAGATCCACCTGTTTTTTCCTTCAGGGTGCTGGGGTTATCCCCCCCACCCATTTTTTTTTTTTTTTTTTTTTTTTTTTAAAGACAGGGTCTCCTGTAACACATGCTGACTTCAAACTCACTATGTCACCAAGGATGACCTTGGACTCCTAGTCCTCCTCCCTTCACCTCCTGAGTGCTGGGATGATGGATGTGCACTACCATGCCTGGTTTGGTAAAACTACTCCTTTCTTTTCCAACGCAAAGACCCAGAAATCCTCTGTGGTGACCAATGTCACCTGAAAAGGAGTGCCCTGAAAAGATGCTTTGTCCATGATTGGTCTCTTTCTTCTTTCATTTTGACCTTGCTTTTTCTAAAAGTAATCATAATTACTAGCTCAGAGCTTTGGGGATATCTTGCTCTATCTATCACTCAATGCATACAGGTGGGGGCATGTGTTCAAAATTCATCCTTACTCAAAGTCACGGGCCATTAATAATGTCTGACTGCAAAACTAAGGAACCACTAAATATTATACTATTTATAAGTAATCTGTTGCCAGAGGCATTGAGCTACTTAATGAAACCTTGAATTAATGTGTAACTTAAGAAATGGATCGTTCTACAAATATAGGCTACCAGAAGCATAATTTAAGCTGTTCTGTTTGTCCACTACTTGGATGGGGGTAAGAGCAGTAAATTAATACAAATAATAATAAAATGCAATGCAACTGGGGATGCATCTCAGTGGATAGACTGCTTGCCAGCATGCACAAAGCTCTGGGTTCCATCCCCAGCACTGCATAAACTGGATGTGGTGGTGCATGCCAGTAATTCCAGCACTGGGGAGGAAGAGGCAGGAGGATAGGAGTTCAAGGTCAGCCTTGGCTATTTATTGAGGTCAGCCTGGGCTACATGAGACCCTGTCTTAAAAAAGAAAACAAAAAGATTTATGTAACTGGCCCAAGGTTCTGCAGTGCGATTCTAGTACAGTGGGCATGGCTCTTATAACTCCTGGTTGCTTCATCTCTAAGGGCGGAAAAAATGAAGCAAAAGACAGGGCTTTGCACTAGGCTGTCACTTAATGTGTTATTTTCTTTCTTTTTTCCTTTCTTTCTTTCTTTTTTTGTTTTGTTTTTTTTTGAGACAGGATCTCCTTGTAGCCCCAGCTGTCCTGGAACTCACTATATAGACCAGGCTGGCCTTGAATTCAGAAAGATCTGACTGGCTCTGCCTCCCAAGTGCTGGGATTAAAGGTGTGATCCACCACACCCGGTCCTTTCTTTCTTTTTTTAAAAAAATTATTTATGTGTATGTATGTGTGTCTATACCACCTGTATATGAGTGCCCATGGAGGTTAAAAGAGGATGTAGGGTCCCCCTGGAGTTACAGATGATTGTGGGACACACGTGGGTACTAAGAACTGAACTCAGGTCCTCTGAAAGAAGAGCAAGCACTTTTAACAGATGAGCCATCTTTCCAGCCCCAAAGATACCCTGTCTTAAAGCAAATGAACAAACATGCAGAGACATCCTGAGGAACTGCACTGAGGTTGCCCTTTTGACTACATATGCATGTGCACACACATGAGCACTCACACACACACACACACACACACACACATACACACACCTGTCTTGGCCTTTGATTCAGAGATATCCTCTGAGACTATCCTATGTTGGCTTTTAGGGAAGCCCGGCCTTTGCCCCCACGTATTCAGATACAGGTTGTGTTCTGTGGCCCTCAAACACCTCTTGGTCACTCTGGGGGATAGGCATCCTGGAAGTGAATTCTGTCTCTCTGACACACAGTTTGAGACCCTAAAATTGGTAGTGGACAGAGAGGATGTCAGGGACATGTGTGGTAGATGGTGATAGGAGGCTGATCAGGTGTCCTGGTTTCACCTTTGTTGCTGTTTATAAAACACCCAGACAAAAACCAACTTAGGAGAGAAAGGGGCTTATTTGGTTACAGTCCGTCATTGAGAGGAAATCAAGATAGAAACTCAAGCAAGTAGTCACAGTTCATCCACAGTCGAGAACAGAGAGAAACAAATAGATTTTTGCTGCTTGCTTCTGTTCATCTAGCTTCTTTCATTCTTATACAGTTAACCTCCCACCCCCACTCCCACTCCCGCCCCACCCCCACCTAGGGAGTGGTGCCACCCACAGTAGACTGAATCAATTAACAATCAAGACAATCCCCCACAGACATGCCCACCTAATCTAGATAATTCCTCATTGAGATTCCCTCTCCCCAGGTGATTCTAGATTGTGTTGAGTTGACAATAAAAAACTAACCAGCACAGCAGATAAGGGTGCATGTGAAGACAGTCTAGGTCTTAACTGAGGCCAAGTCTGGCTACAGATACCTACTGTTCTGTTCTCAGCATCACATTCTTCTGCAGATCCTGAGTTTGGCCCCAGACAGTTGGCAAATGCAAGACCCTGGAGGAAACTAGGACCATAGCGATAATGCCACTGTTTCAGGACCCTGGCTGGTGACAGAGCAGACTAAAAGTTCCACCTTCTGGCCAGGTGTGGTGGCACACACCTTTAATCCCAGCACTCAGGAGGCAGAGGCAGGCAGATCTCTGTGAGTTTGAGGCTAGCCTGGTCTACATAGCAAGTTCTGGGCCAGCTGGAGCTACAGGGAGACCTGTCTCAAAAATATCAAAAAAAAAAAAAAAAAGTCCCACCTTCTTAATTCCTAGTGTGTGGCCACTCCCCTTCCCCTTGGCCAAGCACTTGCCATGCAGACAGCACCCTCTGTGAATTTCTTGGAGTTGAGAGTTGAGAGCTAAGCTCTACAACTCCCTAAGATAAAGGGGAGCCCTTGAGGGGGGCTCCCAGGCACCTGGTTATTTTTGATATTTTATTTATTCCGTGTGTGTGTGTGTGTGTGTGTGTGTGTGTGTGTGTGTGAATGTGAATGTGGGTGCATGTGCACTATGATACAAGTGTGGAAATCAGAAGATAACCTTCAGGAGTTGGTCCTCTCCCTACATCATGGGTTCTGGAACTCAAATTCAGATCCTCAGGCTTATATGGCAAATTGCATGACCTGCTGAGTCACCTTACCAGCCCTACCAGAGTATTATTGTGTTTACATATGTGGGGGGGTGCACATGTGTGTGCAGATGTGCATGTGTGTGTGCACGCATAAGGAGGTCAGAGGACAACCTTGGATGTGTTTCTTCATCCACACTTCATTTGAGACCCTGTTTCTCACAGGCCTGGAACTTTGCCAAGTAAGCGAGGCTAGCTGGCCAGTGAGCTCCAGGAATCTACCTGTCTTCATTTCTCATTTTGTCACCACTGGGATTATAAGTGTAAACCACTGCACCAGACTTTTAAAGATTTTTTTTTTTCTTACTCTTTTTGAGACAGGGTCTCTCTGCAGCCCCAGCTGGTCTAGAAGTCATTATGTAGATCATGCTGGCTTTGAACTCACAGAGATCCACCTGCCTCTGCCTCCCGTGTGCCTGACAAGATTTTTCTTTTCATCTATCTATTTATTGTGGGGGAAGGAGTGCATGCACTATGACGTGCACGTAGATATCAGAAGACAGCTTGCGGGAGTTGGTTCTCTCCTTCCACATGTTGGTCCTGAGGATCTAACTCCAGTCATAAGGCTTGACTGCAAGTACCTTTACCCACTGAGCCATCTCACTGGCCCTGCACCTGGCTTTGGAATCAAACTGAGGTCCTCAGACTTGTAAAGCAGCTACTTTACAAACTAAACCATCTCCCTAGCCCAAGGCGTCCCATTAATAAGGAGCAGGGTGGATTCTGGAAGACTGAGAGTCGTGGATGACTGTGGGCTCTAGAATCTGAGGTCTGGTGGGAAGGGACAAACCCAGATGAAAGGAGCAGCAGACTGGGTGGAGGTGGCCACTCTGCCCTCTTCCAACGTCAGGCGCCTTCCTTAGTCTGCTCCCAACACACTGGGAACTGTCCAGCTAATAGTCTGCTGAACTTCAGGGCCATGCCCACCAGAGTCAGCGCCTGCAGTTAGCTGGCCACCTGTGCAGGGGGAACATGCCGGGCTCGGGCCCTGGAGAGGAGCTGCTACCTCACTGCCATGTTGACCTGTAAGCATTTACATTCCTGAAGTCCATGGTTGGTTAGTTCAAAATGAGCCCTGAAACCACAACTGGAGGAGAATATCTCTTCCATAAAAACTGATCCCAGATTCCCTATGAAAGCAACATTAAAGAGACAGATCATTGTTCTAGAACCTTCTGTTGAACTAGGGATGTTATTCTGTTGGTAACTTATTTGCCTAGCATGCATAAGACCTAGGGTTCAATCCCCAGTGCCTGTGGTCCCAGCACTCAGGAGGTACAGGCAGGAGAATCAGAAGCTCAAGGTCATCCTCAGCTACATAGCAAGTTTGAGGGAAGCCTGGGCTACATGAGCCCTGACCCCCAAAACAACAATGACAACAACAACAAAACATAGCTTCTTTGTAGGAGGGACTTGAAGACTCTGAAAGGGACCAGCCCAAAGTCACAGTGCTAGTTAAGTGTGGCTGAGGGTCAGATCTTGTCCCAAGTGTATCCTACTCTTTACAGGTAGTGGTTAGGATATATGAAGGCCAAAACATGTTTAATTCCAAGAGGCAGTGGCCAATGTCTTTCTGTGTCCTTATGGCATTAGAATAATGTGACCATGTGTTTAATGCATGCCAGTCCTGTTCTAAGCACTCCATGCATGTTACATAGCTCCCTCAGCCCCTTGGAAACTCCTGTGAGGAGTAAAACTCTTACGCCTGCTTCCTAGACAGGAAAGTGGAGACACATAGATCCCTTTTGAAAAGAGACAAATCTGGGGACTGGGGAGATCAGTCATTAAAAAGTGTGCTGCATCTCAAGCATGAGGACCTGAGTTCAATCCCCAGAACCCACTTCAAAGTTGGGTGTAGTGGTGTGTACATGTCATCCCAGCACTGTGGAGGCAAAAACAGGTGGGTCCCTGAGGCTTGCTGGCCAGCAGTAAGAGACTGACTCAAAAACCAAGATGCACAGTGTCCTGAGGTGATACCTGAGGTTGTTCTCTGGCCTCCACATGTATGCACATATATACACACTGACATGTAAGCACACACATAAATGAACCTACACACATGTACACATACGCACATTTTAGGGTTCCTCTGAAAGGAGTGTGGCCACAGGTGTTGTCCTTTCTACACACCAAAGATGTCACCCTAGGCCCTGGCAGAGAACTTGGGTCAGGGAAGGATTGGGAGGTATGCAGCAACTTTGTTTTTACTTTATATCTGTTATTTTGTTTGAATGTTATAAATCACATATGTGAATCTTCTTTTTTAAAAGGAGACAAATTCTACCAATGAGTGAATTAAAAAGATAACTAACTCAGTAGAAGATTGGGTAAGGACAAAGGTGGACTAAGGATACAAAGACAGGTGGATTCCTGGGGCTTGATGAACCTCCAGTCTTACCTACTTGGTGAGTTCCAGGCCAGTGAGAGACCCTGTAACAACAACAACAACAACAAAAAACGCCGAGGTGGATAGTGCCTGAGGAGTGGCATCTAAGGTTGAGCTCTGGTCTCAACACACACACACACACATACATACATACATACATACACACACACACACACACACACACACACACACACACACACCACACGAGACAAATCTTACCAATGAGTGAATTAAAAATAAGACCAACTCAGTAGAAGATTGGGTAAGGACAAAAAGAGCCAATGTAGAGTTGGTGTGAATAGGAATGGTCAAGCCACAGGCAGATGCTCAGCCATAAAGAACATTTGAGGAAAAGGGATTTTGAAATGGAGTCTTGAACTGGCCTGTTCTAGTTTGTTTCTTCATTGCTATGACAAAACACTCTGACCAATACCAACTTGGGGAGGAAAGAGTTTATTTGGCTTATATCTCCTGGGTCACAATTCTTCAGGGAGCCTAAAGAGGAACTCAGGGCACGAACCTGGAGGCAGGAGCTGGAGCACAGGCCATGGAGGAAAGTGCTTACTGGCTTGCTCCCCTGGTCCCTGCTCAGCCTGCTTTCTTATACAATAAAGAACAACCTGCCCAGGGATGGCACTGCCTGAAGTGGGCTGGGCCCTCCCATTTTACTTGAAAATTAAGAAAATACCCCATAGATGTGGCCATAGGCCAGTCTAATAGAAGCAATTCCCTAATTGAGGCTCCCTCTACCCAGGTGTGCTAAGTTGACAACTAAAGCTGTCCAGCACATGGCCCAAAGGAAACAACTCGGCTGGGGAGCATCTCATGGCATGAGGAAAGGGCTGCTCAGGGTGTGGAGGGAAGGGTTGTTGGTTTAGTCTTTCAAAATAGCAATTTATTGATGGTTACCTAACATATAATACAAACTATCCTTTGACCTGCCACTTGCATGCAGAGATAACTTCCATGCAGAAATACTTTCACATGCACACATAAAGATGCACACACACACCTACTCATTGCAGCATTGTTCATTTGAGAGGAGCATTGGAAATAATCTAGGTATCCAGCAGTAGGGGAATTGAAAATTGGTAATAGAAAACCTGCTGAAAAAGGAAGACACAGAAAGATAATTGGCATGTAGCAAAGCAGAAAGTCTGTCTCATTGTAATGAAGAGGAAACCAGCTACAGACAAAAAGTATTGGTGAGCCCATCTGGCATCCACACCTGGGGCCTGCTGGCCAGGGCAGAGCTCTAGATGCCCAGGATGAATCTACTTGCTACCTACCAGCTGCCCTCTGTGCCCTCATTACTCAAGTTTTTATTGCAGGGGGTGAGGGAGGATTGATTTAGAACAAGACCTGTCTCAGATAGTGCTTGGTAAATTTTCTCCAGTGGTGTGGGGCTGGGCAGGGATGGCCCAGCTGTGCCAGCTGAGATTGGAGGCTCCACAGGCCCATCTGAAAGCTGTGGTGGGTGAGGGCAGGAGCCTCAACATAGAGAGTAGAGCCCATACTCAACACCTGGTATGCACACTGGTACTCAAGCCTGCTACCCTGCAGTATTCCCTTCCTCCAAGTAGGTGGGACAACTGAGGCAAATGCAGGTGTGGGCAGTGCCAGTTAGGATCTAGAATGTTCTCCAGAGGCCCATGTGTTAAAGGCTCGGCGTCATGGGTGGAACCTTCAGAAGGTGCAGCTGTTATCTGAGTTAAGGTCAGAGCCTGGGCTTCACAGGACCCCCCCAACCCCACCCCTGCCAATAAGCCAGGTTCAGCCACTTGTCCTTAATAATCTAATTTAAAATACAATGAATGGTGAGAAACAGAAAAAGGAGATTTATTCACTGTGACCACAATGGAAAGAGGAACAAATAAAGAGATCCAGCAACCTCTCAAATCTATCTTCAGTGTCCTGGCACATGAGGTTCAAGTTTAAATAAAGGGCAAGAGGTATAAATAGTTGAGTCCTAGCCCAGGTGTGGTCCAGCCCATCACCCACCATTGTTTCATCTCATCTCTCCTGCAAAGCTGTCTGAGAAGTAAAACCATGTGAGATCTCTTTCTGGGAGACAAGCTGTTCCTCTGGCTGTACCAGGCTTCAGCCTTTCCCTTCTCCCAGCATGAGATTCTAGGGAAATTCCAATTCCTTGGGGTTCATTGTCTCAATAATCTGATATCCAAAGGGAGGGGCACAAGCACCTCTTCAGAACATTTCACATGTGCCAACATGGTCACACTTGTAAGACAAGGATAGAGTGAACTTTGAGACAGACCCAGAGGAGAGACAGAGGAAAAGCCTTTCAACAGATACAGAGGTTGTGGTGATGTGGCCAAAGCCAGCAAATGCTCCTAGGCCTCCAGAAACTAGAAGGGAGGGATGGGACAGACCCCCTCTGAGCTTCAAGAGGGAACCAGCCTGCCTACACCTCCATTTTGGATTCCAGCCTCCAGAGCTGGGAGGGAACACAGCTCTGTTGCTTCAAGCCATACTACCTGCAGTCCTTTCTGCAGCAGCCCCCGAAGCCTGCATGGAAGGATTAAGGAGTTGAGGTGGACAGAGGTCTTCCCAGCTGTCCCCTCAAGATAGGCTGGTGGCAGATGGGGACAGAGATTTCTGCTTGACCAGATTCCCTCTGAGTATTTTGGTGTCTAGGCATTAGCCCAGGCCCTGGGGGGACTTAAAGAATATGGTGCCCTCATAGGCTCCTGATGCTTGAGAAACTCCCCAAAAGGCTACATTTTTTCCCATTCTATCTCTAATAATTTGCAAAATTACCCAAATTGGGACAGTTTCTGGTCTAAAAGAGGCATAGGACCTGGGTAATTTTGTTGTCACAACTATTTGTTTTTTGGGACAGAGTCTCATGTAACCTGTGCTAGCCGTGTCCTTGCTATGTAGAATAAGACAACCATGAACTTCTGAACCTCCTGCCTCCACTTCCCGAGTGCTAGGATCACTGGTGTGTGCCACTGTGCCTGGTCTATGTAGTGCTGAGCATTGAACATAGATTCCTGGCCTATGAGTGCTGGGGATTGAACCCAGAACTTTATTCATGCTAGGTGAGCACACTACCAACTAAGCCACACCCTCAACCATCCAATGGTTTTAAAATGCTTTTGATGTTGATAGGCAAAGCAGCATAATTGATTTTAAAATCTTGCGACTGAATCCCAAAGTGGTGTTGGAGAAAGGAGCTGGTCCAGCAGACTGGTGGGAAAACTTGAGCCCTTATGTGGCTCCTCCATGTATTTTACATGTTCCATAAGAAAGAATAACTGGTGTATTGGTTACTTTTCTTGTTGCACATTGCATTCACAGTCAGGAAACGGCGAGAGATGAATGCAGGCGCTCAGCTCACTTTCTCCTTTTTGTTCAGTCCGGGATCCCAGCCCACATTCAGGGTAGGTTTCTTCATCTCAATTAATTGAATCTACAAACTCCCTTATAGACATCACCAAAGGTTGTCTCCTCACTGATTCTAGATCCTGCAGAGTTGACAGACAATATTAATATTGCTCTCTACGACTAGAGAGCATTTTTTAAAATCTTCATCTCAAGAGATGTAGCTGGAACCTTGCAGATGCTAAGTAAGGCCTCTTCCACTAAGCCATATCCCCCAGCACTTGATGGTTTTCATTTTGTTCTGTTCCGTTTTGTTTTGCAGTGCTGGAAATCAAATCCAGTTCCCCATGCATGCAGGGCAAGCACTCTATCAACTAAGCCACATCCCCAGCCCCTTGATGTGCTTTTACATCACCTTTAACATCTAATTAAAACATTCATAATACAGACAGGCATGGTGGCACAAGCTTTTAATCCGACCACTCAGGAGGCAGAGGCAGATGAATCTCTGTGAGATTAAGGCCAATCTCGTCTGCATAAGAAGTTCCAGCCCAGGTGGGGCTACAGGGAGACCCTGCCTCAAAAACAAAACAAAACAAAAACATTCATGATAAAAACAGTCAATTAAAAAAACAAAAAAAAAAACAAAACTCAGTATAGGACCAGCAAAATAGCTCAGCCAATAAAGACACTTATCACCAAGCCTGATGACCTGAGTTTGATCCCATGGTAGAAAGAGAAGAACTACAAGTTGTCCTCTGACGTCCACATGCAGCCCGGGCATGCATCATGCCACACACACCCACCCACACACACACACACACACACACACCCCCACACACACACACACGGTGCAGGCCTGTGTGCCTCCCAGCTGTGCATGAGTATAGGAATAAATCCCACATACAGGTGGGACCATCCGGGATGACAACATTGTTTATCCTGGGTGATGAGGCTGTTTCTTTGTTTCCTTCTTTTGCTTGTCTGTATGTCTCCAGGTTTCTAAAATGAGAATATGTTTCTATTACAACCAGAAAACCAGGCAACACTGAAAGGTCTGCATACCTTTGCTAATCTGCACAACTGTGTAGAGCATCCCTGTTGGGTCTTGCTGACCTATAAGCCCAGCAAGCTAAGCTGAGCTGAGCACTTGGGTCAGGAACTTCTGGGAACACTGACTGGATGAGGAGGGCAGGAAGGAGATTCTTTTTTTGCATGTGTATGTGTGGTGTGCATGCATGCATGCATGTTCACATGTGTGTGGGTACATATGTGTTTGCAACTGTGTGCATATATGTACATGTGGAGACTAGAGGTAGTTGTTGGATGTCTTCCTTAATCATCTCTACCTTATATTTTGTGGCAGGGTCTCAGAGCTTCTTGATTCATCTAGCCTAGCTAACCAGTTTTCTCTGGCTAACTAAAGGTCTCTGCCTTTCAAGTGCTGGGATTAGAGGCAGACCACCATCCCTGTCCAGCATGGTATTGACATGAGTGCTGGAAATCTCAACTACGGTCTTCACACTTACATAGCAAGTGCTTTACTGGCTCAGCCATCTCCCCAGCAACCCTGCAGATTCTTGGCAGAGCCAGAACCAAGCCAACTCAGAATACAGAGAAGGGTGATGTGCTTGTCTCTTTTGAGATCTCTTGAGTGCCAGTCCCAGGGGGCCTCACTGTCCTACATGCTTCCTGGCCCAGCCCTGCCTCATTGTTTTGGCCCTGCCTCAAGGGCTGGTTGCCAGGGAAGGTGAGCCAGGTGTCAGAGCTGCAACCCGCATCTGGAGGAGGGCGGCAGACAGGCACGTCGTCCCCTTTCTAGGGGATTGAGATCTGATTTCATCATCTGACCCTGACGTACAGGGCACCAGCATAGGAAGCGAGCAAGCAGCGCCAACCAGGCCCAGCCGGTAGGGTTCTTGCCCTTCTTGTGGTTAAAGGCAGGCTTATCCATGGACCTGCCAATATTAGACACATCCCATAGCCTGAAGGGGCAAGATGGTTGGGCCCAGGAAAAGGAGGGAAAGCACAGAGTTCCACGCCCCTGACTGAAGTCCCCCAGGACTTCACTGTCCTTGCTGTCCTCTGCCCCGCCCCCCAAGTCTGCCACTATGTAGGATTCACTGTACACCTGCTTCCCTCTCCCTCTACTTGAGTCCCCTCACCATTTCAGCTCTGTGTTCATGCCCTCCTCCTCAGATCCCATCAGGAATGCTTCTTCCTCCAGGAATGCTCCCAAGAAGGCCTTGGCTGGTGGGGCAACTTCCAGGTGGTCAGTGTTCTTTACATAGCTATGCCATACCATGTCATAAGCACACTTTCCCCTCATTTACCTCTACTTCTCCTCGACCATAGACTCGCTGAGCCCAAAACAGAGTCAAGGTCACATGCTCTTCTAGGAGGCTACAACCTCACAACCCCCGGGACAGTGGTTTAGTGAGGATGGCACTTGCTCCTTTCCCTGTGCACAGTGCCTTGACTTAGGTCTGCCTTACTTCTGGGTCCGACAGGAGTTTGTGTCAATGGAATGAGTGAATGGTGAGGGAGGAAGGGGGAAGGAGCTGGATAAAGTCTCCCTGTAGAAATGGCACAGCCAGGCTTCTATGCCAAGTGGAAGGGCTCCCAGTCTCACACTCTGTAGGCCTGCAGAGAAGTCCCTTTGTGGCTCAGGAGGCAATAAACCCATTGAGACAGGCTTGGGCTTCGGGGGTCCCACCCTTGTGCCAGTGGACAGAAGGAAGTTAATGAACCAAGCCATACTGTGTCCTCTCTGAACCTTAGGGAACCTGGAAGCTTGGAGTGCTCCCCCCAATCCAGCAGAGACTCTTCCTGGGATATGCCAAAGAGGCATAAAGAATGTCAACCAAGGTAAGGTATTGGGGGGTGGCTCAGTGGTAAAATGCTTGTGGCACAAACATGAGGTCCTGAGTTTGTTTCCTCAGAACTGGCAGAAAAAGTGCCATGTACTTGTAAATCTAGCACTGGGAAGATGGAAACAGGTGGATTCCTGGGACTCATTTGCCAGCTGGCCTACTTGATGAGTTCTAGGCCAATGAGAGACCTTGTTTCAAAGACAAAGTAACAGTACCTAAGGAGAATAACACCTGTGGATGATTTCTGATCTTCACACACACACACACACACACACACACACACACATACACACACACACACACACATACACACACACACAGAATGCAACCCAAATCTGTGCAAGGCACAAGACCCACTATGGTGGGATGCTGTGTTAGCTAAGTGCTATGGACCAAATATGAGCTGTGTCCCCACCTTGACTTCTCACAGTCCTGAGGGTGTCTGTTCCTACCCTCTCCAGGACCAGGAATGTTCTTGGCTCAGGGAGCATAGCTCTGATTCTCCTGCAGAGGGTGTGGAGACAATGGAAGGGAGACAGGGCAGGAGGCCAGGGGGACCTGAGCGAAAGTTGGCGGTGACCACATGGAGGTGGATCTCATGCTGAGGCTATTCACAGAGGCTGTGATAGAATGAGAAGACAGAGATGGGCTTGGTGCCAGGCGGAGCCAGGCCAGACTCCATCTCTACATTCTTGCCTAGGTGACATCTGTGGCTGGCTTAGCACCTGCCAACTCGGGGTCTTGAAATGGCAAGAACAATAAGATCTGCTGGTGCTTGCTAAGGCATGATCAAGTTTCAGAGTAGCTCTGCACAGTGAAAGATGCCAAGCTAAGGAGCCTCATTAGGGCTGGAGTGTGGCTCAGAGTAGATGCTTGCCCAAGGTGCAAAAGGCACTGGGTGGTGAGATGGCTCAGATTATAAAGGTGCTTGCCATTAACCTTGATGACCTGAGTTTGATCTCTGGGTTCCACATGGTGGAAGGAGAGAACAGACCGCAGCAAAATGTCCTCTGATCTCCCATGTGCACCATGATGCATGTGTGTCCTGTGGCACACATGTGCCCCACACACAAATAAATAAGTAAATGTAATTTTTAAAGTTTAAATATATTGGAAAAAAAGGAAAACCAAAAAAAAACCACTAACAACTCTGGGTTCTAGCCCAGCACTGCAAAATGTGGGTAGGGACCAAATGTATGATAGCACTGACAAGTATTTCTAGAAAGTTCACAGTAATTCAGAGTAAAAGAAAGTGGATCAGTTTTGCCAGGGAATGGACTGAAAGGGATTCTGAAGAGCCACAGGATGCATTTAGAGATGAAGGACATGCTCATTACTTTGAGTGTTCAATCAGTGTTTGTTCTATGAGTGTGCATTGGCTAAAAACAAAATTAGCCAGGTTTGGTGGCAGACGCCTTTAATCCCAGCACTTGGGAGGCAGAGGCAGGCAAATCTCTGTGAGCTCAAAGCCAGCCTGGTCTATGCAGTGAGTTCCAGGCCAGCTGGGGCTATAGGGAGCCCCTGTCTCAAGAAGACCAAAAATTAAAAAACAAAAACAAAAAAACAGGAAATTGAGCACTTAAAAAATCTGTGCAGCTCATTGTGAGTCAATTCTACCCCTATGAAGCAATCAAAGGAAAAAAAAGTCCCTCAGGGCTGAACAGATGGCTCTGTGGGAAAGGTACCTGCCTCACAAGCATGAGGCTCTGAGTTCCACTCCCAGCACCCATGTAAAACACCAGGTATGGTTGCACATACTGACAGTCCCAGAGCTGGAGAGGCAGAGACAGGTGGATCCCTGGGGCTCACTGGCCAGACAGCTTAGCTGAATTGGCAAGTTTCAGGCCAGCAAGAAACCCTGTTTCAAAAAAAAAAAAAAAAAAAAAAGGACAGTTTCTAGGTATGACCCCCCCAAGGTCGACCCATTGAAAATGCACACCCATGCATGCCACCCACACCTGCACATGCGTACACACAAACATGCGCACATACCTGAACACATAACACAGGAAAAAAAAAAATCCCAACTTCAAAAGAAATGTTCCAGGACTGGAGGGATAGCTCAGCATTTAAGAGTACTGGCTGCTCTTGCCGAGTACCCGGGTTCAGTTCCTTGCATTCACATGGCAGCTAACAACCATCCATAACTCTAGTTCCAGGAGATCTGATGCCCTCTTCTGGTCTCTTTGGGCATTGCATGATACAGTGCACTTGCATGCAGGCAAAAGCACTCATATACATAAAATAAAAATAAATTTACAAAAAATTTTAAAGAAATGTTTCAACCTGAGACACTTCTTCAGGAGCAAGCCACAGGTCAGGTAAACACAGAGGGTACCCTGTCTATGGCTGGATGGAGCAGGTGCCATGATGGCTGGCTTCCTTCCAGCCTTACCTGCTCAAGTCCACTGTATCCTGACCCACTGTGGAACTCCATCTACTGAGTCCTAGGTGCTGAGTCCTAGGGCCAGGCTAAGTCTCCTAAGATCATACAGCAGGTAAGGCCTGTCTGTGGCTCCAGACTTGGCCAGTGGGGTCCAGAACCCCAGGTGGGGTGACCATTGGGTTTTGTTTGGCCTCTTCTAGAAGGAACCCAACTCATCTACCAGATCATACTGGTCAGGAGGACCCCAGGTGCACTGCCTGCCTCTACTCTGACTACACGTGAGTGATGAGCCTGCTGCCTGTCAAAACAGGTATTATTGTCAGAGTTAGATGACTGTTTTTCTGGGCTTCTGTTTAGTTTTGATCCCTGTTTACCCAACGATTCTTGTTCTGAACTGTGTTAGTGAGAAATTCCAAATAATAATGGCCAGCAGTGTGGAGTTGGTTTAAACAAGTTAGAATGACGGCCTTTATTACAGTCAATATATAATCAGACTTCAATATTTATCCTGGAAATAACGGGCAAGGGTCCATTTATGAAAAGTCACGGGTAAGATTTGGCATAACATTGCTAAGTGTTAGCACTAGAGATATAGGTCAGTTGGTAGAGTGCTTGCCTGGCATGCACAAAACCCTGCCTTCCATCCCCAGTGCTGCATAAAACCAGGCTTGGTGGTGCACACCTGTAATCCCAACACTTTAGAGGTAGAGGCAGGAGAATCAGCAGCTCAGGTCATCCTCAGCTACATGACAAGGTTGAGGTTGACATGAGCAAAAGATCTTATCTCAGAAAAGAGAACTATAGTGAAAACTGAAAAGCATTTTTGTCCCTCGCTGTTAGTTAATATGACTAGTGAGGGCTCTATGTCTAGGGAAACTTCAAAGTTAGCAGGTGTAAGCCTGGTGTGGTGGTGTACATCTTTAATCCCAGCACCCAGGAGGGAGAGGCAGTCAGATATCTGTGAGTTCAAGGCCAGCGCGGTCTATATAACAAGTTCCAGTTCAGCTGGGGCTACAGGGAGACCTTGTCTTAAACAAAAAATAAATAAAGTTAGCAGGTATTATTTCTTTCTGGGTTCTCTGAATCCATGTAAAAAGCTGAGCATGGTGATGCATGCCAGTAATCCAAGGTGGAGACAGGTAAATCATTGGGTTCACTGACCAACCAGCCTAGCCTAATTGGGCAAGTTCCAGGCTAGCAAGAGACCCTGTCTCAAAAATCAAGGTGGCTGGATGTGGTGGTACATACCTTTAATGCCAGAAGTAGGGAAGCAGAGGTCTGTATGAGTTTGAGGCCAGCCTGGTCTACATAGTGAGTTCCAGGACAACCAGAGCTCCATAGTGAAACCCTATCTCAAAGACAGAAAAGAAGGGACTGGAGGATGGTTCAGCAGTTAAGAGCACTGACTGTTCTGGCAGAGAAACCAGGTTCGATTCCCAGCACCCACATGGCAGCTAACACCCGTCTGAACTCCAGTTCCAGGGGACCTGATGCCCTTTTCTGACCTCCTCGGACATTGCACAACACAGGTGCACTTACATACATGCAGGCAATACACTCATACACATAAAATAAATAAAAATAATAAATAAAATATTTAAAAAAGAAAAAAAAACACGAAGATCACCTGGACACAAGGACAACACCTGAGGAACTTCACTTGAAGTTGTCCTCTAGCTTGCACATACATGCATACTCATGTAATGCACACCTGTAAACATGTACCCTCACACACATGAACACATATACACATAAACACACTCCAAAATACATTTAAATAAAATATTAGGTTAAACAAAAGTTAGCAGGCTGGGGAGATGGCTCAGTGAGCAAGAGTGCTTGCTCTGCAAGCATGAGGGCCCGAGTTCAAATTCCCAGCACCCATGTAAAAAGCTGGACTTGGTTGTATATGCCTGTAGTAACCCCAGTGTTGGAAGGCAGAGCAGGGCAGATCCTGAGAGCTTGCTAGCTATCGAGCTTAGCGTAAGTGTAGAGCTTCCAGTTCAGTGAGAGACTCTGTTTCAAGGCTATAAAGCAAAGAGTGATAGAAGATACCCAACATCCTGTTCTGGTCTCTGCGTGTGTGCTCATGGGTATGCACACCCACAGACTCATGTGCATACACCACACACAGTGTACAAGAGGATGTTGGGTCTTCTGGAGCTGGAGTTACAGGCAGTTATAAACCACCTGATATGGGTGCTGGGAACCAAACTTGGGTCCTCTGCAAAAGCACTATGTACTCAACTATTGGGCGCCCCCTCCAAGATATCTCTATGCTCAGAAACGACTGGGTACCTCTCCACCTTGCCACATTACTTTTCTCTTAGCACTGGAGAGGTACCTGGTCATTTCTGAGCATAGAAATATCTTAGGTGGTCTCAGCCACATACTGAGTTTGAGGCCAGTCTAAACTGTATGAGATCCGCCCCTCCAACACACACACACTCTTCCTGATCAGCTACCCAGAGCTGTACCTCCACATCTTTGAAAAACATCCCTTCTTTAAGGTTGGAGACTTCTGTGTCCAGTCAGCCCTGTCTCCACAAAGCAGCTGTCTTCCATATGGTGGGATTGACCAACAGCTGGCCACTTGTAGAGAGGGCTGGTTCATGTGGTTGGCAGAGAAATGGACTCTCAAAAGAGAGAGTGACATTGGGCTGGTAAGGTGACTTAGCAGGTAAAGGAGCTTGCCCACCAAGCCTAATAACCTGGGTTTGATCTCTAGAACCTACATGGTGGAAGGAGAGAACTAAATCCCGCAAGTTGTCCTCTGATCTCTGTGCCCCCTCCTGACATGCACACAAATAATAAGTAAATACATGTAATTTTTATTTTATTTTATTTTTTGAACTTTAAAAAATGTATTTATTATTTTTATTTTATGTGTGTATTGCCTGCATGTAAGTAAGTGCACCCATGTCGTACAATGCCCGCAGAGGTCAGAAGAGGCTGTCGGATCCCCTGGGACTGGAGTTACAGACAGTTGCTAGCTACCATGTGGGTGCTGGGATTCGAGCCTGGGTCTTCTGCAAGAACAACCAGTGTTCTTAGCTGCTGAGCTATCTCTCCAGCCCCAATAAATGTAAGTTAAAAAAAAAAAAAAAAAGCCTTAAGGCATAAGGCTGTGTTTTGACCCAGAAGTGTATAATGGGGGGGCATATAACCATGGCAGGGGGATCCTTGAAATGAGACTGTGACATGGACCACAGTACCAAGGAGACACTGCCTCTGAACCACACTCAGAACTCCTGCAGCAAGGCTGGCAGGACAGCTGGGGAAGGGGGGTGATGGGGAGGATGGACAATTACTGCATTTTTGAATGATTATTATTTAAACACGGAAAAGGTAAGGAAGACAAAGAGAATTTGTTTTGACAACTTGACATTCAGCATGGGATCTTGGGTTTCCAGTTTATTCCCTTGGGTCTTGGGTGTGGTAACCTCTGACCCAGTGGAGCCTGGCTCTGTGTGTGTGTGTGTGTGTGTGTGTTTGTGTGTGTGTGTGTGTGTGTGTGTGTGTGTGGTGTGTGAAGGGGATAGGGATGGAGTCCTCCGGTGGGCCTGGGTGCAAAGAGAAGAAAGGGTGAAGTCACAGGCTTCTTTTTTTTGCCTACAAGACCTTCCCAAGTGCCTGGGTGACTGAATTTTTTTTAAGCTGTGTGAACCTAGGGGACTGAACTATTGCTTGTGGTTGTCACTCTGTTTTGGTTTTCCTTTGTTTGCTGTGACTGGGGAATGGGAAAACACCAGGTCTTGATTCTGCACAGCCCCATGGCTACAAATAATACACTGCTCTATCTGTGATTGTCATGTGCCTGCCAGGGGCACAGGCTGAGCTATATCACTCAGCCCACCACTACAGGGATGGGGCTCTGTCAGGCACCTGCCCTGGAGTAACCTCCCTCATGCCATGGTCACCTCTCACCCACCTCCTCACATGCCAATCAGATGGATATTTTTTAAAGTTCGGCTCCGGTCCTCCCTTCCTTGGAGAGCTGGCCTGGCTGTCAGATACAGTAACACAGCTGTTATCTGAGCAATGAGGGGCTGAGGCAGGAGGATCAGCTAGGGCTTTACATATCATGACCCTATTTCAAAAAATACTTTAAAATTAGGACTGGGGATGTAGTTCAGTTGGTGGAGTGTTTGCTTATAATACATGAAGCCCTGGGTTCCATCTCTAGCACCCCATAAGCTGGGCATGGTGGTACAGGCCTGTAATCCTGGTCCCTGGGAGGTGGATGTAAGACGATCAAAACTTTGAGGCCAGCCTAGTCCACATGAGACCCTATCTAAAAACTTTTTAATTAAAAGTGAGAGGACGATGGAACTGATCTAGGCCCTTCATCTTCATTCTGTAAGTTTCCGAGCTCCACATTTAGCCCAGGCTGGCCTCAAACTCACTATGTAGCTGAGAATGACCTTGAACTTCTGATCGTCCCACCTCCACCTCCTGATTGCTGGGATTACAGGCTTGCATCACCACCCTCAATTTATGCAGTATAGGGAATGGATCCCAGAGCTTCATGCATACTAGACAACCACTCTACTAACAGAACTACATCCCCAACCCATGCACTCTTGATTCTGTTTCCCTTCAAGGTGGTAACACAGGTCTTAAATTCATTATACAGTGAGAAAAGGCAATCCCAAAACATTATACATTGTATAACTCCATTTCTATAAGGGATTCAAATTAGCAAAATGATAGTGATGGAGAGATTTATGATTACCAGGGGCTGGGGGAGGGGAAGCAGATGACCATGATCATAAAGGGGTGATGGGGTGGTTCAGTTTCATATTAATAGAGTATTCTGGATCTTGGTGGTAGTTACACAAATCTATACTAGTGATAAAACTGTACACACACACAAGCACCTGAGTGTGAAGTATTAAACCTGAACAGGTCAGGGCACTGTACCAATGCTGAGCTCATGGACTTGATACTATTCTGTATTTTCAAGAGGTGTTGCAGGAATGATGATGTGAGTTCAATCCCTGGTACTCACATGATGGAAGGAGAGAAGTGGCTCTTGCAAGTTGTTCTCTGACATACACACACACACACACACACACACACACACACACACACTCAATAAATCAATAAAACAATAAATAATAAAATATTTTAAGATAGAGGAGGGAAGGAGGGAGGGAGGAAGGGGAGAGAGAGAGAGAGAGAGAGAGAGAGAGAGAGATCACATCCATGAATCCAGGGAGAGGCCTCATTTGCATCGTGGCCTGGACAGACATGACCCAGGGATTTAGAGTGTTGACACTCAACAGTAGTCAAAAATCTGCCTAAGATAGTGGCTCTTCCCTTATTGTTGCACACTGATAACTATTAAAGATTTACACACAAAGGAGTAAACAAAGTGAAAGCAGACTTTATTAAAAAAAAATAAATAAGGAAAAGTAAGAAAAACTCCTGAAAATGAGAGGCAGTCCTGAGAGGGAAAGAAGAAGACAACCCATTGGTTGTTTGTCTAAGAGCTTTTTATGAGAATTATGGCAGAAACTGAACAAAGTGAGATAATTTCTATTAAGATTGGCTAGTTAGCTCTTCGGGTTTATTGGGGGGCCCAGCCAATTGGAGAGCCCCATGCTCTGTGCACATTCTTCCTGCCAAGGAACATGACCATGTACTGTTCATACACGGCTTGCCCAGTTGGGGGGGCTTCTGTACTGTTCATACACGGCTTGCCCAGTTGGGGTGGCTGAAGCCCCCCCTTTGTCCATCATTGACTTCTGCTTTGGCAGTTGTTGACCTTCGTTGTCTGCTGGCTGCTAACCTGCTGCTTCTGGACTGCAGGTGTCTTGCTGCCTGTCAATCAAACTGTGTTGTCTTTGTGGTCAGCTTGTAGTTTCTACCATGAAACTTTTCCCTTATTACCTACACGGAGCTAGCCCCTGCCTCACTATTAAATTGCTTGGATTAATCACTTTTCTCAACACTGTGACAAAATACCTGAGAGAAACAACTAAAAGAAGAAAGGTTTATGTTGGCTCATGGTTATCAGAGAAAGTTCAGTCTTTTGTGCTGAGGAAGGTGTGGTGGGAACAGCACAGCCTATCAGTGAAGCTTGTTAGGGGCGGGGGGCTTGTGCTCATAACACCAGACAGGAAGCAGGGAAAACAGGCCAGAAACAAGCAAGTACAATTTTCAAAGGCCCACCCCAAGCGACCTATGTCCACCAGCCAGGCCCCATCTTTAAAGGCTCAAGAGCCTTCTAAATAGAGCTGCAAGGTGGGGACCAATCCCTGAAACCATGGACCTGTTGGGGACATTTCATCTTCAAGTCATAACACAACTAGTACTTCGAAACAATATATGTTCACTAAAGGAGCATGGGGAGGTCCCTTAAGATGGCGGCCTTGTCTCATTGGTGGGAAGATGAGCTTCCTGAGGAGAGAGCCCTCTCTAGCCACTCAGCCTCATATTAATTACTTTTCCAATTCCTGTGATAAAATGCCCTAATGAGAGCAACTTAAGGGAGAAAGGGTTTATTTGGGTCCACAGTTTGAGGGTTCAGTTCATCATGGTGGGGAAGGCATGGTAGCAGGAGCATGAGGCAGCTGGTCACACTGTCCATAACCAGGAAGCTGAGAGAAACGAATTCTGGTACCCAACTTGCTTTCTCCTTTTTATTTATTCCAAGACCTCAGTCCATGGAGTGGTGCTGTCCATATTTAGGTTGGGTCTTCCTACCTCAATTAACCTGATTTAGAAAATCCTTCTCAGAGGCTAACCTAATCTAGATAATCCCTTATGGGTATGCCTGGAGGCTCTTTTTCCTAGGTGATTCTAGGTCCTGTGAAGTAGATAATCAATATAAACCATCACAGTCATGGAGAAAAGCTTGGCTAGATTCACAGGACAGCAGCTAACAGACCCATGTATGAGAGACAGTGGGGGAGGGGAGAGCAGTAGGTGAGATGAACGTGGGCCCCAGACCTCTAAGCACATGTGTAATGTGGTGCCTGTTCCTGTATCCACAGCCAAGAGCATTCTTGGTAACAGGAACTTCATTCCACAGAAGAGCAGAAGTGTATGGCTGGGACAGAGACAAAGGATGAAGGTGGACAAGGCCAATTTTCCCTGACAGAGGTGATAGCCCTGTGAGCCCAGAGGTCCTCAGATGAGTCAGGGGCCTGGAAGGACAGCACCCCTGTGTGGGTGGTCATTGCTAAAGGAGGTCACTTCTCTGCTCAATCTGTTTGGGGCTCCAGTTCAATGAGATGGCACAGAGCAATGGAGGGAGATGGTGCTAGAAGCTGGGGTATCACTGGCTGACCCTCAGGGGTGACTCACTGTGCCCTCTTCCACAGTACAGAGGGACTCTAGAGAAAGATCAGAGGAGGCAGAGCACAGATTCTGAGGACAGGCAGGAAAGTGGAATGCAAACCAGCCATCCTCTGTGCTGTGGAGGCCTCCTATGCAAGTTGCCAGCTGTGGGCAGACAGGGTGGTGGACAGCAGGCAGTTCGGGCCAGGGCAAGGCACTTCTGCCAACCTGGGCTTCCCTCAGCCTTCTCTCTGAGCCCTCCTGATCCCAGGAGGAGAGCCAGACTGCCATGATCTGTGCATGTACATGTTAGTACATGTGCAGGTACACGTGTGTGTACGGGTGCATGTATGTGCATATGGAGGCCCGAGGTCAACCTCAGCTGTTATTCCTCAACAAGGCCATTGTGGTGATTTGAATGAGCAATGTTCCCCATAGGCTTATGTGTTGCTCGTGCTATTTGGAGAAGTTACAGAACCTTTAGAAGATGGAGCCTTGCTGGAGGAAATAAGTCACTGAAGGTCTGGCTTTTTGTTTGTTTGGGCTTTTTTTGGTCTTTTTGAGACAGGATCTCCCTGTAGCTCCAGCTGTCCTGGAACTCACTATGTAGACCAGACTGGCCTTGAACCCACAGAGATCCGCCTGCCTCTGCCTCCCAAGTGCTGAGATTGAAGGTGTGGGCCACCATGCCCAGCCCAATTTAATTTAATTTTGAGACAGGGTCTCACTATGTAGGCCTTGCTGGCCTGGAACTCACCATGTCTTCTGAGTGCTAGGATTAAAGGCTGGGGGCTCTCTGCTTCCTGTGTGTGGATGACATGTGATCAACCAGCTTCCTGCTCCTGCCAGGATGCTTTCCCTGCCTGATGGCATATCTTCCCCATGATAGACTCTATCCCTCTGGAACTCTGATCCAAAATAAACCCTTTCTCCCTTAAGTTGCTTTCATCAGGGTATTTTTATCACGGCAACAGAAAGGAAAGTAATACTGCTGTTCACCTTGGTTTTTGAGACAGGGTCTCTTACTGGCCTAGAACTTGCCAGATGGACTATGTTGGCTGGCCAGTGAGCCTCAGGGATCGACCTGTCTCTGCCTCACCAGGATTACAAGTCTTTGCTACCGTACCTATATTTTTTTACATTGGTTTTGGAGATTAAAGTCAGGTCTTCAAGCTTGCAAGGCAAGCACTTACCAACTGAGCTATTGCCCTAGCCCCAGTAGACTTATTAGGATTTTAAGAGAAGTCAGTATGCCTGAGTTTGGTTCACAGAACTTACTTAAAAAGCTGGGCATAGTAATACACACTCACAATCCCAGTGAGGGTCCCTGGGACTTGCTAGCCAGTCTAGCCTACTTGGTGAGTTCCAAATCATTGAGAAACACTATCTCCAAAAACAAAGTAGATGGCACCTGAGGAATAACATCGACATGGTCCTCCGCCCCCGCTTCAACAAAATAAAATAGCTAGTGTGGCATGGAGCCCACATAAATCCTCTGGTATAACTTTAAATTGCCCCTAGATTGCTAATAATCCCCCATACAATGGAAATGCTATGGAAATAGTTGTATTGTTTAGGAAATAACAACAAGGGAAAAAAACAGCATGGGTTCAGTACAAACATGTCTTTGTTTTGAATATTTTTCCAGCCACAGTTGGCTGAACTTGCAGAGGCAGCACACACATGTGGCTGGCCCACGCCATGCGTCTGGGATGAGTGGTTGGTAAGGTGTAGTAAGGGCTTGGCCCATGCCAGCACTGTTCTCCATGTACAATCCCCACACACACCTAGTGGTCACGACAAGCCTACAGGGAAGTGTGATTTTCCCCATTTTACAGATGGGGCCATGGAAGCACAGGAAGATTAAGTTACTTGTCCAAAGCCTCACAGTACTTTGTTGTCTTAATTTCTGCTGTAATAAAGTACCCCAACAAAAAGCAACTTAGGGGAGAAAGGGTTTATTTTAGCTCCCAATTCCAGGTTACAGTCCATGACTGAGGGGAAGTCAAGGCAGCAGGAATTTGAAGCAGCTGTCACATCACATATGCAAGCAGGAGCAGAGAACAAACCCATGTGTGCCAGTGCTCAGCTCACTTTCTCTACTCATATATAGCCCAGGGTCCAAACCCAGGGCATGGAACCACCCACGATGGGCTGCATCTTCCCACATCAATTAACCCAAATTAAGAAAAAAATCCCTCATAAGCATACTCACAGGCCACCCTGATCTAGATACTCCTTCATTGGGTCTGTCCTTCTCAGGTGATTCTAGATGGTGACAAGCTGACAATTAAAAGTAGCCAGCTCAGCCCAGTGAGATGATTCGGCAGGTCAAGGAGCTTGTTGCCAGGTCTGAGATCCAGGACCCACATGGTAGAAGGAGAGAACCAATTTCCACAAGTTCTTCTCTGACCTCCACACATACCATGCATGTGTATGTACACTCACACCAACATACACTCACAAAGGTACCCCCCCCAAAGAATCCTTAACCAAATTCAATTTTTAAATATATTTTTAAAAATAATAAAAATAAATTAGTTTATGCAAAAAAAAATCCCTAACCATCACATTGGTTGAGTCGGACTTTGCTCAGATACCATCTGACTGGACACCCTGCCTCTGCTCAGATACCACTTGCTCCCCTCTTCCAGATGATGTCCCTCCTTCCAGGAGTGTATCCATCACTGGGCTAACTGGGTCAGGCCTCGTTGGCATTCCCATCACTCTAGTGCTGTGCATCCTCTTAGTGTCTCTTTTTTTTGAGGTGTGCTGGTGGGTTCCCAGACCCGGGCATGCATGGAGAGTGCTGGACTGTTCTCAGAAGGCATCTGAGAGACGGGACAGAGGGGAACAGATGCCACCTCAGCTGTCCTTGAGGGGTTTTCTCCCATCTAAGTACCCACCAATCTGGACCCTGCTTAGCTTCTGAGAGTAAACAAGATCCAGCACATTCAAGGTGGTCCAGTCGTAGACCTTAGCAGGTTTTCTGGTAGAAGCATGGCAAGGAGATAGCCTGGGAGGCAACCAGCCCCCATTAGCATGACTATCACTGTAACATTGGGGCAGATGTCCTCTATGACCCCAATTTCAACATAGCTGTATAACACATTTTATTTTTTGAGACAGGACCTCATGTAGCCTAGGCTGGCTTTGAACTCACTGTATTACCAAGGATAACCTTGAACTTCTGATCCTTCTGCCTCCACCTCCCTAATGCTGGGATTACAGACATGTGCCACTGTACCCAGTTCATACAGTCTGGGAATATAACCCAGGGTTTTGTTCTTGCTGGGCCTCAACACCCACTTTGTACTCAGCATTTGCAGGGCTTTCCCAGGCTCTTGACCATTCCCGAAAGGTCCACCATGTCACCTCTGGCTGCAAACAATGGCTCCCACTGCATCGGTTCTGCTTTGTGATTGTGTGCCATTGAGGTCATCTTGGTAACTTGCACTGAGTTCAGACTCAGCCATCCCAAGCCAAGGAGACAGCTGCACCCAGCCTCTGTCCAGGGACCAGCCCTGTCCTCCTCCCAACAGCTGTTCTACCCCATCTGACCCCACACAGCCCAGCCCCTCTTTCCCCTCTCCATTTCTCTGTCCTCCTGACCCCTGGCTACCCCCATTTGCCTATATTCAGGAAATCCAAAGTTGACTGAGGGCCAGCTTTTTTGAAGTTTTCTGAGTCCCAGCATCCCCTGCTCTGCAAGCGGAGTCCACTGAGGCCTCAGCCAAACCAAACCCTTCTCTTTGACCACCCCCCATCCTTCTTGGGGCTCGGTCCTGAGCAGTCAGGGTTTGGAGCCCTCTGACCTGACCGCCATTACAGACAGGCCACTGGGGGAGGGAAGTTCTTGATGCTGAACCAGCCTGTCAGCTCTAGATACCCAGTAAGGCACTGGCACATCTGCCTGTGATGGGTGTTACAAAGATACTTGTAGGCTATGGATGGGGCTTAGTTAGTAGAGTGCTTGTCTGGCATAAAGACCTGGATTCCTTTCCCAGCACTGCATAAACCAGACATGAGTATACATGCTTATAATTCCAGCACTTGGGAGGTGGGGGCAGGAAGGAGAAGTTGAAGATTATCTTTGGCTACGTAACAAGTTCAAAGCTACCCTGGGATTAATAAAATCCTGTCTCAGAAAGAAGATTTTACGGTGACCTTTTCAGAGGAGGGAAAGTTAGAGTAGCAAAAAGCCCCATTGATGAAAAAGAAAGAAAGAGAAAGAAAGAAAGAGAGAGAGAGAGAGAGAAAGAAAGAAAGAAAGAAAGAAAGAAAGAAAGAAAGAAAGAAAGAAAAGAGCCCATAGCAGTCAGCAGCTAGCCTACCCCTGCCCTACCTCTGAGACCTTCTGTCTTAATACCAGGACCAGAGCAAAGACACTAAAATACAACTTGTGTCACTCCCTCCCATGTGATCCTCTGTGGTGCGCCAGCACTTTTGTGTTAAGATTTGGCTTGCAAAGCCCTTCTGGGCTGACCCCTGGTCCTCAGCCCTCAGAGGAGACAGCTGCTTGCTCTCCCCTGACATGCCTGATCTCTGGAAGCAGAGACTTTGGCTGCTGGGGGTCTCTGAGCCAGGAATCCCTGTGCTGAGGTGGGCTTTCATTGATACAGCTGTCTTTGAGTCATCCTTGCTCCTGAAAGTAACCCCTCACCCATGCTCAAACTCACTGGTTCAGCAAGTTAGATTTGGTAGAATTACTTCAGTCTGAACATTACTTCAGTCTGTGGTCGGTTCCCTGGCTAGAGTAAGTAGATGCTTGTTCCAGACTCTCCAGGAAAAGCCACACAACACTGGTACAGGAGAGAGAGAAAGAACATTGGCCCCAGACTGTCTTAGGTTAAAGGCTCAAATAGAGACCCTTGCTAGCTATATTCCCTAAGCTCTGTGAAACTCTCTTACTCTCCAAAAGTCTCTTACAAATGCTGCAAGATGGGAACAACCGAAACTAATTCATATGATTGTTGTAAGGAATAGAAATAATAGGAGAGGTTCCTGGCATATATTTTCCACCTGATATGTGTCAGCTATTGTTATTAAAGAACTCCAGTATAAATAAAAAGGTTCCAATGTAAATACCTTAGACATTATGATGTGTGTGTGAGTGTGTGTTTGGAAGGCTCTATTTTTCAATGGGGCTGAGACACATCTTGCAGACCACTGCCAACTGCCAGCCAACTGTCCTCAAGCTCCCCCAGCAGTAGCTGAGCCGCACCCTCCACCACGAAAGTTTAGGCCAGACAGCTTAGGAACAAGCTTCTATTGTTCTTATTTTTTCCACATTACATATTTAAGATGCTTAAAGTTTCCTGTGCCAAGGGAACACTCTCTGCAGCTCACTGCCAATCTGTGAGCCATGGGCATGTGAAAAGGTCTTCTTCAAGTTCAAGCTTCATGGAGCATATTCCTTAGCTAATCATGGATCAGGGGAGTGAGGCATCACTAGTATATAAATAAAAGACTTCTTTTTCTTTATGCCAACATTAATATCACTTTTCTATTTTTCTTTCTTTTATTATTTATTTATTTGTGTGTGGGGGACACTACATTTAATGGCAAAGACTCTGCATTCTGCCCATGCTCTGAGAACTTGCATGAAGTTGAGTTTAAAAGTAAGACAGGAATACATTCAGGTTGTAGAATGGTAACTATTACTGTACCTATCTGGGTCCCAGGGAAAAAGAGCCAAAAGTTGGGTTAAAAAGTTGTATAAAAGATTAAACGGTGGACAGTTTGGTAAGGAAAAGAGCAGGAGCAAGTTTAAAACTGTAGCTGGAAAACAAACAAACAAACAGACAGACAAACAAATAAAGCTCTCTAGTCATGGTAGTTAATAGTGACTGTCAACTCTCCAGGATCTAGAATCAGTGAGGAGACAGCATCACTGATCATGTCTATGATAGACAACCTTTGGTCATGTTTATGAGGGAGTTTGTAGATTCGGTTAATTGAGGTGAAGAGACCCACCCTAAATCTGGGTGGCACCATCCCATGGGCTGGCGTCCTGAACTGCATGAAAAGGAGAAAGCAAGCCAAGCACCAGCTCATCTCTCTCTGCTTTCTGAATGTGACCAGCTGCCTCACACTCCTGCTGCCATGCTTTCCTTGCCATGATAGACTTGTTCTTGAACTGTGAGCCAAAATAATCCCTTCCTTTATTAAGTAGCTTTGGTCATATCACAGCAATGAGACAAGCAACTAAGATGTCTCCAAAGGCCCCAGCGGGGTGCAGTGAAACGTTTAAGAGGTCAGCACTGAGTTAGGGGTGTAGCTCAGAAGTGGTGCACTCCCCTAGTGGGAGATTTTTAGGTCGTTAGGTATGTACTCTTAAAGGGCATAATGGGACCCCACTCACTTCTTCTTCTTCTCTTTGATTTCTGGGACATAAGATGTATTACTTATGCTTCCATTGTTGTGACCAAATATTTTCCAAGAAGCAGTTTATTTTGGCCTATGGTTTGAAATGATATAGTCAGTTGTGATGGAGAATGCATAGTGGAAGAATGGGAGGCAGCTAGTCACATTGCATCTGCAATCAGGAAGCAGAGAGTGAATAGGAAGAAGGGCTGGGCTATACAGTCTCAAGGCTCTCCCCCAGTGACCCACTTCCTCCAGTGAGGCTCTACCTCCTAGTGATTCCACCACCTTCCCAAACAATGCCCTCAGCTGGGAACAAGTGTTCAACACATGAGCCTATGGGGGACATTGCACATTCAAAGCCCAACCTAAGGTGAGTGGTTCAATTCTACCACAAGCTTCTGCTATGATCTAGCTATGCTTCCTCTTCACAGGCCCAACAACAATGGGGCCAAACAATTACGGACTGGAACCTCCAAAACGGTGAGCCAAAATAAAGCTTCTCTCTTTATAAGTTGATTGTTTCATGTATTTGTTATAAAAATGGAATATTTGTCCTCTGCAATGCTGCATTATTAATAAACTTTTCAGTTTTCTTAAATCAGTAAGTTCTGGTGCTAACTGATGAGGGGCCTTGGATGTTCAGTGGGGAGATTGGAACCCACAAAACTTGTTTTTAAACAGATTTTTTTAATGATATACAAAATAGTTTGCACTTTTTAAAATTTCATGTCTGTATACGTTTTTGTGTGTGAGTACATATATGTGTGTGGGTGAGCATGTACACATGAATGTAAAGGCCAAAGTCAACCTCAGATGTCCTTCATCAAGTGCAATCCACTCTGTCTTTTTAAAAAATTATTTATGGGAACTGGAGAGATGGCTCAGCAGTCAAGAGCACTGACTGCTCTTGCAGAGGATGGAGGTTTGATTCCCAGCACCCACATGGAGGCTAACAGCCATCTATAACTCCAGTTCCAGGGGATCCCACACCTCCTTCTGACCTCTGCAGGCATTGCATGACATGGGTGCACTTACACAAATACAGGCAATACATTCATACATATAAAATAAAAATAATAAATAAAATACGTTTTAAAAATACAATAAAAATTATTCATTTATTTATTATTATTATTATTGTGTGTGTGTGTGTGTGTGTGTGTGTGTGTATGATAGGGGGATAGAGAACTGCATTCATGTCATGGTGTGCAGGTGGAGTTGGTTCTCTCCTTCCACCTTTATAAGAGTTCCAGGAATTGAACTCAGGTCATTAGACTTACAAGGCAAGCACCTTTACATGCTGAGCCATCTTGCCAGTCCTCAAACTTTGTCTTTTGAAAGAGGGTCTCTCATTGGATGGCCAACAAGCCCCAGAGATCTGCCTTTCTCTGCCTTCCCAGTGCTGAGACTACAGGCATGAGCCACCACGCCCAGCTTTGTTATCTGGCTTCTAGGGATCAAACTTGGGTCTTTTGCTAACTAAGCCATCCCTCCAACCTATTCAACATATATTTTAAGAGATAATTACTATTGTCATAAACATAATTATAATTAGCTTTTGACATGTACTTAAACCATCACAGATTAAGTAATATTGGGGGAATATGCGCATTCCCCCAATAGCTTCATCTGCTCCTCGGTAGCTCTTCTGTCTCCCTGTCCCACTGGCCACTTATCCACTGCCCATCATGAATTAGTGTGTACTATCTAAAGGCTTATACAGGTATAACTTTACAGCATGTGTGCTTTTTGGTTTCTTCATTTGGCATAATTAATTGGAGCTCTATCCATGGTGTGGCATGTTGTTCATTTCTTCTTCATTCCTGAATAGCATTTCATTACATGGACATACCACAATTTATCTAGGTATCTTTGATTGGACATTTGAGTTGAATGAATTTTATAAATTACAAAAATTGCAATATATGGATTACAAATAAAGAGTCTATGAATATTTGTGTACAAGTCTTTGTCTGAGCACTTCCTTTTCCTCCCTTAGGTAAATACCTACTCAAAGTAGAATGGCTGGATGGTATGATAGGTGTGTGTTTGACTTTTTAAGTAACTGGCCAAAGTGTTTTTCTGGAGTTACTGTGCAGTTTGGCATTCCCGTCAGAAGTATATATGAATCACAGTTTCTCCACTTGCTCACTGATTTGACAGTGCCAAGCTTATTACAGTTCAACCAGGATAATAGGTATGGAATGGTGACTCACAGTGGGTTGCCCTGTGTCCCCCTAGTGACTAGTCAACCTTCTGTCATGTGGTGTGTTTTAGCTACCGTGTGTTTTTCTCAGTGTGTTAGTGTTCTTTAGAGGAAAAGAACTAATAGAATAAATACATAGCACAAAGGGGAGTTATTCGATTGGTTTGTATGATATGAGCTGGGTAGTCCAACAATGACTGTGTGCACACTGCAGAGACTGAAAACCCAGTAGTTACGCAATCCATGAGACTGGGTGTCTCGGCAGTCCCAATCTAGTGCTTAAGGCCTGGAGGGTTCCTGGAGAGCCACTGGTCTTTAGTCCACATTGGAAGGCTGATGAATCTGTCACCTCTTACCTGTCTAGCTTGGTTATCACATACTCAGCTACAAGCCCTCTTATCCACCTTCCTCAGTGCTCAGACTCAGCTGCTTAAATCCTTAAGTTTGCTTTTAACCCCAGCCTCTGTTCGTCACAACATAAATGAGCACCCTGCAGTTTTCACCATGGGGCCTTTTCACTTACTACTTTTGGAGAGCTATCCCCTACATCAGTGGGATTTAGGATCACCATGGTCTCTGGGAATGCTGGTGAGGGATTTTCTTGATTTTGTTGAGGTGAGAAGATCCATCCTAAATGTGGGTGTGCCATTCCAAGTATGGGGTTCTGGAATGAGTAAAAAGAAAGCAAGGTGAGCACCAGCACTCATCTCTCTCTGCTTCCTGACTGTGGATATAGTATAACTAGCTTCCTCATGCTCCTGACACCATGCCTTCCCCATTATGATGGATTGGACCCTCAAACTGAGCTATAATTAAACCCTTCCCTCCTTAAGTAGCTTTTGTTGGGTATTTGGTTACAGCAGCAAGACAGGTCATTAAGATACTTGGCCACTCTACAGTCATTCAATACTCGGCTACATACTGTAGGAGTACTCCTCACCAATATCTGGGGTTCTTCAGTGCAGCTCTTGTCTCTCAGCACTCCATCCTGTGAACTCACGAACTAGGCAGTTGTCGAGTCATCCGTTTCTCACTTCTGAGAAATCATGGCCCTGCATTGCCTCATGTTCATTGCGTTACAAAGTGTTGCTTCAAATACCTTATCAGATTTGTTCAGGTGACTGGTAAATTTGGTCCCTTTTAGTTTATCTTTTTTCTCCTTTCTTCCTTCTTTCTTTTCTTCTCTCTATCCGCCCCCCCCCCAGGCAGGTTCTCCTGCATCCCAGACCTCCAACTCCTTGTGTAGCCAGGAATGGCCTTGTACTCCTGATTATCCCGACCCACCTCCCAAGTGCTGGGATTATAAGCATATACCATATACAAGTACTTCACTGACTGAACCATCTCCCCAGCCACTTATTTGCATTATTCATGGGGGTTTCACATGCTAAGTTTGGGAACTTCTAGTCTCTAGATCTGAGAGATACTGTGTCCTGGATTCCCAGTCCAGTTTCTCCAGTGTGCTGAAGGCTGGAGTCCAGTGGGCATTCAGGCATTCTTGGATTGGCCCTGCGGGATGGGGGCAAAGTATCCCAAGGACACAGTCAGATGAGGAGGAAAGGAGCTGCCACCTCTTCCCTGAGGTTCAGGCCCTGAGCCATTCAGCAGCATCTCAACCCTGCCTGCTCACATACCAGAGTCCTTTCCATGTGCAGTAGCTCAGACACCTTGGCTAAGGGCTGATTCCCCAGTGTGACTCCCTCCACCAGGCCTTCGAATACCTGGGGACCTATCATTCCATGTTATGACTCTCTCTGTCCAAGAGGGGCAGGGCCAAGAATGGGCTGAGCCCAGGCCATGAGAAGCCATCTGTATACTGTCACAGAACCTGTGACTACTCGCTTCCAGAGGTGCCCCCCCAGAGCATCAGGATCTATCCTAAGACAGCAGGTAATGACGATAGGGAAAGGGTTTGGGAGTCTCATAGGATCTCTGCTGTGCTCAGTGAGTTTTCCCTTAACCTCTCTGAAACTTGTTTTCATTTGTAAAATGGAGGTGACAACACACTTGCAAAAATGAGTCTGGGGAAGGATAAAGAAAAGCATATAGTGCTAAAGGGATGGCTCAGTTGGGTAAGTGTTTACACAGGCATGACGGACCTGCATTCCATCCCCAGAATCCATGTAAAAATGCTGAATGTAATGATACATGCTTGTAATACTGGCACTAGGAGGTGGCAACAGGTGGATCCCAAGGACTCTCTGGCTGACTGGTCTAGTCTACTTGGTGAGGTCAAGGCTGAGGAACAACACCCAAGGTTGACCTTTGACTTCTGTGTGCATACATATACCTGTGCAACATGTGCACTATATACAAACATGCACATACATACATACACAAAGTGGGAAGGGAGGGGGTAGGGAGGGAAGGGATGCTGAGGGCCTGGCTCCTACACTACCATGCCTCTGGCTCCATGGGAGGTGGCTTCCTGTGTCATCCTTGCAGATATACCCTGGGCATGTCCCGAGGTACTGAATGCACTTAACCTCATATTTGCTAGCAAAGGGTGGCATACTACTGGATTAGGGAGAAAAAAGAGACTGCTGCTGAATGTGGGGGTACCCATTCTTCTATAAATGAACCCCTACCCTATGTTCTGTTAAAAAAATAATACACAAAAAAAATTTTTTTTAAAGCAAAAGAATTCATTGTAAATCCTGTAGTATTACTAAAAGTTTAGTAATGAGTCAAAAAAAAAGACTGCTGAGTAAGAATGAGGGTGACTGACTAATGAATTGGCTAATGAATATGTGCATCTGTGTATGCATATAAGTGTGTGTGAGTGTACCTATGTGCATCCATGCATGTGTGTGTGTTCTGAGGAGACAGACCCACAGCAAGCAGAATGAAATGCTTAAGAGAGTTTTGCCTTTGTACTGGGGAAATGCTTGCCACACAAGTATGAGGACCTAAGTTTGCACCCCCAGAACCCATGTAATGCCAGGCACAGTAGCATGTATCTGTAGTCCCAGTACTCCTACAGAGAGATGGGAGGCAGGGACAGGAGACTCGCCCAGAAGCTTGAGGGCCAGCTTGCCGGATGTACACAATGGGAAACAACAAAGAGACCCTGGCTCAAACAAGGTGGAAAGTGGGGACCAGCATCTGAAGTTGTCCTCTCTGGTGCTTTGAATGAGAAATGCCCCCCACAAGGCTCAAACATTTGAATACTTGGTCCCCAGTTGCAGAGGTTCAGGAGGTGCAGCTTGCACATATGTCACTGAGGTGGATGGGCTTTGGAAGTTTATAGCCTGGTCCTGCTTCTGGTTCTCTCTCTCTGCTCATGTTTGCCTTTGAAATGTGAGCTCTCAGCTTTTGACTCTTGCCGCCATGCCTGCCTCCTGCCATGCTGCTCTGGAACAATAAGCACAAATAAACTCTTCTATAAATTGTCTTCACCAGTCGGGCGTGGTGGCGCACTCCTTTGATTCCAGCACTCAGGAGGCGGAGGTAGGTGGATCTCCATGAGTTCAAGCCAGTCTGGTTCACATAGGGAATTCCAGGCCAGCTGGGGCTACAGGGAGACCCTGTCTCAAAAAAGACCCCCCCAAATTGTCTTCATGGTATTTTATCACAGCAGCAGAAAAGTGACTAATACATCTTCTGATCCCATACACAAATGTACACACACACACACACACACACACCAGAGGCTATGAAAAAGAGAGTTTGGGCTTTTTGGAATACCCTAAGTGCCATGGGGCTAAATAAACCAACCAAAACCACAGCATCACCCAAGAAAAAGAAAGAAAACCTCAAACTAGTTTTAACCCTTTAAGAATTTGCTCTCTGGGGCTGGAGAGATGTCTCAGAAGTTAAAAGCACTGGCTGCTCTTACAGAGGACTGGGGTTTGGTTCCCAGTACCCATATGGTGACTAACTACTACTCCAGTTCCAGGGGCTCTGATGCCCTCTTCTGACCCTTGTAGGCACCAGTCATGTATGTGGTGCATATACATATACATACATGTAGGCCAAATGCTCATACACATTAAAAAATAAAAATAAATCATTTTAGAAAAGAAAAAGGAAGAAGGAAATGGAAAGGAAAGAGAGGGAGGAGAAGGAATGAAGTGGGAAGGAAAAGGGAAAGGAAGGGAGAGAAACGAAGGAAGGAAGGAAGGAAAGAATAAAGAAAGGAACAAAAAACAATAGTGAAAAATCAAATGAGCAACAAAATACTCTTGGGCTGGCTGCCCAGGATGAATGAACTGAAATGAGTTCCCTTCCCCACCCCTGGCAGCCCACCACCTGAGACAGGCTCCTTATTTCTTGAAACCTGTATTTCTTCCTTAGAACATGAGCCAGACACACCTGAGGACCACGCCCTACCTCTAGACCTGTTTTCTGGGAAGTTGGCACAGGGCTGTCCCAGCCACAGTGCCTGAGGCTTCTGAGAGGCAGGTGGAGCTCAGGCTAAGCTGAGTTCTTTGTTTGTAGCATGGAGACAGGAGGATCAATGTTTGCCAGCTACCACTGCCAGGTTGGGCCTGCCAGAACAGGGGGATGGGGCAGGTCAGAGATGTGTCAAGAGAGATTCCAGGGGAAGAACTGTCTAAGCTCCAGGCCTTTGAGGGTCAGGCTGTGCTGCTGCCAAAGGCAGGATACTGTCAGGAGGAGGTTAGGTGAGCCTGGTGCAACCTAGAGAAGGCTGACAGCAGGCCAGCCTGACACCTGAGGCACCCCTCTTCAGCTCCTGCATCCTCAAGTGTGTGTGTGTGTGTGTGTGTGTGAGTGTGTGTATGTGTGAGTGTGTGTTCTACCTGTGTTTGTGTGTGTGAGTGTGTATGTGTGAGTGTGTGTGTCTACCTGTGTGTGTATGTGTATGTGTGAGTGTGTGTGTCTACCTGTGTGTGAGTGTATATGTGTATGTGTGTGTGTCTACCTGTGTGTGTGAGTGTGTATGTGTATGTGTGAGTGTGTGTTCTACCTGTGTGTGTGTGAGTGTGAGTGTGTATGTGTGAGTGTGTGTTCTACCTGTGTGTGTGAGTGTGAGTGTGTGTTCTACCTGTGTGTGTGTACGTGTATGTGTATGTGTGAGTGTGTGTGTCTACCTGTGTGTGTGTGTATGTGTATGTGTGAGTGTGTGTTCTACCTGTGTGTGTGAGTGTATATGTGTATGTGTGAGTGTGTGTTCTACCTGTGTGTGTGTGAGTATGTATGTGTATGTGTGAGTGTGTGTGTCTACCTGTGTGTGTGTGAGTGTGTATGTGTGAGTGTGTGTTCTACCTGTGTGTGTGAGTGTATATGTGTATGTGTGAGTGTGTGTGGTAAGTGCCTGCCCATGTGCCAATGCATGTAGAGGCCAGAGATCAACCTCAAATGCCTTGTTCCTCAAGAATGCCATCCACCTTGTTTTTTGAGGAAGGGTCTCTCACTGGCCTGGAGCTCACCAAGTAAGCTAACTGGGTGGCCCTCAAGCCCTAAGGATGACCCTCCTAGCTCTGCCTCCCAAGTGCTATGATTATAAGCATACACCACCATATCTGGGTTTGTTTTGTTTTGTTTTGTTTTGATCTTTTTGAGACAGGGTCTCCCTGTAGCCCCAGCTGTCCTGGAACTCACTATGTAGACCAGGCTGGCCTTGAACTCACAGAGATCCGACTGCCTCTGCCTCCCGAGTGCTGGGATTAAAGGCATGTACCACCACACCTGGCAATATTTGAATTTTTTACATGGATTCTGAGGATCAACCTCAGTCCCTTGTGCTTTCACAGCAAGCACTTGCCAACCATCTCCCAATCCCTCACACTAAAAAATAAAATAAAATAAAATAATAAAAAATAAATAAATAAATAAATAAATAAATAAATAAATAAATAAACAACGTGAACACCACCCTCTTTCCCACACTTTGTTATGCTGAGGCTGGTTCTGTAAACCCACTCTTTCTTGATGGCTTGCTCTATATTAGGCTTAGCCCATGGGAGCACTAGAAGAGGGCTCTGAGCCAAAGCAGTGCCTTAAAGTTTGTTTCCACATTGTTATGATAAAATAACCTGACAAAAGCAATTTAAGGGAGAATGGGTTTATTTTGTCTCACAGTTCAAGGTTACAGTCCATCACAGAGGAGAAGTCACGAAGACAGGATGATGAGGCAGCTGGTCCTTGTGTCCACAGTCAGGAAGCAGAGAAGAATGAACACTTGTGCTCAACTCACATTCTCTCTTTTTATAGTCTAGGACTGGGAGGTCAGAGAATGGTGCAGACCACTTTTAGTGTGGGTCTTTTTACCTCAATTAACCTAATCAACATAACCCCTCACAGGCATGCCCAGAGGCTAAATAACCCCTCTTAGGTTTGCCTAGAGACTTGTCCAGATCCTGTCAAGTTGAGGACACTAACCATCACAGGCAGGAAGAGGAGCCTTAGAACAATAGGAGGTTTACAACTCCTGTAGCTCCAGCTCTAGGGGACCCAATGCCTTCTTCTTGACTGGGCAGGCATCTGCACTCAAATGTGCACATACCTACACACAGCCATACATACACTCATGATTAAAAATATAGGCCATGCCAGGTGTGGTGGCATATTCCTTTAATCCCAGCACTTGGGAAAGAGGGGCAAGTAGATCTCTGTGAGATTAAGGCCAGCCTGATCTACACAGTGAGTACCAGACCAGCTGGGGTTATAGGGAGACTCACACTCTCTCTCTCTCTCTCTCTCTCTCTCTCTCTCTCTCTCTCTCTCTCTCAGACACAGACAGACACACACACACACACACACACACACACACACACACACACACAAATAAATGCCAGACATGCAGACATGATCTTTAATCCAAGCACTTGGGAGGCAGAGGCAGGCAGATCGCTATGAGCTTGAGGCCAGCATGATCTACATTGTGAATACCAGGCCAGCCAGGGCTGCATAGTGAGACCCTGTCTCAGAAAAATAGAATAAGATTTTTTTAAAAAAATTAAAATTAATCTTTTTAAAAGTAAGTTGTTTGGGTTTTTTTTTTTTTTTTAATGGTGCTGGGATGTGAGCCCTGGGCCTTGTACATATTAGACAAATGCTCTACCACTGAGCCATGCCCCCAGAACAGATGGAGCTCTTTTAGATGATGTGGTCTAATCCACAGACATTGGGTATCCTCAGAATGTGCCCACTGAACTGTTGCATAGTTTTGTAATAATTAATATTGATTAGAATCACCTAGGAGGCAAACCTCTGGGTATGTGCATGAGGGAGTATTTAGATTGAGTTGAGGCAGAAAAACATACCCTAATTGTGGGCAGTACCATCCCATGAACTTAACAAAATGGAGAAAGCGAGCTGAACACCAACATTCATTACTCTCTCCTTCCTGGCTGTGAAAGCAATGTGACCAGCTGTTTCTCATTCCTGCCACCATGACTTCCCTTCCATGATGTATTATATCCTCAAACTGTGAGCCAAAATAAACTCTCTCTCCCTCAAGCTGTGTATTAGTTACTTCTTTATTGCTGTGATAAAACATCATGATCAAGGGAACTTATAAAAGGAAGAGTTTATTTAGCTTACCGTTCCAAAGGGGCAAGAATCTATCATGGCGGGGAGGCATAGTGGCAGAGGTGGCTGGAATAGGAGCAGAATCTAAGATCTCACATCTTCAAGCAGGCACAGGAAACAGAAAATGACTTGAGATCTGGCAAGGCTTAAGAACTATCTAAGCCCAACCCCAGTGACGTGCTTCCTTCAGCATAGCCACACTTTCTAAGACTTCCCGAAACAAGGCCACCAACTGGGGACAAAGTGTTCAAATACTTGGAGCCTATGGAGGACATTCTCATTCAAACCACCACAGTTTCTTTTGTCAGGTATTTTGTCACAGTAATAGGAAAAATAATTCATTTTCCAATGGGAAGAAAGATCCTTAACCAAAGCCAAGTCTGCTTGCTTTTCTCATGCTCCAACATCTGAAGGTGACAGTCCCACTGAGCCTTCTCTTGTTCCAGTTACTATTGCTGGTGGCTTCTTATTCTAGGAACACGGTATCACACTGCCTCTCCTTTCTAAACCTGAATTACAGGTAAGTAGATGCAATCTGGCATTGCCTGACCCAACAAGATGAGGTGGGACCATCCCTTCCTATGGCAACACGCTCTGCTCTGCTGTCTTTGATGTGGCCTGAAGTTACAGTCTTGTGAGCACTATGCTTTAGCGGTCATATCCTGCCCCTTTTGATCTTACAGTCAGTTAATCCTCTGTGTGAGTCCGAGTTCTGACTTGTGACAGAAGATATCTCTAGCTGAATTACAAACAGGAAATACATACTGGGTTTCTGGAAAGATGATAGTGGAATGAGAGTGTGTGTGTGTGTGTGTGTGTGTGTGGTACCAATGAGCTCTGTTCACACAGAATGAATACCTACTAGGTGCAAAGAACTATGCAGAACATTTATGTGAGTTACACTATTCCATCATCAAGAGTCCTCCAAGGCTGGGGATGGAGTTCAGTTGGTAGAGTGCTTACCTAGCACACACAAGGCCCTGTGTTCCAACCTCAGTACTACATAAGATGGCAAAGTGGTCATCCCAACACTTGGGAGGTAGCGACAAGAGGATCAGAATTTCAAGGTCATTCTTGGCTGCATAGTGAGTTTAAAGGCAGTCTGGGTTACCAGGGACCCTGTCTCAAAAAGTGAAAACAAAAACAATAAAAACCCTCTTATGATCTGGAAGATCTGGAAGTAGAATGAAGGGTCAAAGAACATAGAACAGGGGCTGGAGAGATGGCTTAGTGGTTAAGAACACTGACTGTTCTTGCAGAAGACCCAGGTTTGAATCCCAGCACCCATATGACAGCTAACAACTGTTTGTAACTCCAGTCTCAGGGGATCTGACAACCTCTTCTGTCCTCTGTGGGCATGGCACAACATGGGTGCACTTACCTACATGTAGGCAATACACACATACACATAAAATAAAAATATATATAAAAGAAAAAAGAACACAGAACAGCCCTGCGGCCACAAACAAGTACTAGCCTCTCCAGACTGTGTGTGTGTGTGTGTGTGTGTGTGTGTGTGTGTGTGTGGAGGCCAGAGGTCAACCTTGGGTGTTGTCTACCTTGATTTTTGTGACAGGGTCTCCCCTTGGCCTGGAATTCACCAATGGTCTAGGCTGGCCAGTAAGTCCCAAGGATCTGAGATCTTCCTGTCTCCTCTTCCTCAGAGCTGAGATTACAAATGCGTGCCACCATACTGAGTTGGGTTTCTGTGGGTTCTTGGGGATGGAACTCAGGTGCAAGGCAAATATTTTACTGGCTGAGCTATTTCCCCAGTCTCCTCAGTTTCTGCTTCTGTGAAAGGAAAGCAGAGGTTTAGCAGCTCCCACTCTTATGGGAAGGCCTCATATGTGAGTGTGCAGCACGACTCACGTGGGAGATATCCTAGCCTCCCTCTATGAGCTGAGGGAGATGGAGGTTCATAGACATTAAATAATTTGCCAAGGACATGCACTGCAAGGTAGACCTGCCAGAGTGCCTGACACCTGCTCTTCATCTTCTATGTAGGGACACAGTGGCTGATCTTGCCCCAATTGCTAGGGAAGCTTTTGGCACTCCCTTCCCTTGCTCACCAATATTTAAAGCTTGGCCTGAGAGAAACAGGATGTCAGAGAGGGCTGGGGAGATGGTTCAGTGGGGAAGTCCTTCCCACACAATCATGGACCTGAGTGTGGATTCTCAACACCCATACCAAAGCTGGGCACAGTGGTGTTCAGCTATAACCCTAGCACTAGTTGTTGTTGGTGGGATATATGGATTTCCTGACCTCACTGGCCAGTCAGTCCAGCCAATTCATGAGCTCCAGGATCACTGAGAAACCTTGTCTTAAAGAAATAAGGTAGAGAGTGATTAAGAAAGATGCTAACCTCTAGTCTCCACACACACATGCATATATGTACACATACACAAGTATGCACAAATGTTTATACTTAAATCTACCACACACAATATAAATAAAAAATTAATAAAATTCAAAAGTAAAATGATGCAGAGAAACGTCCTTCTTGGTCATCCCTCTCTTCATCCAGGTGGTGAGCTCAGATGTCAGGGCAGGAGGCCAATGAATGGAAGAGTGTGTGAGTATAAGTAGGCTGGATACTGCCAAGTTGTCCATAGACTATATGCGTGTGCCAAAGGCTGTGGCCTGGCAGAGTGACAACCTGTGCTGCAGAGGTAACTGGTAGTTTTCTCCTCCTCTGCAACTCTGACTGCTGTATGATATCTGGGAACATTTTTAAAGTCGAGTGTGTGTGTGTGTGTGTGTGTGTGTGTGTGTGTGTGTCTGAGTCCGGGCACACACATGCCAGGGCTCACATGTAGCAGTCAAAGAACAGCCCTGGCTGTCAGTCCTTGTCTTTCACCTTGATTGAGACAGTGTCTCTTATTGTTCCCCAGGCTACCAGGCCCCAGAGCTTCCAGGATGCTCCTGCCTCCCGCTCCCTTCTCCCAATATGAACACTGGTATTATAGATGTGCACTGTAGTGTCTGGCCTTTTATGTGGGTTCTGGGAATTCAAATTCAAGTCCTCATGCTTGCTCAGAAAGTACTTTTCCCAGTCCATTGTGGGGACATTTCCAATGTCAAAAATTATAATCAGCTATAAAAGTTTGCAATCCAAGCAATAACCATGCCTGTTGTGTAAACATGCCAGGAAAGAAAATGGCCTTGACCCTGGCCATAAAGGCAGCTATGTTGCCCACTCTGGTTCCTATGAGGTCCCATGACTATGTCACATACAAGACTCTGGGGGACTGAGGCTCCCATGCTCCATTTAGCTGTCAGTGCTCAGAGACTGAAATCGTCACTGTGAACATACCTAGGCCAGTCTGCAAGAAGTTAGCTACCTACTGTTGAGGAGGTCCTGAGCAAGCCGTTCGTCTTTCATGGGCCACATGTAGCTGCTCCAAGGGGTGGCAATCCAAAGATGAGGAGCGGTCATCCTCTGTCCTGAGAAAGTCAGCTCCAAAGGCTCTCCAGGACGTCAGCCTTCCCTCTTCAGGCTTCACCCGCATCTGATCGACAGTTCCAGGCTCCCAATCATTATCTCCTCTGCCTTATCCCTTCAAGATTCAGTTATATCTTCCTTACTTTTGTGGGTGCTTGGAAATGTCTATTTTAAAGTGTTATTTTTCTCTCTGTGTATATGTGTAGGTACACAGGTACACATACGGAGAGAAAAATATCACTTTAAAATAGGTGTTCTCAGTTGCTCTCCAGTGTATTTTTTCAGACAGCATCCCACACAGAACCTGAAGCTCTTAATTCTTCTCAACTGGCTGGTCAGCAAGCCCCAGGAATCTGCCTATCTCCACTTCCTCACTGCCGGGATTACAAATGTGTGCTGCTGCACTCTGTATTTTTAAATGGATGCTGGGAATCACTCAGGTCCTGATGCCTTGTTTGACAAGTACCTTACTGACTGAACAGCTCCCTAGTCCCAAAGACTGATATTTTAAAACTCTCAGTTCAGGTACCACCTCCTCCAGTGGTGGTCTAGTTAATCTTCAGTTGCTCTGACAAAATACCCTGATCAATACCAACTTGGGGAGGAAAGGGTTTATTTGGCTTACTTCTCCTGAGTCACAGTTCATCACTGAGGGAGCCCAAGGCAGGAACCTGGAGGCAGGAGCCAAAGCACAGGCCATGGAGGAACGCTGCTTGCTGGCTTCCTCCCCTGGCCAGAGCTCAGCCTGCTTTCTTATGCAATACAGGACCACCTGCCCAGGGGTGACACCATCCACAGTGGGCTGGGCCCTTCTTCATCACTCAACAATCAAGAAAATTCCCCATAGACATAGCCACAGGCCAGTTCAATGGAGGCAATTCCCCAATTGAGGCTCCCTCTACCCAGGTGTGTCAAGTTGACAACTAAAGCTATAACAAACTAAGGGACTTTACTCTTGAGAAAGTCATCATTTAATCAATGAGATTTGATCAACATGGCCATGGAGTAAGAGGTCAAGGATGGTGGCTCCTGCTTGTAATCTCACCACTCAGGAAGCTAAGGCAGGAGGACCACCATAGGTTCAAAACCAACCTGTGCTACACAGTGAGACCCTGTTTGAAATTTTAAAAAATTAGTCAGGCATAGTGACATATGCCTGTAATCCCAGCACCTAGGAGGCAGAGGCAGGCAGATCTCTGTGAACCAAGGCCAGGCAGTGCTACATAGTGAGACCCTGTCTCAAACAAACAAAATCCCAAACCAAAAGCCAAAAAGAAGTAGGGGGAGTGGACTTTGAATGTTGCTCAGTTGCTAGAGTGCTTACCTAGCATTCGTGTAGCTCTGGGCCACATCCCCAGCACTGCATAGATTGGGTGTGGTGGCTCATGTCTATTATTATACAACTTCAGAGGTGGAAGCAGGAGAATCATGAGGTCAAGATGATCAACTGCTCCTACCTAGCAAGTTCAAAGCCAGCCTGAGCCACTGGAGGCCTTGTTTAAAAAAGAGAAAAAAGGAGATAAAAGAGGGCAATAGGGATGTGTGTGAATATAATCAATATCGTGTGTGTGTGTGTGTGTGTGTGTGTGTGTGTGTGTGTAAAATTGTCAAATAATTGTAAAGCAGTAAGCAGGAGCATTAGAACATGATTTCCTGAGTGTTACACTGTGGCAAACCTTAATAGGTAGCAACATCTAGGATAACACTAGGTGTATCTGTAAAGTCTAATAAACAATGTCACTGGTGTGTAGAGTTGGTTTAGATGTTTTGCGGTGCTGGGGATTGAACCCAGGGCCTTATACATGTTAGGCAAATGCTCTACCACTGAGCCCCACCTCAGTTCATGACTTTTAGAGTTGGAAAGGCCTGAGGTGTCATTTGCAACCCAGGCTAGCTCATCAGCAAGTGCTGTTGTTGTATTTCTGTCTGATACCCAAGAGTGCAAGGGGTGAAGCCAGCTGCCCCAGGCTCCACACTAGGAAGAGGCAGAGCTCAGGGCCGAATACTGCTCCATCTGTTTCCAAACCTCTGCACTGAAGTATTTCAGAAGAAAAATGAAAGAATTTTTGGAAAGTTGTCACCCTGGGACTTTACAGGTGACCTGGCGGAGGGACTGAAGATTCCTTACATGCCAGGTACCATGTCAAGGTCCTCTACATCCTCAGAAAGCAATAGGTGAAAACCCAGTCAGGTGACACAGACTACACCCTTCATTTTTACTAAGAACTTAAACAGTGTTTTACATTTTTACATGTGTGGGTGAGCATGTGTAGGTATGCATGTTTATGTGTTGGGGATACTTGTGCCCATGCATGTGTGTGAAAGTCAAGGCTGGAAGATAAATTTGGTGTCATCCTTTGCGACAGAGTCTCAAATTGACCTGGAGCTCACCATTTAGGCTAGACTGCATGCCAGTAAATCCAGAGATCCACCTGTCTCTACCTCCCCATCTCTGGGATTACAAGTATTTCATCGTACCTGATATTTTTGCTTGGGTTCTGGGAATTAAACTCAGGTCTTCATGCTTGCAAGGCAAGCACTTTATGAGCTGATCCACCCACCCACCTATCCCCAGCCATTTACTTGTTTTTGAGATAAGATCTCTTATAGCCCAAGCTTGTCTTAAACTTACCATGTAGCTGAGGCTGACCTTGAACTCTTGACACTCTTGCCTTTACTTCGAAAGTACGGAGGTTATTCCTACACTTACACTTATACACACACACACATACACACACACACACACACACACACACACACACACACACACACAAAACCATGTTTAGCTTAAACAGTGTTAACCAGGTATAAAGTTGCTACTTAAGTAACTTAAAAAAGGCAAAAAAGAAAATCAAGTTATGGTGGAGGTAGTAATTGCTGGGAGTCCCTACCACCTATGGGACAGGGGGACTAGGGAAGAGACTAGAATTACTAAAACACAGAGGCTTGGAGCAGAGGCATTGTAGAGACAGAACTCTACCTCAGTGGGTAGGAGAAGGGGTTCAGTTGGGATTCTTGTCTCTGAGATGAATACCAAGAGGCTGGTTCTATAAAGCTAGAGAACTGCAAAGTAGATTCAACTGCTGCCTTAGGAGGAACCGGCTACAGAGGGGTGAGGACGTATTGCTGGGGTTCAGCTCAGTGGAGCAGTAAGGCGTTCAGAAGGACCAAGGCTCCTCTGCCTACCTGTGATGGTTGGTGTCAAATTGACAGGATCTGAAATCACCAGGAGACACGCCTCCAGGCACACCTGGGATTCTCTTGTTTAGGTTAATTGAGATGGGAGGACCCACACTAAAAGTGGGTGGCACCCTTCGCTGAGCTGAGGTCCCAGACTGTATAAAAAAGAGAATGTGAGCTGAGCACAAATGTTTATCCTCTGCTTCCTGACTGAATACAAGATGACCAGTTGCCTCATGATCCTGTTGTCATGATTTCCCCTCCATGATGGACTATATAACCTACCAATTCAGGTGCCATCTTCTTCCTCTTGGTTTCAGAAAAACCCAGAGTTCGTCTACCAAAGCATCATAGAGCAGTGGTTTTGGGCTGTTTGGGTTTCAGGTCAGATATATCTGCCTCCTCAGAGTTGGGATTACAATCATACACTATCACACCCAGCATTTCTACTTGAGTTCTGGGGCTCATTCCTCCTGACCTATCTCAGGAGATGGTTTGGTCCAGGCTGGCTGGCTCTTGCTTGGATGTGGAGCCCAAGACTCTCTATTCTTGCTCCACTTGGGCCCAGGGGCTCTGCTCCACAGCCTAGGATATGATATGTGCAGTCCCTCAGCACCTCTACTTCGTGGAGTGACCTGTGTTAAGCTGTGGCTGGGTCATGCCTGCCACCTCCCCACCTAACAGAGGGACCAAAGCCTTGGCATGGTTATCCAAATCTTCATCTTGGGCACACACACCCCTGAGAAACTTCTAAATAGGGCTGTGACCAGGTTCCATTTTCTGGACACCTATCTGTCACTCTAGCTGCCCTGCCATATACACGCAAAGACAGGTTACTTCCTGCCCCCTCTACCACAGTCACCTCAAGGGACTAGAAGACAGATGACCTTGAGAAATCCCTGAGTTGGTCATTGATTTACAACCTTTCAATGCCTTCGAGGACCTCAGTGTCTCTAGCTGTGAGACAGGAGACCCTCTACATCAGACTCCAGCCCTCTGCATGTCACGTGCATCCTTAGTGATACTTGGGTCATCTCTGTGCCTTTGTGGGACAGTCCTGTGTATATTCCCATCAAGCATTCATATTAGGAGATCACACATAACACAGTAGAAAGAACAGCAGGCAGGAGCCGGTGGCAGGATTCTAGGTAAAGTTTCAGAAATAAGGCACAGGCTCTGCCTCCAGCAGTGCCCTGGCACTCTTCTCTTCCCGCTGCACTGCCCTGGCTCCACCTCTCTGAGGTCATACTTATAAGGCCTCACAGGGAATTTATAGCTTCTAAGCTGGGGATACAGCTCAGTCCATTGAGCATGCACCAGGCATGTGTACACTCCCCAGCAATGCAGGAGGATCAGGGATTCAAGGAGCATCCTTGGATACGTAGGTTGTTTAAGATCAACCTGGGCTAATCCCAGCACTTGGGAGGCAGAGGCAGGCGGATCTCTGTGAGTTCCAGGACAGCTAGGGCTACAGGGAGACCCTGTCTCAAAAGACCAAAAAAAAAAAAAAAAAAAAAAAAAAAAAAAAAGAAGAAGGAAAAATGAAAGAAGCAGCCAGCTCAGCTTTTCAGGGGATATGTCTGAGAATGTCTTGGGCCTCTACCTGTGACACAAAGGTGTATTCTTTGAGAAACATGGGGCAAGATCTGGGTTGTTCACATCACACTGTGTATGCCCCTGCCTCCTCTGTTTACTGGACATCTGATTCATAATTCCTCCCACTGTGACATGTAACTGAGCCCCAGGAGTCAACGGAAAAATGACCATAGTACTTTCTACACCATGCCTAGCATCCCATAGGAGCTCCCTAAACATAAAACACCATCACCCAAGGCTTAACTGTAGTGCTAAGGGGCAGGGACATCAAGTAGAGTCCTCCTAAAGATCCCATCTGTCCCTCAGGAAGTGTTACACGGGAACCACACATACCCAGAATCCCCCTTGGCACTAACCTTGTCTTCCCTCCTCCAAGGCCCAGAATCCAGCATCCACAGGCTGAATGATGTATGCCCTGGGCTTAGAACCAGGGCCAAGATCCCGGCACATGTTCAAAATCAACAAGCCTCAGGTTTCCTGGTTGAGGTCACGCTTGAACAACATGTTCTCTCTTTCCAGAAAGGGGGAGCAATCACCGAACCCAGCAATGCATCCCTGGTGCTTCTCCAACACTCTGCCCCCTCCCTGCCCTCTGCCCTCAGTTTCTCTCTCTGTGGCCTCCACCAATCCTTGTAGGTGAGCTCACAGGTACTTTCCAGTTCATTGAGTTTAGCTCAGCCTGAAGAACTGTGTCTATCTTCTGTGTCTGGAGCAAGTGTCTAGCCTGGGTAACACTGACCCCCTGAGGACTTTGCTCTCACAGGACTACTGATAGCATCTGCCTTTTACCTCCTGATTCTCTGGAGGTCTTGGAGTCCCAGGGGAGTGAGAGGCTGGCGTGAAGGAGGCATCTGTGGTCAAGCTGTCATGTGCTAGCATTGCCCCCTACCCTCTCTGGCTCAAGCTGCAGATTTCCTGACACAACCCTCTAGTTTCAAGCCATTGACCCATGTGGGTCCCTGAGTCAGCTACAATCTCTGGTCAGCCTCCACATGCAACTCTCCAGGGAGGCTTCTCACTTTCCATCCTTTTCTTGGCCCCAACCTCCTAGTACCCACAAGGCCACAGGTCTCTATGAGACTTTGGAGTCAAGGCCATGTGGCATTCATCCCCAGTGGTGTCACTTCCCTCGCTGACTCTTTTTTACCACAGAGAGGTGAGCTTGCTGATCTCTGTGAATCTCAGCATGATACAGACCACAGATCATATCAGACCAGTCCTATGATAGAGTCCTTTCAAGGCTGTGAGCAGAAAGTCCCATGAGGCCTTTTATTTGCCAGGTGGCCCTGCCCCACCTGCCACCTTGCATTCCTGTTATGGTTTGAATATAAAATGTCCCATAGTCTCATGTGTCTGAACACTTGGTCCCCAGCTGGTGATGCCATTTGGGAAGGTTGTAGAATCTTCAGAAGAGAGAGCCTTGATGGAGAAAGTGGGACACTGGGGATGAGCCTTGAGGTTTGGTAGCAAAGCCTCACTTCCTGTTCACTCTCTACCTCCTTACTATGGATGTAATGGAACCAGCCCACTTCCTGCTCTTGTACCATGCCTTTCCCTCCATGATGAACTGTACCCCTCTAACCACAAACCAAAATAAACCTTTCCTCCCTGAAGTTCCTTCTTGTCATGTATTGTGTCATAGCAATGAGAAAAGTAGCCAGTATACCTCCTCATGCCTGGAAGTTGTGCCACACTATCTTACATAGGTTGTGGTGCATTGTGTTCTTGTCCATCACGATACTCTCTTCCCTTTCTCTCAGAGATGGCCACTTATTCATCTTGCAAGGCCCAAGCTTCATCTTCAGGGGTATGTGTTACTTTTCTCCATGCTATGACCAAATTCCTGAGAACTTAAGGAAAGAAGAGTTCAAGCTTTGAGAGAACAGTTTATTATGGCAGTGGGAGTGGGAGGCTTCAAGCTGTGGCAGCAGGAGTGGAAGGCTGCTTGCTCACATCTCAGAGGATCAGGAAGCAGAGGCAGCTGGGACTAGGGCTGGGCTGTAACCTGTAAGGTCTGCCCTCAACAACCCAGTTTCTCCAGTGAGGCCACAGCTCCTAAAGGTCCCTTACAACCTCCTGAAACAGCCTTACCAGCTGGGGACCAAGTGTTCAAAAACATGAGCATGTTGGGGACATTTAATATCAAACTATAGCAGGAAGTTTCCTAGATGAAGATGACTACAGGCCAAGTGAGGTATCTTCCTGTGGGTCTCTCAGAACTAGACCACTTCTGTGTCCTATTGTACCCACATCTGTGTGTATTCTTATCTCACCTATCGATGGAGCTCTCTGAAGATAGTCCACATCTCCCTATCCCCTGAGGGCTCAAAAGGGATGAGTGGGTGGATAAATAGATGGATGAGGAGACAGATACATGGATGTTGAACAGATGGATCGAGAGATGGTTGGTAAATAGATGGATGAGGAGACAGATACATGGATGTTGAACAGATGGATCGAGAGATGGTTGGATGGATGAATAACGGATAGACAGATAGGTAGATGGGCAGATGCATACATGCACAGATTAATAGATGCATGGATAGATGAGTGGATGGATGGATGGATGGATGGATGGATGGATGGATGATGGATGGACAGATAGATGGGCAGATGCATACATGTACAGATGAATGTATACATGGATAGATCAATGAATGGGTGAATGGCTGGATAGATGGATAGATGGATTGTTGGGTGGGTGGGTGGATGGATAGCTGAGAAGGTAGATGATGGAAGATGAGCACCTGTAAGTAGATAAAGTTTCTGAGTTTTCTTATATTCTCTGTAGACAATAAAAACTTGGAAATAATGAAACTGAATTGAAGAGTTCCATGAGGAGAAAGGCTTTTGCCCAGGGACACTGGCCTTATTCACGTAGGGAGCATTTATGGTCAGTCTCTGTCATGGAGCCCAAAGGAGGAAGAAAGCCCAGCAAATGAAAGGCCAGGGTTCTGTCTTCAGGAAGCTAGCACCATCACCCATGTAGATTAGTTTAAGTATAATTAAGTTCTGAGGCCCAGCAGCCCCTCCACACACCACTGAGTAGGACATCAGGGGATGCTCTGTGCTGGGTACTCAGGCCCATTGGGACGGGGACTCCTCCTCACTTCCAATATTCCTGCCCCAAAGCTAAGCAGTTGCCCTGGCCTTTGACATTATCCAGAGTCTGACCTTTGTGTATGTGTACAGATGTACTTGAACATGCAGATGCATATACACATATGTATGTGGAGGCCAGAGGACTGTCCTCAGAAGCCATTCACCTTGTTTTTTTGAGACAGGGACTCACTGGGTTATAATTTGACTACTAGGCTAGAGTGGCTGGCCAGCAGGCTCCAGGGATCCTCCTGTTACTGTCTCCTGAGCTCTGGGATTACAAGCATGTACTGTCACTTCTGGCTTTTTTTTAATGTGGGCTTGGGGTTGAACTTGAGGTCTTGTGCATGCTGGTCAAGTACTTTCACATTGAAATGCACATCCAATCCAAAGCAGTTCACTCTTCATTCATCCATCTATCCATGCATTCATTCACTCATTTCTCCAACAAATATCTCCAGCCCTAGGCTGGGCCCTGGGATAGAGCAGCAAACCAGACATCTGTGGCCATGCCCTCGTATTTGAACTCCAGTGGAAAGCATACACAACTGCACTTTTGATTACTAGTTCAGGGCTGGTGAGATGGCTCAGTGGGGAAAGGTGCCTGTTTCCTAGTCTGAGTTTAGTCTCTGGGATCCACAGGGTACACGAAGAGAATGACTCCTACAAGTTGTCCTCTGACACCCCGCTCCCACCAGAGAGAGAGAGATTTTTAAAAAGGGACTGGAGAGGTGGCAGAGCAGTTAAGAGCACTGGCTGCTCTTCTGGGGGACCCGCGTTCCATTCCCAGCACCTACATGGAAGCTAGGAAACATCTGTAATTCAAGTTCCAGGAAATCTGATGCCTACTTCTGGCCTTCAAGGACATTGAACATATGTGGTACACTTGTGCACTTACATACGTGGAGGCAAAACACTCATACATATAGAATTAAATTAATTTAAAAGGCACCTGCTGCTGGGTGTGATGGTAAATGCCTTTAATCCCAGCACTCGGGAGGCAGAGGCAGGCAGATCTCTCTGTGAGATCAAGGCCAGTCTGGCCTTGATAGTTCTACATCAACTGAAACTATAAGCTCTGGTTACCTACTATCTTGAGACAGTATGGCAGAGCATGGGACTGGAACTCTGCCTAGGCCCTCTGGAGCTGTGAGGAACATGGGCCTGCACCATGCTGGTGCCTGATGACTTTCATCTGCACAGTGCATGCCTGGCCCTCCTCCTAGGAGTTTTAGGAGTAACTTGGTACCTTCTAACAGGACTTAGATGTCGGCAGAATCTGCTGGCTTCTTGGAGGCCAGCTGGCTGTGTGGGACCATAGCAAGAAAGACACAGAGTGCTTGCTCTGGGCCTCAACATGGGCAGGGCAGATGGGGTAGCAGTCTCTCCTAGGGGCGGGGGTATCTCCCATCACATAGGCAGCTCTAGAGCTAGAGATGAGTCAGGGGCCATACCTTTACACCTCTACATAGTTACTACCCAAGCTCCCTCCACGCAGGAGGTACAAGCATTCTCTAGTGAGAAGGAGGCAGAGTCCTGGCTAAGGGCTCTTAGCCATAGCAACACTTAGTCTCACCAGCTGGGGCCTAAGGCGGACCAAGGTTGCTCATATCAGCATCTCCCCAAACCTTGACTGCAAGAAGCAATGTGACTAAGGAGACAGCACCAGCCTTGGAGCCCAGTCTCAGCTCTAGGAAGCCAGGGACCCAACTTCTTCAACCTTCCTTCCTAGAGGAGGAGATGCCTACACTAAAGAGGATGTGAGGAGCTGGCCCTGGAAGCCAGGAGTGCTGCTGCTCCAGACTAGAGAGCCTGTGGTAGCTAGAGGCTTGGGCTAGCTACCACAGGGAGGGCCTGAATAGATGTTGCACAGTGACCAGGGGTCAGATCACACAAGGCTGCAGGATGAGGCGAGGAGAAGCGGGCTTCATTCACCCTTAGGAAGGGGGCAGCATCCTTGTCATACAGGCTCCTATTTGTGTGATGCTCACACTGGGCCAGGGATATTCTGACCAGTTACCAGGATGAGCTCATTTACTGTAACATAAAATCCCATGGCTAGGCCTTAAAGACAAGTGAGAGAGCTGAGGTTCCCAGAGGCTTGGTCAGTTGTTCATAAGCCCCCACCTAGTAAGCAGCCTCAGGCTGGTTAGCTTCAGAGCTCAGCCCCAACCTCTACCTAGGACATCCCAGGAGTACCTGACTCTACTTGAGCCCCAACCAGCTCCTCCTTGTGCCAGCCGTGTGGGATACTGACAACCCAAAGCCTCAAGACTCCAAAGCCTTAAAAGCAGCTTGTCTTTAGGGACAATGCAACTGGCACTAAACTCCATGGAGGTGGCAGTGGGCCAAGGACATGGTTTGGCTCCAGGACATCACAAAGCAATTGGCACCACCTTCAAACTGCAATTGGAGCTGCTAGGGGAGGCTTGTGAGATACAGGAGCAAGGCTGGTATTGCCCCCACCCCAGCCCCACCTGCATGTTCCATTTCTCATGTGTTGTGTATTGCCTGGGCCCTCAAGCCCTGGCCCCGTGTAGTGCCTGGGCTGGCTGACCTTTGCAGCCTTCTCTACAACCTCCTCCTCACCGCACATGCAACACTGCTTCCTTCCCCTCTCTCTTCTCTTGAGCTTCAGGGGCTCAGATCTCTTCCAGCCGCATAGATAGAGCTCACTCTGCCCTGTCCATTAGTTCTAGCTTGAGGACTCAGGAGGTTACCTGCCTCTGAGCAAGTTCTCTGGGGCACAGCTCTAGCATAAAGGCCTTCTCAAAGATCTCTCATGTGCTAGGCATGTGGCTTAGCTCTTTGAAACTCTGGTAAACTTTGGTAAACACTGATACAGTAAAGATATGTGTCCCCTCCCATGTGCCATGCAGCTTGGCATGAACGTCCATGTGAGGGGCTTGGGAGATGCTCAGTCAGTAAAGTGCTTTCTCTGCAAGCATGAGGGCCTAAGTTCAATCACCAGAATTCACCTAGTAAAAGCCAGATGTGATAGTGCACACTTAATCCTTGTGCTGGGGAGGCAGGTACAGCTGGATCCCTGGGGCTTCCTGGCCGGCCAGGCAAGTTTCCAAGCCAGTTCTCACAAGAAAAAAAAAATTTTTTTTTTATCTTTTTGAGACAGGGTCTCCCTGTAGCCCCAGCTGTCCTGGAGCTCACTATGTAGACCAGGCTGGCCTTGAACTCACAGAGAACCGCCTGCCTCTGCCTCCAGAGTGCTGGTATTAAAGGCGTGAGCCACCACACCCGGCTTGACAAGAAAAAATTTTAAAAGTTTGACAGCACTTGAGGAACGACACCTGACCTTGTCCTCTGGACTCCATATACATGTGCACAGACATCAGACATGCACAAGTACCGGCACATGCAAACCCACATATACAAAGAATGTGCAGATGAGTCAACCCCAGGCCAGCACTCCGGCAACTAATTTGCATGTGAATAATCCATGGAAGATAGGAAAGCAAGTAGACTTAGAGGCCAGCTCCCTGCTGTTCCCACCCCCTACCCCCCACCTCCATCCATCTCCCACTACTCCCTCTGAGGCCTGCACTTGAGGGGAGGATTGATCCTTCTGGTCCTTCTGCAAGCTCACACATTAGCCTGGGAGGATTTGAACACATTCCAAGTAACCCAAGTCCAGGTAACCCCACCATGGAAGAAAAGAAGGATACAGCACCAGGTGGCTTGACTAAGACACGAGACTCAGGGAGATGAGCAGGCCCTGGGAGAAGAGGTGACTCACCAGGCCACACTGTAGTTACAAAACAGACCAGGCTCCTGCCAGACACTGTCTCTGACTTGCTTTTTCTGTTCCTTTCTGTCCTCCACTCCCTGTCCCCTGCTTGAGGACATCCTGTCCTCCCTGAATCGGTGACTTGCTTGATCCTTCTTCTGTGGACAGAGGGCCTTGGGCTGACTAGGATCATCAGCTTGGAGGCTGGCCTTGTGGGGGACCCCAGACACCAGGCTAAAGGGCATACCCGAGCCCTGCCTTCAAGGCCCTGGCTCCCCACTGCTTTCTGGACAAGTTCAGCCTTGGGCTTTGTCCCAAGTTTTTGTGAGGAGTGCTGCCAGCTTTGCAGTCTCATCTCCCCTCCCCCCACCGAGCACTGCCTGACTGTCCATGCTCCTTGGTCACTCAAGAGTCTCACCTGCCCACCCTACCAGTCTGGCCCTCTTGCTGACAGCATAAATGCCTCAAAACACACCCAAAATTAGCTCCTTGTACTGTAGCAACTGCCCAGTGTGGGTCCTGGTTCTGAGGTCCTGTTAAAGAATGTCCTCAGCTGGTGATGTGGTATAGTTGGTAGTGGGCTTGCTTAGCATCTACAAAGCCATGGGTTCAATCCCCAGCACCACTCAAACTAGATGCAGTGGGTACATCTGTAATTCCAGCACCGGGGAAGTGAAGGCAGGAGAACCGGAAGTTCAAGGTCATCCTCAACCATCCCCAGCACCTAAGTAAAAGTTGGGTGTGGTAGCACATATCTGTAACTCCAATGCTGAGGAGGTATGTGGAAATAGGCAGATCCTAGGTCTCACTGGGCAGCCATTCTAGCCAAAACAGTGAGCTCCAGGGTCAGTGAGAGACACTGTCTCAAAAAATTAAGGTGGAAAGTGATTGATGAAGACACACAATGTTGACCTCTGACCTCTACAATACATACACAGATGAGTGCATCTTCACACATGTGCACATATCACTAGGGTCTCAGAAGGAATCACAGCACATAGAGAGGCCAGAGGAGGACCTCAGTCATCCTGCTCTTTCACTCTCTGACTGAGACAGGTCTCTCACTGAACTTGGAGCTGAGCTGGCATCCAGCAAGTCCCAGTCATCCTCCTGTCTCTGTCCCTGACTGTACATGGTTATAGGCAGGCTTCCATAGTCACACCTGTTTTTTCATGTGGGTGCTGGGGATTTGAACTCAGGTCTTCATGCTTCTGTAGTAAGTGTTCTTACGGATCCATTTCCCCAGGCCCCAGCATCGTCACTTTTGTCTTTATTGAGCATCTTCTTGTCTGGACTCTGTTCCAGGTACCCATAATGCAGCAAAATAAGAACAAGTCCCATGTCACATGTGCTGGCATCCTAATACCAATCCATGGGAGCAACAACGGACCCACCCCTGTGTGTCAGGAGACTGATAGAAAGTGAGAGACTGCAGGGAGACTGCTTCAAGAAGTGATGGGGAGTTCCTCTCTGGTCACTAGATTTCTGGGAGCTATTCACACTATGAACTGAAGTTCCCAGAAAGAAGGCATGGAGGGTTCTGGGAGATGACTCAGAAGGTAAAACCCCTTGCTGTACAAGCTTGAGGACCTGAGTTTGGATGCTCAACAGTCGTTTAAAATGCCAGGCAGTGTGTACCTGCAATTCCAGTGCTGGGGAAGTAAAGACAGTATGATCTCTGGGCCTTACTGGTTGGCAAGGCCAGTGTAGCCAAAATAATGACCTCCAGGTTCAGTGAGAGACCCTATCTCAAAAAAATAAAATAATGTGGAGAGCCAGGAGTGGTGGCATATGCCTTTAATCCTAACACTCAGAAGGCAGAGGCAGGTGAATCTCTAAGTTCGAAGCCAGCCTGATCTACATAGCAAGTTCCAAGTCAACTGGGAGACCCCGTCTCAAAAAACCAAAAATAAAAAAATAAATAATATGGAGAGCAATAGAGGAAGATTCCCAATGTCAACCTCTCGTCACTACACATGTACACATGGACATGTACAGCCGTACACACATGTGTGTATACACATGCACATGTTCCACTATGTAGTCCAGCCTTGTGTGGAGCTCACAATCCTCCTGCCTCATTGCTGGGGTTACAGATCTGAGTCATCACGATTTACTCCCAGGATTTGTTTTTCACCTAGGGTCATGGGTAGATCTCCTGTGGTGTCCAGATTCTAGGCAGGTGCTGGAGCCCTTGGCATCTGGAGACCAAGATAAGTCCCTGTGATCCAGGGGCTCCTTCTGGGGGGCCCATGAGTGCTGAGGATCGTGTCTGGCCCCACGTGGGTTGGGAGGAGCTCAGGAGGGAGTCCTGTGGCAGGTGAGGGCCCTACCGAATATGAAGCCAGAGATAGGGGTACACCAGAGTGGGGTGTGGATAACAGCGTGAAGCTTGCAGGAAGAAGGTGGTCTCAGGCAAGGAAGCCATGTGATTGGGTCCTTTCCATATAAGTGGGGCCTCGTGCTTTTCACCTGTCATTGCCTTGGAACTAAGCAACAGTGTTGGAGTCAGAGGCTAGGGCTAGAAGAAGGGGCTGGTGGATCTGCCTCAGCCTATCCCTGAATCAGCTAGGCAGATGTGGGATGAAAGGCTTAGTGGAACACTGACTTCCTGAGCATCTGTAGGCAGGAGGCCACGGAAGCAAAGGACTAGGCTGGTGAGATGGCTCATCAGGTAAAGGCATCTGCCACTTGAAACTGATCACCTGAGTTTGAGCCCCAGAACCCACATGGTAAAAAGAGAGAACCAACTCCTACAAGTTGTCTTTTGACTGCCCCTCCATGAGACAAATACACAAAAGGTAACAAGAAAATTAAAAGGCCTCTCTGCACACACCCACAAGAGGCCTCGTTTTTTCACACCCCAAGGGTAGGTCCCTCAGCAGAGTGGCATGGTTCCTTTACCATGTGTCCCTTCCTCTCCTGCCAATCCCCATTGTGCAACAGGATTCACAGGCAGAAAAATACAAACAGGGGCACAGCTCAATGACCTAACACAAAGCCACAAAATCTCCACCCAGTCCAGAAATAGTCACCTCTGTGTTCCCACCAGGCTCCAGCACCCCCTCACACCCTCTCCCTGCAGAGGCAGCCACCCTGATGACATTGGGGTAGTAGGGCCTTGCCTATCCACCTGACATCACTGCATGTCCTTAGAGACCCACTTGAGGGCCTTTTCCATTGATCTTTGCCAGCTCTCATTCTTTCTCTCTCACCTTGTCCAAAGGCATTGTGCTATGAGGAACTGTCCCTCAACTTGCTCCCTGAACTTCCTCCCTGACAAACTTGTACTTTATGACTTTGTCATTGGGCTCCGTCTCCACTGCAAGGCTACAAGCAAGCCTGAGCTGCTATTCTGGTGCCTTGTCTGTTTAGGGATGCCAGCAACTTTTGTAGGGTATCTGAGCATGGCCTGACTCAGAGCTCCTAAAATCTTGTAACTTCCTATGCCACAGGGGTGTCAGGAACCTCATAACCCCTTGCTCCTAATATTTGGTCATTGATTTCATTTCCAAACAGTTTCTAAAACCTGTATCATGAGGCTGGGGTTGAAGCTCAGTTGGTAGAGCACTTGCCTAGCATGTACCCCAACACTGCATAAAACCAGTGCAGAGACTCATACCTGTCATCTCAGTACTCAGGAGATGGAGGCTGGAGGATCAGGAGCTCAAGGTAATCCTTAGCTACACAGTTGAGTTTGAGGCCCAGCCTGGGTTACATGAGATCCTGTCTCAAAAACATTAAAATAGAGCTGGAGAGATGGCTCAATGGTTAAGCATACTTGCTACACAATCATGAGGACCTGAATTCAGATTCCAGCACCTGGATAAAAAGCCAGGTGTGATCCCCCATGCTCTGTAACCTCAGTGCTCTTAAAGGATAGAAGAGTGTTTACTGTGGTAATGAATTTTACAATATGGATATATTCTGGACAAATGACTTTTACCTAACCTTACAATATAACATAAACTCACTGAGCCATATGTTCCTCTTGTGATCTTGGCATATGACCTCAAATCCTTCATGACTTCTTGTCCTCTACCCAAAATAAAATATGAATGTGTGTATGTGTGCTTTACATATCAAAGCACTGCAAACAGCACTTATCTCACTGCAAACAATAAAGAGAATTGTTTGCAGTTGTGCCTATGAATCAAAGGGCAAAATTCTGATGAGACAGTTCTGCTTTTACTTCCCCATTTCATGCTGAATAGACTGTTTCAATAAAAGAAAGAATAGGCCCTTGTTCTAGGTTTCCAGAGGAATCTGAAGGAATAGGCTCTCAGCAGTTGGGGTTCACTCTTGGCCTTAAAAATGAATGCTAAGCTGGGCATGGTGGTGCAGGCCTTTAATCCCAGCACTCGGGAGGCAGAAGCAGGTGGATCTCTGAGATCGAGGCCAGCCTGGTCTACAAAGCAAGTTCTAAGTGAGCTGAGCCTACAGAGAGACCCTGTCTCAAAAATCAAACAAGCAAAAAAAAAAAAAAAAAAGGATGCTAAGAGTCAGGCTGTTCTTTATTAAGGCATAGCCACCTATAATGTGGTGTTGAGTAGTAAACCCAACATTCTGGTTTCTTGTCTGAGGAAGAGGCTCTCCATCCTAAGCTCATAGATCAGTACCTGGAAGTCTTGAGGAAAAAGGGAAATATAGGGCATCCCAATCATACGCAAAGGTAAGTGACACGACCACAAGCACAAGGCTTTCTTGATACCTGGTACTGTGCTTCCTTTATTCATCTTTCATTTATTTTTTGTTTTATGTGTATTTTATTTATGCGTGTATTGCCTGCATATAGGTAAGCGCACCCATGTCGTGCAATGCCCATGGATGACAGAAGAGGCTGTCGATTCCCCTGGAACTGGAGTTTCGGACAGTTTTTAGGTGCCATGTGGGTTCTGGGAATCGAACCTGGGTCCTTTGCAAGAACAGCCAGCGCTCTTAACCACTGAGCTATCTCTCCAGCCCCTTCACCTTTTGTTTCTATCTCCTTCTTTACCAGGCCTGAACTACAAGGAACTGTGCTCCAAAATGTTCACTTTTATTTTCACTTTTCTGCTCTTGCTCTTTGTCTCCTGAAAAATGCACAGGATGTCTCAGCTCGGTAGCTGCCAGCCTAGCCAAAAGATGTGCGCTCCAGGGTCAGGGAGAGACCCTACCTCCAATGAGTAAGATGCAGAGTAAGAGAAGAGGACAGCTCTCCTCTGACCTCTGCATGCAAACAAGGGCAACTCCTGCATTACAACACACACAGACACACACACAGACACACACACACACACACACACACACACACATCAAAACTTTTAATAAAAAAGTAATAGAAATCCATGTCATTTACCAAGTGATAGGAACATTTTGATTCTTGAGAGAGCTCCCCGATGGCTCATATGCTACACACAAGGATGATCCAGTCATGGCTATTTGCTGGGAGCTTTCAGCTCCACCCCTATCGTTCAGTGGGAGGAGAGCTTGAGACTTTGTCAACATGATAACACCTCTGTGAGGACCAAGTAAGCCCAAGGTGTGGCTCAGCAGTGGAGCTTGTCTAGTATTCAAGCCCTGGTTTCCATTCCAGCATTCCTGCCAAATCCCTAAAGAATGAGGCTCAGAGTTCCCAAATTGGTTGAACACACCCACATGACAAGAGGGTGTTACAGTCTCACCTCTGAGGTAAGGAGCTCCTGGACTTATATCAATTTTATATCAATTCCGTGAGTTGCTTCATCTGGCAGCCTGTCTTTTCCCTTCATCACTCCCCTTAGAAATAGAATAAGTTGGGGCCAGTGAGACGGTTCAGTGGGTAAAGGTGCTTGCCATCAAGCTGACAACCTGAGTTTAATGCTGGCAACAACATGGTGGAAAGAGAGAACCAACTCCTAACATCTGTCTTTGACCTCCACACATACTCCACAGCACCCATGCACCAACACACACACACACACACACACACACACACGCACACACACACAAATAAGTAAATAAATGAATAAAGTAATAAAAAAATTAAAAGAAATGGAATAGCCTGGAAACAGCCAAGTGTTCCCTTAGGTTCTGTGAGGCCTCAAAGAAGAAGTATTGAACTTAAAGAGGGGTAGTGAGAACCTATGATCTGTAGCAGCGTGGGTAACCCGGGGACATTTATTTGTTCTGAAGTTGGGGCAGCCCTTACCTCATCTTCACTCTGTGGTGTACTAACTCAGGTCTAAGCGCGAGTGTTACAGGCATGGATCTGCGTTCCAGAGCACCTGCTGAAGTGTTCAAGCTCTTCTGTTCCAGGAAAAAGATTTGGACCAGGGACACATGGTTAGAAATAGAAATAGAGGGACTGGAGAGATGGCTCAGAGGTTCAGAGTACTTGCCTTCTTCCAGAGGACCCAGGTTTGAGTCCTAGCACCCACATGGCAGCTGACAACCAACTGTAACTCCAGTTCCAGGGGTTCCAATGCCTTTTTCTGTCCTCTGCAGGCATTGCCCACATGGAGTGCACTTACATACATGTAGGCAAAACACTCATACACATAAAATAAAAATAACATTACATATTTAAAAATATATACATACATATATATGTATGGTCTTTTTGAGACAAGTTCTCCCCCTGTAGCCCCAGCTGGTCTGGAAATGGCTATGTAGACCAGGCTGGCCTTGAACTCAGAGAGATTTGCCTGCCTCTGCCTCCTGAGGGCTGGTATTAAAGGTATGCACCACCATGTCCTGCTCAAATACATAAAATATTTTTTAGAAAAGAAATAGAGATTATTTATTAAGGGAACATGCTCCCAAGAATGGGAGTGGGTAATGAGCCCAGAGAAAGGCATATGCTCCAAAGCACTGGGCCAGGGGACCAGCTAGGCATCTCTTCAGGTAAAGATACCTGCTTCCAAGACTGAGGACCTGAGGTCCCAAGAGACTCACAATATTTTTATAGGTCTTTTACATAGCATCGACCTATTCAATATTTGTATAGTGCAGGCTTTTCTTGCACATGCTCTGTTTGTTGTATGAAGGCCAGGTAGGGAAGGGTTTCCAGTCTTCCTCTGCCAACTGGCTTCTTTCATATGTTAATACTGATATAGCTTTTTCCAGTCCCCACTTTCTCTGCCTGAGAGGATTGATTTGTAGAATACCTAGTTGGTGTCAAGAGGGATGGAATACAGCTCAGTCCCAGAAGTGCAGTATTACGTATGGTGTAGAGAAAGCGTTTACAGAGCTGGGATGTAGCTCAGTTGGTATAGTGCTTGCCTAGCATGTACAAGGCCCTGGGTTGGATACTTACCACAACACAATCTGGGTGTGTTGTGCATCTCTGTAATCTCAGTTCTCAGGAGGTGAAGGCAGGAAGACCAGAAGTTCGTAATCATCCTCAGCAACATATCAAGTTCATGGCCAGCCTGGGCTACATGAGACTTTGTTTTATCCTACACATTTATGGCAGGGCACCTGAATTCTTTGCGTCCTTTCAGTGGGCCTCAATTTCACCAGCAGCAGGAACTACAGAGATTAGACTAGCTCAGCGTTCACACACTGCCCACACAGTTCTGAGGAAGCCCTGTGGTCAGGCTGGAAGGAATCCCACCATGGTGCTACAGCTGTGTCACACAAGAGCAGTGTCCTTCAGCCAGTGCCCATCCCTTCGGAGAGTGGGCCTCTGTGTGCCCAGCCCTGGCCACTCCTCACTGCCCTCCTGTTTTGTACACAAACATTACCCTTGGGGTTTTGGAAGCTGCGGGCTCATTTTGTCTTTCCAACAACAATGCACTTTTTTTTCTTAAAGGCAACAGAACATGCTGGAGTAAGATTCTGGAGGAAGTAGGAGACCACAGTCAAGATTGCTATTGGTAAAAAGAGAATGAATAAGTGAACGCTGATGCAAGGCTGCTGAAGGTCAGCCTGCTTGTGGCTCTTTTTTCTTCTCTTTCCTCCCCCCACCCTATTCCTTTACAAATTAAGGCACTTCTCCTGCCCCAATACCCTTCCTCCTTCCCTTCCTTCCTCTCTCCCTCCCTTCCTTTCTCTCACCCTCTTTCTTTTTCCTTCCTTTTTTAAAAAAAAAAAAATGAAGTAGAGTTGGAGTTTATTAAAGGTATTGTAGTATAGACTTTTTTTTTTTTTTGATAGTCTCACTATGTAGCCCTGGATGACCTGGAATTTTCCATATAGCCCAGGCTGGCCTCAAATTCACAAAGATCTGCCTGCCTCTGCCTCCCCAGTGCTTGGATTAAATGTTTATGCGCCATCCCTGACCTCAATACAGATTTTAAGCATCAAGGTAACAAAGAGGCACTGAGAAAGAAAATAGGACACACCCCAGAGCACGGGACTATACTTCTCAAGGAATTTCCCCTTCCTTCTTTCCTTTTTGGGGGAGGGGGGTACAGAGTCTTATGTAGCCCAGGATGACCCCAAACTCTCTATGCATCAGAAAATGAATGTGAACTTCCAATCCTCTAGCCTACACCTCTCAGGTGCTAGGATTACAGACAGGCATGCCTTCTTTATGCAGTGCTGGGAATTGAATTTGGTGTGTGCTAGGCAAGCATTCTACCAACCTAGCTATGTCCCCAGTCCTGTCCTCCTTTCTTAAAAGCAGGGCTGATCACAATGCCTAAATAGGGCTGTCATAGGCCTTGGTGCCCAAAGACTCAGAGCTAGTGTTGTTACCATGGGCAATTTCCTTACTTTCATCCTTCCTATTGAGCCTACCAGCCTTTCTTGTGTGTATATGTGCATGAAAATGTACATGTATGCATGTATGTATCAGTGTATATGTGTGTGCATGTGTAGGTACATGCCACAGGTTGACATTGGTGTCTCCCAACTTATTTTCTGAGACAAGGTCTCTCACCGAAACTCGTTGGAGCTTAATAATTCAACTAGGCTGGCTGGCCAGTGAGCCCAGGGACCTGCCTGTCTCTGCCTCCTCAGAGCTGGGATTATGACTGTGCACCACCACATTAAAAAAAAAAAAATTATTTTTATTTTATGTGTATGAGTATATTGCCTTCATGTATGTGAATGCACCTGTGTTGTGCAATGCCGTGGAGGTCAGAAGAGGGCTTCAGATTCCCCTGGAACTGGAGTTAAGGACAGTTCGTAGCCGCCATGTGGGTGCTGGGAATCAAACCCGAGTCCTCTGCAAGAGCAGTCAGTGCTCTTAACCACTGAGCCATCTCTCCAGCCCCCTGACTTTTTTTAAAAAAAATATGAGTTCTAAAGGATCAACTTCAGGTCCTTAGGCTTGCATGGCAAACATTTTATCAACTGACCATCTCTGCAGCAATAGGAGCAGAGGCTTTCTAGAATAACCATAATTATACTGGGAACCCCAGGCTAAAGGGCTTCTGGCACTAGAGGCCAACAGCTGTCATTTGCTCTAGGGGTAGAATAGATATCTCAGTTTATCTTCACATATTTTTCTGAGGCAGGAAGAGCACATTTGAGATTCAAGGAGACAGAGAACAGATGGCATGGTATCTAAACCGGGCCTTCCAGACCAGCTCTAGAAGCTCCACACTTTGATGGGAGGGAACAGGCATGTGTGACAGGGCACACAAAGACAACAAGAAACCACTGGCCTCCTCAGTATCATCAGTATGGAGGATCAACAAGGTCAGCAGCAGATCGAGGGGCCAGGAGGTATCAGGGAGGTAGGGTGCTAAGGGAAAATTTGGCATCAGAGGTCTGTAGGGTCCATTGAAATGTGCCCTCTCAGGGACCCAAGGTGGGTTTTTTGAGACAGGATTTCATGTAGCCCAAACTGACCTCAGATTCACTATATAGCCAAGGATGATCCCAAACTTCTGATCCTCCAGCCTCTACTCCCAAATCCACAGATTATAGGAGTGCTGGAGGATCAGAAGTTCAAGGTCATCCTCACTACATAGCCTAAGAGTTCAAGTTGGGAAACTTGAGCAGTGCTGGTGGGAATGTACAATGGTACCCACATCTGGCTGTCAAATTAAACAGAATACTACATGATCCAGAACTCTCATTTCTGGATTTGTTCCCAAAAGAACTGAAAGCAAGGTCTTTAAGCATACCAGTGTGCAGAGCTGTATCATTCACAATAGCCCAAAGCAGAAGCAATCTGTATCCACTGAGGATGAACAGATGTATACGATGTGTCCTAGCCATGAAATGGAGTATCATTCAGCTTTGAAAAAGGAGCTGTTGAAGCCACACATTGAATGACTCCAGTTAAATAAGGCTTCTCATGCTTAGATTCAGACAGTAAGTAGGTGGTGGTAGACAGGGGTTAGGGGAGGACCCTGGGGAACTGCTGCTTAATGGCTTCAGAGTTTCAGTTCTGCAAGATGGAAAGAGTCCTAGAGATGGATGATGGGGGCTGCATGAAAGTGTACCTAATGTCACTGGGCTGTGTTCTCAAACATACTACAATACTGAATTTATTTTCTGCAATTCAATAAACAAAGCAACTTGAAGTCCCAGCCAGAGGGGTTTCATACAAATGAATTTTATTTTGCATTCTGACCCAGCACAGAGCTCACATACAGATTTCTCATCTACAAGTGCAAAATATGCTTTATTTCATGTACAAAAACAACATGGCATTATGACAACTTGGGTTTCACACACTTGACCAATCTGAGCTACCCCAGAAGATATACCCACCACCTTTAGGAAAGAATCACCCAATGAGAGCGAAGATGGGTGGGATATACCTTAAGAATCATATTAAAGGCACGTACATTAGAGAGCATAGCAAGTAACCAGGCTTTTTACCCAGCAGGAGAACAGAGGGGCAGTGCATGGAATAGACCCAAAATTATCTCCAGGAGTACATTCAGCCCAGGTTGATAAAGCCTTTGGACAATAGCTAGTGTTGCACGTGAACAACCTTGTCCACACACGTAGCTGATGTGTCCTAGATGGGATACAAACTGGATGCCAGACACTCATCCTGGCTTAATCCATTGCAGGCTGAGTGCCACTTGTCCAAAATACCCAAAACCAGGAGTGTTTCAGATCTACACATATATGATATGGTATCTTGGGCATGAAACCTACATCTAAACACAAAATTCACTCGTGTTTTTGTGTAAGTTGATTATAGAGTCCAAGGGTAATTTTGTGTTTTTAGTATATCCATGTTTTTTAATGGGATCTGTCTCAGGGTGTTCCTCACCAGGTGAGGCCAGGTATAGAATTTTCCATATCACCACCAGCAGAAGTATGCTATTTTGGAGCACCTTGGATTTGGGGAATAGGATGCTCAATCTGTTGTAGTGGTAAGGATCTGGGCCTGTCCCTCACTTTTCAATGCTGTTCTCCAGCTGGCAGTCTGGACTGAGGGCCTACCCCATGGCACTCGGGATCGGCCCAGTGAGAAGCTGGGCAAGTGAGAGGTAGAACGTGCGATGCTGGGTCCACAGTAGTAGCTGTTACATGTCAGGGAATGCAGAAAACGTCAGGGGTCCATAGATGATGGACAAGCCATGGGAGATGGGGCCCGCCTCTGAGAGACATGGCATCCTGCAAGAAATGACCCAGGAATTGCCTAGAGAAGGAAGCAATCTGTGGAGGCAGTCACTACAATCCTACACAGGAAGAGACCAGAACATAATGGAAAGAGTCTGCAGGCCCTAGAGATATTAAAATAGGACCTTGGTCCTCAAGGCACCACCTGGAGGTGTGATCAGTCTGTTCCTTCCCAGCCAGAAATGTTCTAGTGAGCAGCTCAGGCCTCTACCCCCAAAGTTCAGCAGCCCATAAACACTAGCACAAAAGTTCTTTCTTCTGTCAAACCCTGGTCAGGGGACCCAGGCCAAAGGTCAAGCAGGGTTCCAGGTAGCAGGGAGCATTTGAGGAAGAGACCTGTGTACTCCCAGGAAGAGGCTAGGCAGAGTCTGTGGGAGCCAACTGAGGACCAGAACTTTCCAGAAGTAGGACAGAGGGCAAGTGGCATTTCCAGACTTTTCATCTAAGTGTATCCCCCTACTTCTAAGTTTATGCAAAATACTTTTTTTAATTTAAAATATTCCTTTATACCCACATCAATGGAGATAGAAGTAACTGAGGTCTCAGGGACTAGAGGCATAGCTTAGTGATAAGGTGCTTGCCTTGCATGCATGAGGCTCTCTGGGTTATAGATCAATTTCAAGGACTGGGGTGTAGCTCAGTGGTGGCTTAACTGGGTTTGAACACAATGCTCCCTATTATCCAATGGATGGCAAAAACAGATGATTGACCAACATAGCGAGATGGGGGAGGGAGAAAGAGAGAGAGGGAGAGAGAGAAAGAGAGAGAGAGAGAGAGAGAGAGAGAGAGAGAGAGAGAAGAGTCCCCAATTCAAGCTTCCCCTGCAGCCCACCCAAGGGCTCTCTGGGAGGAAGGGCATGCAGACCCGTTTACTCTGACCATTCAGAAGAGAAGTCTGATGACCAGGCTAGAGTCTATCAACTCTTAACCAGGGAGTTGACAGAAAGACCTCATGGGGCATCTGCTTCTGCAAGCCTAGTGATGTCTGGGGGGCACTTACAACCTGACTGGACCTGAGAAAGAATTCTGAGGGCCTGATCAAGGTTTTCAGGCCCCATGGCCCTGTCTCCAAGGGGCAAAGATAAGGGAAAGAAAAACAGATACAAAGGTTTCATACTGGCCAGCTGGACTAGAAAGATTACAGAGCATTCAGAACAAGGGGAGGAAGCATCTGCCAGGGGACAGACATCAGGGGTAGCTGATCAGGTGGCAGCTGCTAGCTGCCAGGCACCACTCATGCTCCCTGAAGGGCTCACTTTGGGTCAGCATCATTCATAATAACCAAAAGGTGGAAATAGTCTGTACCCAATGTGGCCCAGTCATGCAAAGGAGTATCAATTAGCTCTGAAAAGGGAGGTTTTAATACATTTCAGCTTAAGTCACACACATTCACTAAATCAACATCACCCTCAGTTCATTCAGTTCATTGCAGAGTCCTCCTCCAGAAGCATTCCCAACACCAGAAGGGAATCCCTTGCCTCACAGGGGGCAAAGGTAGTCAGTGTTTAGAAAATGGCAACCAGCAGTATGCTGCTCTGAGGGGTACACACACACACACACGCACATCTAAGATGTAGGCAGTGGGAAGACTTGGGGCTTGGTGAGCAGGCTTTCACTAGGGTTGACATGTAGCCGTGCTGGTGGCACTGTGAACACCCAGGACAAGTATTTGAAAAGGTCATCTGTCTAGTGTGTGACTTTGATGAAGGAGAAACAATAGGAAAGATTTGCTACCCCTCAGATTCACCTGACTGCATCTGCTGGGTTTTGAGGTCTCCCAGTCAATGTTACTTATTTTCAGGGGCAGTACTGAGGCTCGAACCCAGAGACAAGCACTCTACCAATGGGCTATAGTACCAACCCGGTACTGAAGGGAGACAGACACTTGCTGGGGCCTCAGACCCTTGACTTTTGGTCCTGTCCCTCCAATGTACCCCAGGCAGTGCCCATATTTAATTCCCCATGCCCCCCTTCACCTCAGCTTTCCACTGACAACAGCTAAAGAGCTCTTTCCATTTCTTCTATCCACGTTAATGATTTTCAGACCTCCAGCCACTTGGGCCAGCCCCTGAAGCAATGCTGGACTTGGAACTTGTGACGAGCTTTCGGGTTCCAACCTTTTCCCGGTAAACCTTCTCTAGGTTAATGGCTCTGCTTAGGGGGCTCCAGGCAGACTGGGTAAGAAGTCACTAGGGCAATGTTTGACCTTTTCCTAAGACCCCATGATAATTAATCTTGATTGTCAACTTGAATCACCATGGAAACAAACCTCTGGGGGCTTTTTAAGAAAATGTAGTTCCTGACTACCACAAATTATGCTGTGAAGTTTCCTATATCAGGGGGGAATCTCAAGGGCAGCACATCTGGAGTGCAATGGATAAACCTCACTCTAGGAAAATCATCTCGATTGTGGCATCTTCCCTGTCAGGTAAGTATGTGAGGGATTTTCTAAATTGAGTTAATTAAGGTGGGAAGACCCACCCTAGCTGTGGATGGCTGGGGTGGTGAACTGAATAAAAAGGAGAAAAGGAGCTGAGCACCAGCATTCACCTCTCTGCTTCCTGACTGTGGATGCAATGTGTGAGCTGCCTCACACTCCTGCTGCCATGATTTCCTGACCATGATGAATCATGCTTTCAAACTGTGAGCCAGAAGAAACCCTTCTTCCCTATTACTACCCTTTGTCCTTTATTTTGTAAAGTAACAAATACAGACCCCCAAGCCAGGACTTAGAACTCCCTACCCTATCTGCCCTTTCCAGAGGCATGCCATCTCTGTTCCCCAATTATACCCACTTTGGAATTGAGAAACAGAAGTATCAATGTCCCTCATTTCTTAGAGTTAAATTTACTCTGTTCTCATAGATGGCCCATGTAGCGGCATTACTTGGGTATAGTGGCCACAGATGTCATGAAGGGCCGAAAGTCAGAGGCTAATGCTCCAGTCCTGGTTCTCCCATTGACTAACCTGCAAATTATTCTGACTCAGTTGCCTCATCATCTAAAACGTTAATGATTGTTATTAACTTTTCTCGAGGACTAGGACATGGTGTTAGGCCACACACCAGGAAAGATGGCAGAACATCAGTGAGATGTGACCTAGTACTGCTGAGACAGAGAGAGAAACAGCTGGAGGAGAGTAGTGAGGTGCCTGTGAGAATAGGAGAACCAAATGCAGATTGAGAAGGGGGAAAGAGCATGAGCTTGCCAGTGACTCCATCGTGCTCTGAAAGATTCAAGAATCAGAGGTCTTGTACAAGGGTGCCTGGCAGTGCCATGGAAAAGAACAGTCCTTAACGTAAAAAAAAAAAAAAAAAAAAAAAGAAAGAAAAAGAAAAGGCAGATACTCAACATGTGAAAAGATTAAGCTGGACCCTTACTACCTTACTATATATCATACATTAAAAACTAACTCAAGATGAGCCACAGTTCATCCTGAAAACTTGAAAAACTGTTAGAGGTTAAGTATGGAGCCCACACCTTTAATCTCAGCACTCAGGAGGCAGGAGCAGATGGATCTCTTTGTGAATCAAGGCCCAGCCTGGTCTACATAGCCAGTTCCAGGCCAGCTGGGGCCACAGGGAGACCCTGTCTCAAAAAAAAAAAAAAAAAAAAAAAAAAAAAAGTTAGACTAAAACACAGACATAAATCTTCCCAACTTGCATTAGGTTTCTTAGCATTGTACAGAAAGCACAGTAACAAAGGAGGCAGGTAACTTACACATCATCCAAACTAGTAAAAGAATCTCACTATGTGGGCCAGGCTGGCCTTGGACTTGGGATTCTCCTGTCTTAGCCTTGCCATGTTAAAAACTTTTATACTTCAAAGAATGCCACTAAGAAAATGAAGACAACCCATGGGGTGGGAGAAATTCTTCACAAATCATGCAGCTGATAAAGGACCTGTATCTAGAATTGATCAACAACTCATACAACTCAAAAATGAAAAAAGCCCAATTTGAAAATGGGCAAAAGATCTGAATAGGTGTTTTCCCAAAGATACACAAATGGTCAATTAACACATGAAGAAATGCTTGAATATCCCTGCTAGGATATCATAATGAAAAAGAGAGATCAGTGCAGGGCCTGTCTGGACCATGCTGACCTAGCATGCACAACAGTCCGATTCCATCCCCAGCATCACATAAATGGGCTGAGGTGGTACACTCTTGTAGTCTTAGCATTTGGTAAGCAGAGGCTGGAGAATGTAAAGTTCAAGGTCATCCTTTGCTATACAATGAGTTTGAGGCCAGACTGGATTACATGGAAGGAAGAAGAAAGGAGAGAAAAAAAAGACCACAGCAGCAAACGTTGGTGAAGAGGAGGAGAAACTAGAACCATTCTCCACTGCTGGCTGTAATGCAAAATGGCGCAGCTGTTGTGAGAAACATCTTGCTAGCTCCTCTATTCCCCTGTACATTCCCCAAAGAAAAAAAACCATGTCCATACAAAATCTTGTGCTAATATGTTCATAGCAGCATTACCCACATCATCCAAAGAGCTGAACCATTCCTCATGTCCATTTAGCAAGGCACTGTACCTCCAGATATTACAATAGGTGGGTGTATGAAGGAAAGAAAGAAGTGCTGATGTGTGCTCACCACGGACTGACCCCAGAGGGCACCATGCCAAGGGAAAGAAGCCGATGGTGCTGTAAGAGCCCAAATATGTGTGTTCTTACATATTCATTAATGAATAAAGCTGTATAGAGAATAGTCAATGTTTCCTAGGCCTTGAGAAATGGGGCAGGACAGGTATAGGGCCTTCTTTTGTAGGTGATGAAAAGTTTATACAGTTGGGTGTTCTTGTGAATTTACTAAAACCCACTAAATTGTGCACTTATAATTATGGGCAAAATCTATGGTATAAATAAAACTGCCCCCCAAAAAGGATAAGGAATCAGGAGCCTAGCTTTCCTCTGTAAGCCGAACACTACAGCTGCCATCCCAACCTAAGTTGTATTAACAGAACCCCTTGTGCTCTCAGAAATATCCTGGTTTATAGGATAAACTTATCCCATTACTCTGTCACTATGTGATTGATATCAAGCAGGCATCTTTGCCCCTTTAAGCTTCAGTTTCTCTGCCTGTAAAACAAAGTTTGCCTAGATATAATGGGCTTTTAACTTAGCACTATATTCCACAAAAAGATCTGGTCAGAGGATTCACCATGGCTTGGGAGAACTTGAATTAGCAAAGAGTTCAAGCCCTAAGCCAGCAGATTCCTGGATCCCAGGCACAACAAAGATGAATTCTTAAGTCTACCACAACTTACTGATCCTCAGTTTCCCCATTGTTAAGAAAGATCTAATCACCCCAAATAGAGGCAAAGTACCCTGAACATACCCCAAACAAATGGAAAAAGACAAAAACTTAAATGAAGGTTCCCAAAGAAAATACATCATACCTAGGAAACTGGGCAAACAACAGTGGTTAACAGAGATTATCTAAGATGGAAATTTTCTGTCTCAAAGGTCTGGTTGTTTATTGCAGTACCTGGGATGGTACCCAGGGCCTCAAACATGCCAGGCAAGTGCTCTAACATTGAACCATATCCTAATCTAAAGGTCTAGAATTGATGGTCAAGATCAAATGATAGAATGGAATTTTCACCTTCTAGTTTTCCTTACGCGTCAGGAAATAAAATTATGTTGAAATAGTTCAAGAGGAATCATTTTGTCTCATCCCTCTATACTCATGAGGATGTCTAAAAGGCTTTTTTCTATTCCTGTCCTACCTCCCAGTCTATAGCAGGGAGGTCTCATAATTAGCATCCATGAGCGGTCATACAGGGACAGAACGCAGTGTTTTGGATAAGAAATGTTGCCAGTAGGCTCATGTATTTAGACACCTGATCCCCAGTTAGTGGTGCCGTTTGTGGAGGTTTTGGAACCTTTAGGAAGCAGAGCCTTGATGGAGGAAATTATGTCACTGGGAGAAGGCTTTGAGGGTTCATAGGCTGGCTCCACTTCCTATTCCCTCTCTGTGCTTCTTGTGTGTGGATTGTGGATGAAATGTGATCAGCCAGCTTCCTGCTCCTGCCATCCTGCTTTTCCTAATTGCCGCTGTGCCTTCCCTGCTGTGATACTTTATCCTTCTGAAACTGTGAGCCAAAATAAACCCCTTCTTTATTAAGTTTATTTTGTGAGGATTTTTTTTAAAATCACAGCAACAGAAAAGTAACTAATACCACATCCATAAGAGGTTGTATAAGTGCACTGCAGTGCTCATCATGTCAATGCAGAGACCTACACACCTCTCTGGGCTTGAATGCAACAGCTCCTTAGAAACAAGATGAGAGAAAGAGGTGGAAGGCACATAAGAACTGCAGTTCCATTGACTCAACCAAGAACAGGAGAGAGGTGCTAACCAGGCACTGATAAGAGAAGCCAGCACTAGGCTAGGACAGTGAGACAGTGTCCCTGTCAGGTAGCTCATGAAGTCAGCTGCCTAAGGAGATGCAGGCATAGGGTAAGGCAAGAGAATGGTCAAGAGGGACCAATACATCCAAGGAGCCGCCAACTACAGGACACAGAGTTTCAGAGATGTCCCCACAGTCTTCTTGGGAAACAGAACAAGGAACTGTTCAAAAGCTGAAAGTCAAAAGTAAAGGGGAGAGGAACCACTGGCTTTCCTGTATGCCAGACTTTGTGTCCACAGTGGTCTGTAGCTTTCCTGGCCTGGGCAGAATCCCTCCCAGCCTGAGCTTGTCAGGTGAGACAGCAGCTGTCAGTGGTGTAATTTCTACAGCCAGGAGGTCCAAGGGGCTGGGGCAGGTGCGGGTCACTGCTGCTCAGAGTCCACACTTCAGGATGATGTGGTAGCCATCATTGCTCTCAGCTGCAAGAGAAACACTGGGCATGTGCCATGGGAAGAGAGATGGTACCGTGTGGGACTTGGGAGTTTCAACAGGCATGTAGTAAGAAGCACACAAGCAAGAACACCCAAATAAGACACCTAAGAGAGAGTATGCCTACAGAGGCAGAGATTTCTACATAGACCTTGTATAATTACTGTGTGTGTATGAGTGTGCATACATATGAGGCGATAGGACAACCTTGGGTACCATTCCTTACTCGATGTCTACCTTGTATTTTGAGACAGGGTCTCTCACTGGCCTTGGTGCTCACCAAGTAGTCTAGGCTGGTTGACCAGCAAGCCCCAGGGATTCACTTATCTCTGCCTCCCAAGTGCTGGGATTACAAGTATGCACCACAATGCTCAACTTCTTTTTACATAGATTCCAGGGATCAAACTCAAGTCCTCATGCATACATGTACACATGGCCAGAACTTTATAAGCTGAGCTATCCTTCTAAACCCTCTGGTTCCTTTTTAATAATGGGCTTCTCGACCTGGGTTTGATTCCCAGCTCCTACATGGCAGCTAAAAACCTTTTGAAACTCCAGTTCCAGGGGAATTCAACACCCTCTTCTGGCCCCCGTGGGTATTGTATGATGGGTACATTTACAAACATGCAGGCAATACACTCATACACATAAAATAAAAATAAAAATAATAATAATAATAAATAATAACAATAATTGGCCTCTCTACCACAGCTCTAAGCCCAAAGAAGCTTTGAGCAAACTATGGCTCTCAAGGAAGTTATGGCTCACAGCCTGTAAAAGACCCATTGTCAGTGCTACACTTAGGATCTTAAGTTCTCTAGAGGCCATGTGTGAAAGGCTTGGTCCCCAGCCTGGAGCTAGTGGGAGATGGTAGGACCTTTAAGAGCTGGAGCCTAGTGAGAGGTAGTGAAGTCAAAGGAGGGGAGCCCATGAAGGGGATGTTGGGACTTAGTCTTCTTCTCCTCTCCTTTCACTTGCCAACTGCCATGAGGTAAGCAGTTTACCACATAGTCTACCATCTTGCAGGCCATGGACTGAAACCTATAAAACTGTGAGCCAAAATAAACCTACCTTCTCTTTCAGTTGACTTTCACAGGCATTATGTTACAGTAAGCAAAAGATGACTAACACAGCTAGATCCACAGAACAAGGACAGAAGCAGTCTCAATGTAGTCTGTGACCCAGTTCTGTTGAGATGAAGCTCTCCCTCTTATCCTCCTGGCCCCAAGGAAAATTATAGGAGGTCTTTCTCTGCCTTTGTGAATAAACATAACTCCTGGTGCACAGGCTCGCTCTCTCAGCAGAGCATGGGCATACAAGGCAGAGGCAGGTGGATTTCTGGGAGCTCCAGGTCAGTGAGGGATGCGTAGTGAGATCTTTAATCTCAGAACTCAGATGCAGAGGCAGGTGGATCTCTGTAAGTTCAAGGCCATCCTGGTCTGCACAGTGAGATGGCAGACTGACCACACCCCTGCACACTCTGCCTGTCACTATATTGGGCTTGGGCCTGCTTGGGCTTCCTGGAGATAATCTATGAAAATTCAAACCAAGTTCATGGAGAACAAATTGCTGGCCTGGGATCTCCCTGCAGGTCACTTTGGGGCTAATCTCACTAGTTCTGGCATGACTAAGGCTAGGTGTCACAGGAAGCTTGGGTTTTTCTTGCTCCCAAAGGCTGCTCCCAGTTCAGCATCTTCAGGAAAGACCCTATGCAGTCACACCCCACCCACCTACTCCTCATTCTACCAGAGCAAGGGATACAGACCACACACTTCAGTCAACAGGAAGGGCAGGATGGGACTTTACCTTTTAATGTGCTGAGGATAAAACAAGACTCATCTTGGAAATTCTGAACCATCTGAAAGGCAAAAGAGAGACACAGACTTCTTACTGACATATTCATAGCATTAAAAGGCTTAGTGAGGGGTTGAGGAGATGGTCTGGTCAGTTAAGCTCTTCCTGTGTAAGCATGAGGACTGTGCTAGAGGAATGACATCTAAGGTTTTCCTTTGGTATGTGCACACACGCAAGCAAACATGAAAACACACACACACACACACACACACACAATTTATTTATTTATTTTTACTGGGTCCCTGAATTCCTGTACTGAACTCATAAAGAAAGTTTATGTTACAACAGAATTTTTTTTTATGTGTACGAGTGTATTGCTTGCATGTGTGTATGTGCACCCATGTCATACAATGTCTGCAGAGGCAGAAGAGGGTATCAGATCCCCTGGAACTAGAGTGACAGATGATTGTCAGCCACCATCTGGGTGCTGGGAATCAAACCTGGGTGCTCTGCAGGAGCAGTCTGCACTCCCAACCACTGAGCCATCTCTCCAGCCACAGAAACATATTTTTTAAAGAAACTAAACACAACCACATTCTATGAAATCATATTTTGGTTAATAAAAAATCACATATATGATGGTGCCATGCAACAAAGGAGCTGAAAAATTCTTATCACCTAGTGATGCTGCCATCCTGGTAACACGGTAGCACAACTATTACTTATGTCTGTGGAGATGCTGGAAGAAACATCCTACTGTGCTCCCAGTGTGGAACAGATGATGACACACAGTTCATGCCACTTGATAATGACCCTAAGTGACTCTACTCCTGGTTTATGCATTCACTATACCATCTTTGTGTTGCTATTTCAGAATGCGAGCTCATGCACTGTACCTCTTGACTGCATTAGCTGGTACCATGTACAGCAACTGGCATGTGCCATCCAGGTTTGAATGAGTATAAGCTAGGGTATGCCCCTTAGCAAAGGCACCTCATTGTTTAAGGGGCTCATGGCTGAAAATGTTTTTAAGCAAAACAGTAATTGTGGCTTGACAATTAACACAGGCCCATGTGTATGAGCACTTGGTCCCCAGCCGGTGCCACCATTTAGGATGGTGGTGGAACCTTTAGAATGTGGAAGCTTGCTGGGGAAAGTAGGTCATTAGGATGGTTCTTTAGCTGACCCTACCTTGTGTTCACTCTCTGCTTGTTGATAGAGGATATGATATGACCAGTAGCCTGCTGCCATGCTTTCCCCCATCATGATGGAATATATCCCCTCAAACTTTGAGCATTTCCTTTCCTGTCCTCACATTGATTCTTGTCAGGTATTTTGTCACAGCAACAGAAAAGTACCCAATACAGTAATTAATAGGATATGTATACCAGAGGCTTACAAGGATAAAGCAGAAAGGAGGACCCACACCCCACATCTACAGATGCAGACTTACAGCTGCCTCTCCCAGGCTCTAACTGTGATGACTGCCTAGTGACCCTGGGCAAGTCTTTCTGACTCCATGGCCCCATCTGTAAAACTGGATGTTCTAATGATAAAACCACAGCTAGTATGTACAGCAATAAAACCAGTATCTCTAATGGTGGCAGGAGTAAATCTTTAGAAAAATTGTTCATAGGCTGGGCATGGTGGCATATGCCTTTACTCTGGTCTACACACCAAGTTCCAGGCCAGCCAGGGCTATATAGTGAGACCCTGGTGGTGTGATCTATTAGAAGTCATTATATGCATTCTCCTGCAAAGCATGTGCCTAGATGAACTCCTTTGTATGTGTACCCTCAAGACACAAAGATGTGGAGAGTAGCACTGTCTGGATCACAGAAAATTCAACCCTCCCTGGTCCCAGCATAGCAGAAGTGTGAAGCAACAGGGACCTAACCATACATGATGCTTGGCAGCACAGTGACATTCAGCTGCCACAACTCAGCATGCATGAATCTCAGAAACATACAGCAGAGTGAAAGAATGCACTATTCCACATTCATAAAATTTTAAAACAGGCCAAATGAAAAACAAAAGTAGCACGCTGGGCTGGAGACATGGCTCAGCTGGTAAAGTGATTGCTTTGCAAGCATAACCCAAGTTCAATCTCAGAACCCATGTAAAAAAGCAATGATGTGCACTTGTAATTCCAGGGCTGGGGAGGTAGAGAGAGGTGGACCCTTGTGGTCCCTGGCCAGCCAACCGCTAGGTGAGCTTGGTGAGCTCCAAGCCACTTAGAGACTCTGTATCAAAAATCAAGGTAGACAGCAACTGAGGGACAGCAGCAGAGGAAATCCCTGTGAGCACATGTGCAAATGTGCACTGCCACCCCAAAGTAGCAAGTTAGGGAGAAAAGAGGAAATGACTAATATAAACTGCATACGAACAGGTCAGGGTAGAAGCTAATGAAACCACAAAGGGGCTTTTAACATAATATATTAGTCACCTGGGTGCAAGAACTTGGTGGGCCAGCAAGATGGCTCCATGGGTACATCTGAAACCTGGAGCATGATCCCCGGAGCCCACAGAAGAAGAACCCATTCCTGCAAGTTGTCCTCTGATTTCCACACATGCACGCTCTCTCCTTCTCTCTCTCCTTCTCTCTCTCTCTCTCTCTCTCTCTCACACACACACACACACACACACACACAAATCAAAAATAAAATAAAATGTACAAATAAGTTTTCTAAACTCTGCATATGTATCCTGCATTTCATAATATGTATCTCAGGAGCACTTAAAATGTATACATAAACATAAACACACATGTTGTACCCAACTGGGTAGAAAAGCCTCTTTTCAAATTTAAAAAAAAAAAAAAAGAAAAGAAAAAAACCCAACACTTTTTATTGCCTGCTTGGAACTACTGCCTCAAATCTTACAACTGCACCCACCTGTCGACCCTGACCCTCCCTGCAGGCCTAATGGTGCGTGAAGTACATTTATTCTATACCGCAGCCTGCTCCAGCTCGGACTCTTGGCCGCCCAGCCACTTGGGCATGAAAAGCCCTAAGCAGGGCTGACAAGGGCTTAATCAGTAACTCCCTTGTTTAATTGAGTGCCCTTGTACCCCAGGGGCCTGCTCCTCGGCTGGCCAGGCTGCCTCCAGTGCCCTGGGTAATTCAAAGCTGAAGGTTTCCAACCGACTCAGGGTTGAGTGGGAAGGAGACTTCAGGGAATGAGAATGTCCTACTTAGCCATGGTGATGTTTGAGTTCTGTTCTCTGCTTCACTTGCTTAACAGCCTTGAGGGCACAGAGCAAGTGGGGGAGGGACTTCCTTAGGGACCTGGGAACTTCTTAGGGGCTGAGGATGTGGCTCAATTGGTAAAGACCTTGCCCAGCTAGCATGCAGGAAACTCTGGGTTCCATTCCCAGCACTGCATAAACGAGGCGTGGCAATCAACACCAGTAATCCCAGCACTGGAGAGGTGGAAGCAGGAGACTCAGAAAGTTAAGTTTATCCTGTACTATTATATAGCAAGTTCAAGACCTCTGAAGTACAAAGTAACATGCCTTCTACGCCACTAGAACTCAGGGCCCTTCTACCTTCCTGCCTACTCTCAACTCAGCTCTAGAGGCAGGAATGTCTGGCCTCATTTTCTTTATCTGTAAAATTGGGGAAAAGTGGCTGTATTAAGCTAAACCTGGTTGCACATGCCTATAATTCCAGTACTCAGGAGGCAGGATGCAAGTTCAAGGCCCAGCCTGGTCTACATAGTAAGTTCTGGGCCACTCAGAGTTTCATAGTGAGACCTAGTCCCAAACAACAAAATGCAGCTGCATTAATCTGGGCCTGTGGCATACTCCTGCGGCATACTCCTAGTACTCAGCAGACTGAGGTAAAAAGGAGTACAGCAAGTTCAAGGCCAGCCTATCTACACAGTAAGTTTCAGACCAGCTAGGATTTCTAATGAGACCTTGTCTCAAAACAAATTGGATGTGGTGTAATACCCCTTTAATCCCAGCATTCCGGAGGCAGAGACAAGTGGATCTCTGTTACTTAGAGTCCAGCCTGGTTTGCATAGCAAGTTCCAGGCCAGCCAGAGTTTCACAGCAAGAAAAACACAAGTTAGCTGCATCTGACTGAATAAGTGATTTGGAAGAATTTGGAGCTGAAGACAAAAACATCAAGTTGCAGCTAAGTATTCAGTTGGATCTTTGTTGTATGCTTTAAAACCCATACCTCTGGGCTGGTGGGACAGCTCAGGATAAAGGGATTGCAAACACAAGGGTCTGGGCATTGTGGTGGATGCTTATAATCCCAGTACAGGAGAGGTAAAAGCAGGAAGATGTCAGGGCTCGCTGGCCAGTCAATCCAGTCAACTTGAGGAACTTCAGGTGCCAAGGAGAGGCATTATCTCCATTTTTAAAGGGGTGGGAGGGGACACTTCAAAATGGCTCAGCAGATAAAGGCACTTATCACCAAGCCTGATGACCTATATTCAATCCCCAGGTCCCACATGGTAGAGAGAACCAACTCTGAAAGTTTTCCTCTAACCTCTACCCCCCCCCTCTCTTTCTCTGAAATACAAATGTAATTAAAAACTTTTTAAGGAGGCTGGAGAGGTGGCTCAGGGGTCAAGAACATTGGCTATTCTCTCAGAGGATCTGGGTTTGATTCCTAGCACCTACAGGGCAGCTAAAAACCATTCATAACTTCAGTTCTAGGGGATCTGATGCCCTCTTCTTCCCTCAGTATTGCACACCACCGGTGTACTACATACATGCAGGCAAAACGCTCATAAACATTAAATAAAAATAAATAAATAAATAAAAAACTTTTAAAAAATACATTTTAAACCATACCAAATCAGAGAGCATCTCCTAACAGAACCAATGTCTCCCATGAGCATAGTTAGTTAAGAGAAGCATAGCTGATTTAGTGTCTGTACTCAACATAAGGCTTCCAACCATCAGCAACTAGGTTCCAATAAGGCCTGCCTATTTCCTAGATCTTCTGCACCTGCTTCTGCCTCCCACGGGCTTATGCTGAGCAGACCTCCATCACTGAGGGAAGGCCTTGCTGTCATCACCCATGAGCCACAGCTGCCCCTCACCTAATGGCTCTTGCTGCCCACTTGATGGGTGCCACATTCTCCTGACTGTGAATATGTCCCAAGGGCACCCAGCCAAGGGCCAAGCAAAGATTCCTATAGAAGGCCATCTTCAAAGCATAATAGCCATTACCATCTTAATCAGAGCCAGCTGAGCCACAAGAAACTCAAAAGGGTCTGTTGGGTCAGCAAGATGGCTGAGCAGGTAAAGGTATTTGCCCCAAGTCTGATAACCTGAATTTGACCCTGGGTCCCAAAAGGTAGAAGAAGAGAACAGACTCCAGCAAACTGTCTTCTGACCTTCAGACATGTGCCATGGTACAAGTGTACTATATACAAACAACTAGGCATGGTGGCATATACCTTAAGCCCAGCACTTGGGAGGCAGAGACAGGTGAAACACTGAGTTAAAAGCCAGCCTGGTCTATGTAGTGAGTTCTAGGCCAGCCAAAGCTACATAGTGAGGACCCTGTCTCAAAAATGAAAAAAAAAAAAATTAATTAAAAAAAATGTGATAATTTTTTTTTTTTAATGACAGTGCCTGCTGATACCCCTTCATGGAAGGAGGGTGTGGGGAGGATCTTTGGCTATTCATCTGAGACTCTAGTCACTCTTTCCTACTCCTCCCTCTCAGCTACGTGCAAGGTTAACTGGGGCAGGGGGGCATTGCTATGGGAAGCTGCCATCTATGCTGGGATGAAACTTTTCTGCAGTATGGTTGCTTTGGGGTCACCCACATTCCTATAAGAAACCCTTCACCTATGCTCCTATAAGTAACCCCAATAAATTAATTGGTTCTAGGAGTGTTACCTTGGTCTGTTGTTGATGACCTATTTGAGGGGAGCAGTCACTTGTTTGTCTCCCCAAGGAAAAGTTACAAAGGGGCAACTGGGCAGCCCTTCAACCCTAGCTGTGGCCAGGATCCCCCTTGCAGCACTGTAGGTACCCACTATAGCTGCAAGCAGACAGCATGCACAGCAAACTCTAGACCCCCAGACCCCAGAGAAGATGCTCCATTGTGGGGATCTGGGGCTTCTTCTGGAAGGCCAAAGCTCTAGTCAGGGGGCTTCATCAGTAGCACAACTCACCTCGTTGCTCACCACCACGTGGATGCCAGTGGGGCCCTGCCGGTAGACCCTGTGGATATGCTGGGGAGGAATGCTGTACAGGCTGGCGATCTTCTCGATCAGCTCCAGGGTGGTCAGCTCTTCCAGGAAGATGGCATGGTACACTGTCAGGGGAAGGAATATTAAACTAGCAAGCACTTGCATGTGTCCCCACCCCATCCTAAGAAACCAATAAGGATACTGGTGTCCAGAGACATCGGTGCCTACCCAAAGGCCTACACTGAGAAGGCAGGTGGAGCCTTTCCCACAAGTAAACATATATTGGCTGGGAGCTCTTTCTGATTCTGCCTCTCCTGGGCACATATATTGATTCCTGGACCCACCCAGATCCAGGGCACCCACCTGGAGTGGGGGATAGCTGGAGAAGCATTGAGCTATCCAGACATGCAACCAGATGTGCACTCTGCTTGGAGGGAAGAGGGAGTGCTATTCTACCTTTCTAGTCTTCTCACTGTTTCCAGGGGTCACTGGGTAGCTTCCAGTATCAGAGGAACACTTAAAGACTACTGTTACCAGGGACTAGGGAGATAGCAGGCTAAGCATCACATTCATTACTCTCTGCTCCCAAAATATGGACAATGTGATCTCATGATCCTACTACCATGCCTTCCCCACCATGGTGGACTATATCACTTCAAACTGTGAGCCAAAATAAACCCTTCCTCAAGTTACTTAGCAATGACAAAAGTAACTAACGCTGGGAAAGAGAAGTTGGTCAGGCTCAAGTCAGGCTGCAGGCTCTGCTCCCCACTCACCACACAGGCTGCTGTCCCCATTGCCATCCTGCTTCTGCTGCAGGGGCACTCGGTTCTGCTCCAACTCCTGACAGACATAGATGGTCATCTTTGGCCTCACATTTCTGGCAAAAGGACAGGAGATAATTAGCAGACATGAAGAACTGCTGCTCTAGAATGTTCTAAAATGTTCCAGAATGTAGGATGGAACCTGCAGTATGAAGGGACTCAGGGAAAAAGCAGCATGGAGGTAGAGATGCAAAATGCTTTTCATGGAAGGTTGTCAGGGACAGAATCCTGTCCTGATAGATCTTTACAGCTTCACACAGGCTGTCTTGGAGGAAGAAGGTGGACAACACTTCCCAGCCTGCTAAGTTGGGCCTCTGGCCCAGAACAGAATACAAGATCAAAATCTCAACAGATGAGACAGGGTATAGCATGTGTGAGACCCTAGCTTCCATCCCTAGTCAAGAGGGAGAGGAAAAGAGACAGAGAAAAAACTTTACATGGAGAATTGGCTTAGCTCACCATACAAGATGGAGGAGCTAGACTCATCCCCATTCCACAGATAGGGAAACTGAGGTTCAGTTGGACAAAAATCTTTCTTCTACTGCACAGCTCCTAGGAGGCACATCTGGGATTCACCCTCATGTGTACTCTCTCACTGTAATCATGCTGTTCCCAAGTGTCTATTCAGTGTTAACTTCAGGGCTGAAAGGCGGCTCAGTGAAAGAATACATGCTTGGCACACACAGGTTCTCTTCTAGTAGCCAGAAAACAATATTTATTAAACGTCAATAAAATTTAGGGCCAGGCATGGTGGTGCATGCCTTTAATTACAGGACTCAGGAGGCAGAGGCAGGTGGATGGCTCTGAGATTGAGGCCAGCCTGGTCTGCTTAGTAAGTTTCAAGCCAGTTGGGGTTACAAGGAGACCCTGTCTCAATAAACAAACAAAAAAAATTAAAATTTTGGTTCGACTGTGATGTTGATTCAAGTGCCTCACGGCCAGCAGTTTCTGGCCTAGTTAGTGCTAGACTGGTTAGTGTGCTATACATTTCCATGGTGGTAGGGAGTTAGTTCTATTGGGGCAAGCACTGCCTTGAAAACTACACACCCTAGGCCACAGGTATCCTGAGGTGGCAGTTCTGAACCAGTACTTTTCAAGTGTCTTAGAGTCTTGGCTAGTAACAAAGGGCCCAGAGTCACAGGCTCTGATCCAATGGAGAAGAGAGAGGGTGTGATAGTTTTAATATTGATTGTCACTATGACAGGATCTAGAATCACCGAGGAGACAAACTATGAGAGTTTCTAGATTGGGTTAACTGAGGGGGGAAGACCTACCCTAAATGTGGGTCTCACACATGGGCTAGGGTCCCAGGCTATATAAAAAAAGAGACAGCGAGCTGAGCACCAGCGTTCATCTCTCTGCTTCCTGACTGCAGATATGATGTGACCAGCTGCCTCATGCTCGCTCCTGGCACTATGCCTTCCCTCTCATGATGGACTGTGCCCTCAAACTGTGAGCCAAAATAAACCCTTTTTTCCTTTAGTTGCTTTTGTCAGGCATCTTGTCCCAACAATGAGAAAAGTAACCAATGCGGAGATTCCTGAGCAAGGACCACAGCAGCTGAGTGCTGGCATGGTCTCCCAACAGGGCACCTCACTCATTGACTCATCCCTCCCTGCACTTCCTCCTGAATTTACCCCCATGCTGCAGGAAAGATTCCTAGTCCTGCCAGCTGGCCCACCCACAGCTTGAGAGGCAAGGTGGGGCTTCTTGACATACACAGCCCAGTGTACACGGCCTCCAGCTAGCTTCCCTAAGAAGCCAACACCCACCTGCCTTTGATGGCATTGAAGAGCCGGATCCCATCTGCAGGGCCACAGACTTGGACCAAATCATCTCTAGACATCTTCAGCAGGTCAGCACCTAGGTGGGGACATGGGCTGCTGGTTACATGGCACATACGCTGGAGATCCCCCACACCACTGAAGGGTTAGCTTACCCTCAGTGGGTACTAGACTGTCCATGGAGAGAAATGCCATAGAGTTAGGCAACCCTAGGGGATCATAGCTAGAGATGTCCAGGTTTAAAGCTAGTGTGCTCAGGAAGAAATAGAGGCCAGTAAGACCACCCCACCTGTCCTGATGGCACCTCTCTGAATTTTTTTTATTTACTTATTTTTATTTATGTGTATGAGTGTTTTGTCTGCACATATGTAAGTGCACCACGGCATGCAGAGTCCATGGAGGCGAAGAGGGTGTCAGATAACTGGAGTTATGGACTGTTGTTAGTTACCATGTGAGTGCCAGGAATCAAACTTGGCTCCTCTGCAAGAAAAGTCAGTGCTCTTAACCACTGAGCCATCTCTCCAGCTCCTTTTATGTATTTAATTTTTTTAATGTTATTTTAGTGTGTGTGTGTGTGTGCATGCACATGCATATGAGTACTTGCAGAGGCCAGAAGAAGGCATTGAATCCCCTGGAGCTAGAGTTACAGGCAGCTGTGAGCCACTTGATGTGGGTGTTAGGAACTGAACTCGGGTCCTCTGCAAGAACAGCAAGTGCTCTTAACCCCTGAACCACCTCTCCAGAACCTCTCCCTGTACTCTTCATTAGCACTAATCTATGTGTACAGACTTTTAGCATTGTGCTGCAACTGATCACATGTGAGTGTCCCTGTGCAGAAGCACACAGCTCACTGGAGGTTGACAATCCAAACACCCTCTGGAGACCAACACAGAAGGCTAGCAGTCTCTCAAGGGCCACAGCCAGACCTACCGCTCCATCTGAAGGAGCAGAGGAAGGTAATTGTGTCCCAAGGAAGAAAATGGTAATAAGAAGGCCAGCAGTGTGACATCTTCAAAGGTTCCCCCTAGATCCCAATGTCCCAGAGGACTTGGGGAGGGACATGCTACAAGCCAGAGTCATCACCCATTTCTCTATTCCAAAGGTCTCAGGAGCAGACATAATGGCTCCTGCATACGACCCCTACTTTTTTTTTTTTTTCTTTGAAACATGGTTTCTTGTAACCCAGGGTGACTTTGTGCTATACAGCTGAGCATGACCTTAAACTTCTGATCCTCTTGCCTCCCAGTTTATGGGGTGCTGGGAATTGAACCTAGGGCCTTGTCCATGCTAGGCAAGCACTACTCCAGTATGGCTATATTAAAATTAAACCCCAAAGTCCTTCTATAGTCCTACAAGGTTCAGGCCGCCTGTCTCTGCTGACCTGACCTCACTGCCTCCCTGGTTCACTCTGCTCCACTCCCTGTGGTCCTCTGTCCTGTGATCACACCAGGCAGCACAGTTGAGAAGGCAGCATGCAGAGCTCTTCCCCACTGCTCACTGTCCCCCCTCCCTCCCTTCCTCTCTAGCCTTTGCTTAAGGACACTACCTGGGGAAGCCTCCCTCTCCTCTCCCTCCCCCAGCATAGGTCAGGGGCCTCTCTGAGCACTCCCAATCCCCAGCAGGTCAAAATGCACTAAAGTAGCCAGTTCCCACAGTGACACAAGATCCCCAATCATCCTTGTTCCTTCTGCCTTCCATCAAGAAGGCTCTTGGAAGCCAGGCATATTGGTGCACGCCTTTAATCCCAGCACTTGGGAGGCAGAGGTAGGAGACCTCTGTGAGTTCGAGGCCAGCCTGCTCTATACAGCAAGTTCCAGGCCAGCTGGGACTACAGGGAAACCCTGTCTCAAGAAACAAAAAACAAAAAACAAAAAAAGAAAGAAAGAAAAAGAAAAAGAAAGCTCTTAGAGACATTGCTGAGGTGACCAGAGGCTCATTTTCTCCCATTGCTGCAGATGACCTTGACAACTCCTTTTCTAATTGGGTGGGAACTTTATTACTGGCACCCTTAGTGGCCCTCCCTCAGCCAAACCTTCAGAAACCTTTCAAAGGAGGGAGAGCAGTTTTCCTGTCCCTCCTATGGCTTCAACTCCAACCCCAGGTGATGGCTCTGGAGACAAGGGGAAGGCAGGAAAAGTACAATATCCATATGCAAGGTGCATATCCCTCTGACTGGCTAAGAGGGTCTGTGATGACTAATATGGATCATCAACTTGACAGGATCTAAAATCACCAGGAGACAAATCACTGAGCCTATCTGCAAGGGAGCTTCTAGATTGGATTAATTGAAGTAGGAAGACTCAGCCTAACTGTGGGGAGTACTATCTCATGTGTGTGTGTGTGTGTGGGGGGGGTCCTGGACTGAATAAAGGGGAGAAAGTGAGCTGGGAAGCAATACTCCTCTCTCTGCTTCCTGACAAGGGATGCAATGTGACCAGTTGTCTCACACTGTTGCCATCATGCCTTCTCCGAACTGTGGGGACTACCATCAAGCTGTGAGCCAAAACGAGCCCTTCCTTCTTTAAGTTGCTTTAATCAGGTGTTCTGTCACATCAGGGAGAAAAGTAACTTATAATATAGAGCCCTACCTGGGCAGGCCAGAGCCCAGCCATCCCTGCAGGTAAGAGGATCAGCACATTGTCACCCAAACAGCCCTTCAAGTCTTACTTAATGGTGACTGTCTAGGGCCATATGCCATACTGCCAGTGTCTCTCATCTCTAGCATTTGGCCTGAGGCTAGTACATAGAAGAGAGTAAAAACCCATGCCACTGTAGATTCCCTGGACATAGGCACAGCCCCATAGGACCAATGGCAGGTCTGGACTACTGTGGATTTCAAACCTACTCTTAGATTCTCACCCGAGAAGCTGGCGAAGAGCCGACAAAACTGTGAGAAGCGGTTGCGATGCAGCCACTGTTGGGCATCCTGGATGGAGGCTGATGGGAGCAGGTGCTGCCAAAGACAGAAAGGGGAGGCTCAGGACAGCCATGGAGCCCAAGGGACCACCAGCCCATCAGCCCATGCACACTTACATCATTGCCCAGAGGCAGAGGCTCCACTGGGTGGGTAGGTGAACTGTTGCTGTGAAGGAAAAGAAACAGGTGAGGCACTTGAGGGTTTCTGGGACACACAAATGGTTCCAGCATCTCAGCAGTGCCTATGTGTCATCAGGTGTGAGAGTTGCTTTAAATGAGTCCTAGAGGACAGTCTGAATCAGACAAGAGAGCCAATGACCAGTCCCTCATAATGTTTCCTGAACTCAGCTGTCACTGTGAGCAGGAGGTTCTGGTGGGCAATGCCATCCCAGCCAACAATAGCCATCTACCTGAGTAGTCAGGCACAACAACCAAGGCACGGTGGGTCATGATCTGATCTTTTACTGTGTGGTGGAGTTTCCCCCCTGTGATGGTGAATCTTGATTGTCACCTTGACCTTGATGGGATTTAGAATCACCATAGAAACTAACCTCTGAGCATGTCTGGGCAGGATTTTCTAGACCAGGTTAATTGAGTTGGGAAGACCCACCCTAAATGTGGCCAGGACCATTCCATGGACTGGGGTCCTGGACTGAATAAAAAGAAAAAAGCAAGCTGAGAACCAGCATTCATCTCTCTCTGCTTCCTGATTGTGGATGAAACCTGATGCCTCAAGATCCTGCAGCCACACTTTCCCACCATGGTAAACTGTATCTTCCTAAAGTGTAAGCTGAAATAATCCCTTCCTTAGGTTGATTCTTGTCAAGTATTTTGCCCCCAAACAAGCTAATATACCCACCAAGCTCTAGCCTAGGGAAAGGGTGGGTTGACCAGGACTCAAGCCACACTATTTCTAGTAATTGGGCCAAACCAAAATCATCAACCAAATTCTAGCCAGATGGGCACACAGGGCCATTTGTGAATCCACAGACTGGTAACTACTTGGGAGGAAAAACATGACCTAGGTTTTCCCAGTAGGAAGGCACAGATTTGTTTATGTATTTGTTCTTGTAAGAGAAGGCTATACACTTTGAAAGCAAGCTACAGCCCTCCCAGGAGAACAGAGTGTACAATGACTGAAATGTATACTTAAACTATACGCTTAAACATGGAGAAAATGATAAAATGTTCTCTTTCTTCCCCACCCTCTTTCTCCCCAGGAGCTCAGCTCAAGCTTGTCTTGAACTCCCTATATAGCCAAGGGTAGCCTTGATTTTCTGACCTTTCTTTCTCAACTTCCCTAGTGCTATGATTACAGGTGCTACCACACCTATCTACTTGGTCCTGGGGATGGAACTCAGGGTCTCACACATGCTAGGTGACCAACTGAGCTACATCTCCAGCCCCAACCTTCCTTTGCATTAGAGAGGTCTCTTGATGCTGAACAGGGGCTCTGCAGCACACACAGCTGGAGTTATTTGCCTGTCCACGGCACCTGGCTTGGAGTTCTGTTCCACCCCCTGGCAGAGCATCATTGCAGCCTGCCAGTCAGAATCTACCTGTAATGTCGCCATTGTCCTGTCATAGTACCACTGTGTCACATGACACTATTTGCAGAGCCAGCCAAGATGCAATGAGACTAGCTTGGGCACTGCCAACCCTGAAACCCAGGGCAGAGGCTCCTACTAGAAGAACCAGGGACGGCCATGCAGCACTCTGGAGGACTCTCTAGGGGCCTAAGGCCAACCCACAAGGCTATCCTGATCTACTTCAGATCAGATGAGTCCTAGTTTTACAAAACAAATTCTCATAAGCTTGATGTCATTTGTAGACATGTATACTGAAGACACACACACACAAAAAAAAAACTAAACACATACACATACACCTGAATAAAAACTAAACATGGGCCAGGTGTGATGATATACACCTATAACCCCAGCACTCAGGAAGCTGAGACAGGAAGATTGTAATTTCAAGGCTAGCCTGGTTACACAGTGAGTTTGAGGTCAGTCTTGGATGCACAACACAACCGTGCCTAAAAAACCCAAAGCTAGCCAGGCTTTAATCTCAGCACTCGGGAGGCAGACACAGTCTGTGAGACTGAGGCCAGCCTGGTCTACATAGTAAGTTCCAGGCTAGCTGGGGCTACAGAGAGACCCTGTCTCAAAACATAAAAAACAAAAACAAACCCCCCCCAAACCAACAAACCAACCAATGAACGAACCAACCAACAAACCCAAAAAACTAACCCAAAGCTAAATATGGGAGCTGAGAATGTAGCTTAGTGGTAGAGAGCTTGTCTAGCATGTAGAGGACTCTGGATTCCATCCCCAGCAAGGGAAGCTAGGAAGGAATAAGAAAATATGGCTATGGCCACTAAACCAGTTAGTACACTAAAACTCAGATACTAGGGCATGGAATGAACGAGGATCAAAAAGGTATCTTTACCCCTCTGCCATGCTGGGACCCCGAAGAGAGGAAGGTTGGACGTACCCTTCACCGAGGCCAAAGCTGTTGGGAGAGCCATTATAACTTGGGGATGGAGCACTGTTCACTTGGTAGGCCACATCAGGCCATGGAGAGCACTGTGAGGAGAGATACAACACAGGGCAGTGTGATTTGACGGTGGCAGTCCTCAGGATAAGCTGAAGGCTGCTGAGGAGATGGCCCAGGCTCCTCAGGCCCTTCTAAGCAAACAGGTATCAGCATTGATGGCTGAGACCCAAAATAGAGCCCTCATTAACTGAGTGCTCACAATGAGCCACAGCCATGAGGACACTAGAGTCACCCAACAAAGCAAAACAGAGACCCAACATTCAGGCTCAGAACAGGCAAACCATAAAATGCATCCCTTTGAGCTTCCTGGTAGTCAAACCAAAGAGGGAAAGATGCATTAGTCACATGATTCCTGAGCCCACAAACTAAGAAAAGCATAATAATACCTGTTGCTCACTAAATATGTAAGTATGCATTATAGAGCATAGACAACTTCCCAAGAAAAAATAAACAGTACAATTAATTACTAAAACAGGATTGTAGCAGATGTATAATCTTCTAAGAGCATCTCTCACCAGTCAACCTCTGCACATTTATTCCATTTTCGCACCACCTGGGCTACAAGACACAGAAACATATGTGATATGAGTCCTCCCCTCTCAGATGTTCTGCTATACAAGCCAAAAATTAAGAAATCATCAGGAGTGTTGGAGGGAGAGCACAGAGCTGCAGGTTTGGTGACCAGGAGAACACCAAGCTTGCATTTCTTGCCTTTCTCCCTTCTGAGGCAGTGACTTTGCTTGGAGAGGGCCAGTCTAAAGCATTCCTAAAGATTGACTATCACCCACAAAAAGGCAGGGTTGGTAAATATTTAACCATTGTGAGCGTAGGCTGGAATTTGTTGATGCTAAATCTTACAGCCAAGGAAGGAAAAACTGATGAGCTGATAGAAGGGACAAGCTCACACCTCCCAAGGTCATGACTGGATTCCTACGCCAACTCTGCAGCACTTTGATGCAGACCTGCACAGCGAAGCACCCTCTCCTCTGTTGGTGAAGCCAGGAGGGGAACAGAGTTGAGGCTCAGCCAGGAAGAAAACACGTCACTAAATGGGGGACACTCC
>NW_008336075.1:5824840-5839964 GCF_000622305.1 Nannospalax galili | reverse complement strand
GCTAGCCAGGCTTTAATCTCAGCACTCGGGAGGCAGACACAGTCTGTGAGACTGAGGCCAGCCTGGTCTACATAGTAAGTTCCAGGCTAGCTGGGGCTACAGAGAGACCCTGTCTCAAAACATAAAAAACAAAAACAACCCCCCCCCAAACCAACAAACCAACCAATGAACGAACCAACCAACAAACCCAAAAAACTAACCCAAAGCTAAATATGGGAGCTGAGAATGTAGCTTAGTGGTAGAGAGCTTGTCTAGCATGTAGAGGACTCTGGATTCCATCCCCAGCAAGGGAAGCTAGGAAGGAATAAGAAAATATGGCTATGGCCACTAAACCAGTTAGTACACTAAAACTCAGATACTAGGGCATGGAATGAACGAGGATCAAAAAGGTATCTTTACCCCTCTGCCATGCTGGGACCCCGAAGAGAGGAAGGTTGGACGTACCCTTCACCGAGGCCAAAGCTGTTGGGAGAGCCATTATAACTTGGGGATGGAGCACTGTTCACTTGGTAGGCCACATCAGGCCATGGAGAGCACTGTGAGGAGAGATACAACACAGGGCAGTGTGATTTGACGGTGGCAGTCCTCAGGATAAGCTGAAGGCTGCTGAGGAGATGGCCCAGGCTCCTCAGGCCCTTCTAAGCAAACAGGTATCAGCATTGATGGCTGAGACCCAAAATAGAGCCCTCATTAACTGAGTGCTCACAATGAGCCACAGCCATGAGGACACTAGAGTCACCCAACAAAGCAAAACAGAGACCCAACATTCAGGCTCAGAACAGGCAAACCATAAAATGCATCCCTTTGAGCTTCCTGGTAGTCAAACCAAAGAGGGAAAGATGCATTAGTCACATGATTCCTGAGCCCACAAACTAAGAAAAGCATAATAATACCTGTTGCTCACTAAATATGTAAGTATGCATTATAGAGCATAGACAACTTCCCAAGAAAAAATAAACAGTACAATTAATTACTAAAACAGGATTGTAGCAGATGTATAATCTTCTAAGAGCATCTCTCACCAGTCAACCTCTGCACATTTATTCCATTTTCGCACCACCTGGGCTACAAGACACAGAAACATATGTGATATGAGTCCTCCCCTCTCAGATGTTCTGCTATACAAGCCAAAAATTAAGAAATCATCAGGAGTGTTGGAGGGAGAGCACAGAGCTGCAGGTTTGGTGACCAGGAGAACACCAAGCTTGCATTTCTTGCCTTTCTCCCTTCTGAGGCAGTGACTTTGCTTGGAGAGGGCCAGTCTAAAGCATTCCTAAAGATTGACTATCACCCACAAAAAGGCAGGGTTGGTAAATATTTAACCATTGTGAGCGTAGGCTGGAATTTGTTGATGCTAAATCTTACAGCCAAGGAAGGAAAAACTGATGAGCTGATAGAAGGGACAAGCTCACACCTCCCAAGGTCATGACTGGATTCCTACGCCAACTCTGCAGCACTTTGATGCAGACCTGCACAGCGAAGCACCCTCTCCTCTGTTGGTGAAGCCAGGAGGGGAACAGAGTTGAGGCTCAGCCAGGAAGAAAACACGTCACTAAATGGGGGACACTCCCAGAAGCATCGCCAGTCCAGGCATGGGGAAAAAACTTGACTGAGCTGTAATGCATGAAAGGCAGTCCTTGTGTCCTGCTGCTTCTCCACTGGCAGAGGACGGGGATGGGGTGTCTTCCTGCTTACTGTCACCCTCATAAAAAATAAAGTGGCTGGGTGGTACCCATCTTTAATCAGAGCACTTAGGAGGCAAAGGCAGGTGCCCAGCCTCTTGAAAGAAAAGGAAGGGAGGGAGGGGGAAAAAGAGAGGCAAAGGCAGGTGCCCAGCCTCTTGAAAGAAAAGGAAGGGAGGGAGGGAGGGGGAAAAAGGAAGAAGAAGAAGAAAAAAAGAAGTGTCAGCACTCTGGTATACACTACAAACCTCATTAGCATTTACCCTGGCCTTGGCAAATACTCTTCTGCTTCTTCATGGGGCTTGACAGGCATATGCACAGTCAGGGGCTGGCCACCCTCCCTCTTGTATTCTGTGCCTGATCCTCACCCTTAACACAACCTCAACCCTTGGGTCTTACCTACGCCTTATGTATAATCCAATTAGTCAAAAACACCAACACGTGTGCAATAGTCATTTAAAGAAAACGGCCCAGCAATAGTAGATGCACCAGTGGCCAGGGACAGAAGAGCTGGTAACAGCATCTCAGAGTACCCCTGGACCTATGGACAGCTGTAGCAGGCTGCCTCTGGTGTCAGTATTAACAGGAAATATATCAATTTATACAAATGAGAAATAGCCCAGTGCTGGACCTGGGGTGTGGTTCAGTGACAGAGTGCTTTCCTCATAGCACCTAAGGCCCTGGGTTCCACCTCCAGCACTAAAATTACATTGCTTGATTATTGTGTGAGTGCAGGTGTGTGCATGCCTCCGCATGCATGTGGAACTCAGAGGACAACTGTTGGGAGTTGATTCTCTCCTTCTACCGTGGGTTCTGGGGACTGAATTCAGGTCATCAGGGTTGTGTTGAAGTACTTTTACTTGCTGTGCCACCTCACTGACCCCAGCACCAAACTATAAAAAGCTAGTGTTTACACTGGTAGACAGTGAACCCAGTGTGAGAATGCAGCCCTGCACACAATCCAGCCATGTGCATATCCTCAACAGGTCATCACAGGAACACTACACTACTGGATGAAGAATTAGAAAGTTCTTGGTAAGAGAACAGGGATCACACTCCAAATGAGCCATTAAATGAAAAGGGCACAATGCAAAACAGTGTGTCTGACACACCCTGTTGGTGTACAAGCACATGGCAAAGGTGTATGCAAGGGCCTTCAGGCAGAGAGAGGCAGATACCAGAGGCATTGGGTGCCTGGAGGCAGAAGTAGTGCAGGCACCCAGAGCCTGAGGCAGTGAAGGGATTAATATACTTATATATTGCTTTGTTTTGTCAAAACAGGGTCTCCCTGTAGCCACAGCTGGTCAATATGCTGACCAGGCTGGTCTTGGTCTCACAGAGATCTATCTGCCTCTGCCTCCCAAGTGCTGGGATCAAAGGCGTGCGCCACCACACCTAGCCAGATTGATACTTTGGTTGTCCTTGTTTGCATTTTGAACCACATGAATGAAGATATTGCCTATTCAGAACAATAGAAATATCCACGTATTGAAAGGTGCCAATGCACTCAAAGGTAACAAGGAGCCCATTGATCTCTGGATGGCCTATGACTTCATCTGATATATGCAGCACATCAGAACCAGTGTCCTAAAATGCTCTCACCCACCTGAGTGATTTTCCATGACTGCACATGGCCCACCCCAAGCCCTGGTCTGGCTCACCTCAGTGAGGATGGTAGTCTCATAGGATGGCTGGTACTTCTCCTTCTCCTGGGCTGTTCTTTTCTCCATCTTCTCCCGGTCAGTCTTCTGTTTCCGGTCAGCTCCTTTTGGCTGCAAGAGCAGAGTACAGGGTCCACTTAGGCAGGAAAGGGACCAGGCGGCTGGGGAAGGAAGACGGCAAGTCTGTAGGCTCAGATCTCAACCTGGGGTCAGAAGAGTAGTCAGGACAGACCTCCTACCTCCCCTGCCTGGCATGCTTACCACAACGGGGGCATCTAAGAGCCTGCCAGTTGGCAGCTCAGCAGGAAGTACTTGGAAAAGATTGCTACTGATAGCTACTTGCTTCTGGAAGAAGCCATGGAGAGCCAGTCAAACCACAGCACATCCCTGGGGCAACTGATGGAGAGCAAAGGGAAATGCAGGAGGAGGGGAGTACAGCTACTAGTCAGGCCTGTGCTATGTTTACCTCTGAGGTCTGCCACTGAGCCCCCAGCATACCCTCAATACAGGGTAGTGGGTTGATATCTGTCCAGCTGCTGTGGCTAAATGACAGTGCAAGAGGTTGCCGATCCTGAGAGCTACTTACAAAGACTGCCCCAGTGCCTGAGTGATTGCCAGGAGAGGCCCAGAGTGCAGTCCCTCCAGGGCCCTTTGGCTTCCTGAGTCACCTCCTTTGTGCCCCTCACAGTTCCCAACCTGCTTGGCAAGCACAGGTACAAGACTCAGAGGCATGCTAGCACTGAGCAGCTTTACTATACACAGGTGATATGCAGACACTAATAATTACTTCAGGCCCGGTGGACCCTCGGGGTCTTTCATTTCAGCATGTACCTTCCTCAGGGGATGACTTTTAACTTCCAGCTGAAAGAGTTTTCAGAGGCATCTTTCAGAATAACCCTCACCCTTGATGAAGGCAGGCCTGCAGAGAGCCACATGGGCACATGGATGTCAGGCAGGCACAGTGTTCAGTGTGAGTCAGGGGCACAGGTACATGGCAGCCATATCTAGCCTCCCTGCTCTATGGTTAAAGCCCTATACTCAGAGGAAGCCTCTCCTACCTTCCCCAGAAGCCATAGGTGAAGTGAGGTACAGCCAGACCATAGCCAAGCATGCATGTGGGGTGAAGCTCTCGGCCTCATGGCCTTCAGGGAGCTGGCTGGTCAGAGCAGGTTGGATTTTTCTTTCAGAGTCCTGACATACCAAGGACCTAAATTTGATCCCCCAAAAGTCATGTAAAAAAAAATGGGGGCATGGTGATGGATACTTGTACTCCCAGAACTGGGAACCCAGAGACTGGTGGATACCTGGGGCTCAATGGTCACCAACCTAGTCTCAGGGGGAAGCTCCAGGTTCAGTGATAGGCTGATGAGGCTGACTTCTGACCTACACATACCAGGTGTTGTGGCCAACGCCTTTAATCTTAGCACTGGGGAGACAGAGGCAGGTGGATCTCTATGAGACTGAGGCCAGCCTGGTCTTTAGGGAGACCCCCATCTCAAAAACAACACACACACACACACACACACACACGAGTAACATGAGTGCCAGGCCCTGTAAATGATACCTCACAGAAGGAGAGGGTACAGTCCTGCTTTCGGGGCCACCAAGAGGTTGAGAGAGAGCTCCAACCAACTACTCAGCATCCAGGTCTGTATTCGTACCTGCAAATACTCATTTCTACATCCATCCCCGCTCAGAAAGATCAACATGAACCAGCTGTCCTTCTAACATAATCCATCTGAAATGACTATCTCCTGGTCTCCAGGCCCCAGCAGTTGGAAGTTTTCAGCAGGTTCCAAATTCACCTGGGTATGAAGGGGATGCTGAGACAGGCACCAGGGCTGGCCACCCAAGGCAATCCTAACCAGAGGGGGTTCCAGTCCCTCTCCTGAGGCCGGCAGGGCAGGCATGGACCAGCCTCATGCTGTCAAGATGACACAGGCCTATTGTACTTCCCATTTCCCTGAGGGCACAGGAGACTGTGAAGGAGAATGTGGGTGCCCACCTTCTGGAAATAACCAATCTTGACTGAAGAAATTGTAGGACATGAAGCAAGAACAGAAGAGGCTAAGCCAGGTGTGGTGGCCAACGCCCTTAATCCCAGCACTGGGGGGACAGAGGCAGGTGGATCTCTATGAGATTGAGGCCAGCCTCGTCTACAGGAAGACCCTGTCTCAAAAACCAAACAAAAAATGAAAGAAAAAAAATTAAGGAAGAGGCTAGAGGGACTTCTGAAAATGTTGCTTTCTCTAAGATGTAATTTTTTTTGGTACTGGTGATGGAACCCAGGATCTCCTGTATGCTAGGCAAGTGCTGTCACTGAGCCACACTCCAGCATCAGGCTGGAGAGATGGCTCCATTGTTAGAGTGCTTCTCAAACAAGCATGAGGTCCTGAATCTGGATCTCCAATACCCACATAAAAAGTCAGCCATGATGATACACATCTGTAAGTTCTAGGGAGGCAGAGACAGGAAGGTCCCTGGCATTCACTGCCCAGCTGATCTTATCAAATTGGTGAGCTCCAGGTTCAGTGAAGAGACCCTGTCTCAAAAACTAAGGTGGTCAATGAGAGCTGATGAGATGGCTCAGCAGCCAAGTCTGAAGACCTGAGTTTGACTCCTGTAATCTACATGGAAAGGGAGAAAGAAAACTCTCACAGGTTGAGAGCTGACCCCCGTAAGCACAATGACACTCACATATATATAGAGGGGGCGGGGAGCCAGAGTATAGAGAAAAGATGGCATTGGGCTAGGCTTCCAACAATAGCCCTCTTGACCTCATGTTTAAGGGAACTGTGGATGTGCGAATCTAAAATACCTACCAAGTGCTTGGGAGGGAACAGAAAGAATGACTCTAAAAAAATTCAAGGCCAATCATTCTAACAAAAGCATAGCCTCAGACTAACATGCAGAGACACCACATACACACTCACTTTTGAGGAACACTGAGCAGGTGCCCCAGGTGAGAGGAGTACCAGCAGGACAGGGACAGACTCACCAGAGGCTGGAATCCAGGTAGGATGGAATCCAGGCAGAAGCCCCTGGCTGCTGGAAAGCCAGACACCCATCTAGGTGTATGCGCTAAGCAACAGCAAGGGGCCCTCTTGCAGGCAGGTGTGACCAGGGCCAGGTGAGGCATTGTAAGGTGTGGTAAGGACATCCTACCTTGAACACCTTGATCTGGCAGCTGGCTGAGTGCAGGTGCTCTGTGTACTCCCCATTCTCGTTCTGCTTAAATGTGTCGATCTGCACCCGAAAAGGTACTCCCTTCTCACCCCCATGCTTCCTGGGAGTGAACTCTGTGCTGATACAGTGCACCTAGGAAGGGAAGGTGGGGTTGAAAGAAGTCTGGATGTCCCCAGGGCTCCTCTCCTCTGGAGGTGTGCCCATCCCTACTTTACCTCCTTGCTCAGCATGACACCCTATTCAGTGACCCACCCCACTCAGGCTAAGGCCCCCTTGTCCCTCTAACCACAGGACACACACATCCTCCCCTCTGTCCCTTTACTTGGGTTATGTCTGATCAATTAAATCTTTGAATTTTTCCAGGCCACCAAACCCTCACTCATTCAGGGGCCTCTCCTTATAAATTCTAGAGATTGAGGGGCAGGAAGCAAGCACAGCCCTGACCACTCTCTGACATCCTCATATCTTGGTTATTCAGCAAGGATAGAGCCATAATCAGAATGCCAGACTCATTTCCACATTTTTATTAAGTGCTACTACATAGAAGGCCCTTGATACAGATTTATTGTTCTAATACTATAACGTTATAAAATACAATATTATTGTAATACAAAAATAACAATTGTATACAACAAAATTAGAATTTTTAAAAATTGTGTGTGCTCATGTGTATACACGAGTCATATGCATACATGTGTGTGAATGTGGAGGCTAGAAGTTGACACTGGTGTCTTCCTTAATTGCTATCCTCCTTGTTTTTTAAGTAGAGTCTCTCACTGAACCTAGAGCTCATTGGTTTGACTAGGATGAATGGCCAGGAAGCCCCAAAGAGCCTGTCTTCTCTGCCTCTCCAATGCTGGGATTACAGGCATTTGCTGTTGCACCTGCTTTTTTTTTTTTTTAATTTTATTTATTATTTTTATTTTGTGTGTATGCTTGTATTGCCTGCATGATGGTAGGTGCACCTGTGTCGCAATGCCCGGGGAGGTCAGAAGAGGGCATTGGATCCCCTGGAACTGGAGTTAGGACAGTTGTTAGCTGCCACGTGGGTGCTGGGAATCGAACCCAGGTCCTCTGCAAGAACAGTCAGTGCTCCCAAACACTGAGCCAACTCTCCAGCCCCCACACTCTGCTTTTAATGGTGCTAAAAGTGAGATTACAAGTATGCACCACTGTGCCCTGCTTTTGTTTAAAATTTATTTTTACTTTATGTGTAAGAATGCTTTGCCTGAATGCATGTATGTCTATCATGTGCATGCCTGTTGCCCACTGAAGCCAGAAGAGGGTATCAGATCCCCTGGAACTGGAGTTACAGGTGGGTATTAGCCACCATCTGGGTGCTGAGATCCAAACCCAGGTCCTCTGCAAGAGCAGTCAGTGCTTTTCACCACTGAGCCATCTCTCCAGCACCAACGCCCAGCTTTCTTATCTTCTGGGGATTGAGTTCAGGTCCTCAAGCTTTTGCAGCAAGCACTTTCTCAACTGAGCGACTTCCCTTAGCCTTGGAAATAATTTTTTTTTTTTTTTTTTTAGCTCACGAGTTCTGTAAGCAGAATCTAAACAGAATCCACAATTCCAAGTCTTTTCCTCAACCCTCCTGACCTGTGACCTGAGCAACACTGTCCTCCCTCCCTCCCTCTCCCTCCCTCCACTCTCTTCCCTTTAACAGGAGGCCATCCAGTTAGCCCCCAAGCTAGCCCCCAGAGTTCTCTACTCACCTGAATGAATGCAGATGCTCTCTTTGCAGGGTCCCACAAGAACTCCACAGCATTCAGTTGGGTTGGGCTGGCCCTGGGGTCCAAGATACCAACAGACAGTGGAATATCTGTGCACACACACACACACAAAAGTGCAACCGTCAGCCTCTCCTAGATTCTGAGGGGAAGGACCCTGGTATAGCCCAAAGTCCTTCACTCTTGGTATCTTTATCCTGTTTTCTGTGATATGGTTCTTGATTTCCTCTAGCCACAGGTGCTTGCTGAAAATATGGTATACACATTCCATTATCATACTAGTTTTCAAACAAAGCACAGCTGGCCCTGAGGGCTGTGGGCAAAGCAGGCTGAACAGTACTTGAGCCCCGAGGATTACACTTTCACTGCCTAGCTACCTCTGTGATGCCCACTCTTCCCCTAGCCATTTATCAAACCCTCTAAGGCTCTGCAGTCCTTCTACAAGGCTTTCTCTCAAATTCCTAGATGGCAACAAAGAAAAAGAGAATCCCATAAAAGCAGGACCCAGTGGCGTGGGCCACCACTGTAAGCGCTCATAGGGCCTTCTTTCCTTCCTTCCTTCCTTCCTTCCTTCCTTCCTTCCTTCCTTCCTTCCTTCCTTCCTCCCTCCCTCCCTCCCTTCTTCCTTTTTCCTTCCTTCCCTTTCTCTGTGCATGCCACCACACTAGCCTTCTCTGTAGGCATGAGTCCCAATGACATCCACAAAGAATCCTCCACATGGCCCAAGTGTTCCAGGGGAGACTCACCAATGTCCAGAATTCGGTCCCCAGGCCGGCTCCACCGCCAGCCCTCCAACTGTTGGTGCTCTGTATACTGCAGTCGGCGGTCATGGAAGACTACCCGGATGATGCTCTGTGGAAGGCAAGTGGTGAGGCACGCCTGTGTGTAGGGGCCAAGGGCAGCCCAAGGGCATCCCTGTGCCCAGCCAGGGCAAACCCTCGACCTTCCCAGCTCCTCTTCCCAGGGTTTCTTTTTCTGGTTCTGATTCCCCATACCACTTCTTCCTCAGAATCCAAGGAACACTGAGAACATTGGAAAGGCGATGGCTCCCATGGCTTCCAGGACTATAACAACTTGCCTGACTGATGTGTGGTTTTGTAGGCATGAGAAAGGCTCAATAGGCAAAACCAGACCAGAGCCTGAGCCTACTGGACCCAGAGCACACTCTACCAGCCCCAGCCACCCTGGTCCTCCATGCTGCCCACTTACATAACAATCCATATGGGGACAGTGCACAGCAGAGATTGGGACCCTGACAGCAGCCCTCCCTCTGAACCCTTCCCCACCACCCCCATCCTTCTAAGCGCTCAGATCTCACAATGCCCCTCTAGAGCATGCATAGCCAGCCTTGAGGCTCACCTTGACAAATTTCGTGTTCAAATCTTGAAAATCTCCCAGCTTCCGGTTCTCCAACAGCCTTATTTCATATGACTGGCCTGGAGAGGGGTTGATAGTACATTTTTCCATCTTAAAAAAAATTTTTTTTATTTTATTTTGAGACAGAATCTCACATAGCCCAGCTGGTCTCAGTCATACTAGGTATCCAAGGAGGACCTAGATTCCAGATAGCCTGTCTCTGCCTCCTAGCACAAGGATTATGGGTGGGCAATGGTCACATCTGGCTTTTTCATGGGTTCTGGGGATCTGAGCTCCAGTCTGCATGCTTATACAGCAAGCATTTTTCCTCTAAGTCATTTCCTCAGGCCCTAGTTGTCAGTTAAAAAAAAGTCAATTTCTCAAGGTTTTATTTTAATATGAATAATAGGAAAGAGCGTTCCCAACCCAAAGTAAATGAAAAAAAGAGGAAATCTAGTCGTAAAATTTCATTTTTATAACTGTAAACTTAATGCTAAAAACAAACTAGAAAGAGTAAACTCAGTAACTACCAGCTATGAGACAGCTTTAAAAGCAACTATCAGTAATTAGCAGGACATGGTGATGCAAGCCTATAATCCCAGCACAGGAGAAGCTGAGGCAGGAGGATTGATGGTTCAAAACCAGCCTAGAATGTGGTGAGATTCTATCTCAAAAAACCAAAACAAGGATGGCTCAGCAAGTAAGGGTGCTTGCCAACAAGCCCTGAGATCTGAGTTCCATCCCTGGAACCACATGGTGGAAGGACAACTCCCACAAGTTGTCTTCTTTCTGGCCTCCACAGACAGACACATACATGAAAAATAAATAAACAGATAAATAGAAATTTTAAACAAAATAAAAAACAAAAGAAACAACCAGTTAGACAAATACCAACACTCTTCTTCCTTCTATTAATGAGTTGATGGGTAGTCCACAATAGATATGGAAACTGGGAATAAACAGTCTCAGCATACAATTAAACTGAGGATTCTAAGGTGAGTTGATATCAGAGAAACCCCTGAGCCCTGACTCCAGTGACATGCACAGTGAGATGCACAGAGGGGCCAGAGAGGTAGAGGACATCATGGAGGTGAACACAAGTGATATGGTCACAAGCCAAGGGAGCTACCAGGTTAGGGACCAGGAGTGACGCCTCCCATGGATGCCTGAGAAGCACCCTAGTCCTGTGATTTTTTCCACTTTCAGCCTCCAGAGCCATGAGAATCACCTGCCATTTGAAATCCAATTATGTGTAGTAATGTGTTCAGCAGCTACAGAAAATAAGGCAGTGAGAGGATGATGGAATAGGCAAGGAACAGGAAATCAAATCATTCAGTGCAAATATTTGCCAAGCAAACCCTCAGGACATGGGAGTAAGAGGAGTGCCCCAGCCAACATGTGGACCACACAGCTTCCTCATGGTTGCTGCTGAGCCTGGACCTGACACCAGTGGAGCACAGCCATGCACCCTTCTCAACCCCACCAAGAAGTGTATGCATGCGCTCATGCACGTGTGTGTGTGTGTGTGTGTGTGTGTGTGTGTGCGTGTGTATAGGCCAGAGGATAACCCCAGCTGTCCTTCCTCAGGCACCATCCACCTTATTTTTTGAGACAGTTTCTCATTGGCCTGAGGCTTGCTAAATAGGCTAGGCAGGCTGGCCAGAGAGCTCCAGTGATTCTACCTGTCTCTACATCCCCAGTGCTTGGGATAACAAGCCTGTACCACCATGCCCAGCCTTTTTATGTGAGTGCTGGCAATCACTATATCAAATGAGGTATCTCCTCAACAACCAAGATTTTTAAGTTATGCTTCTGGGCACCTGAAACAAGAGTCCTAGCCCTGGACAAAGAGCTTTCCACACCCTAACTGGTTTTTCCAGTGTCCTTGCTGAACAATGTAGATGGTGCTGGCTGGAGGCCCAAGGTCGAAATGGTCATTATCTGAGTTTACATGAGCCCCAGGGGGCCAATTAACACTGACCCCAAGCTCTGCAGGGTGACTTCCACTTCAGGCCAAGCAGGGGCAAGACCTGCCAGATAAAGTGTTTTTGCACATGCAAGGGAGGAATAGAGCCAGCTCTATGAAGTCCCAGACTGTGCCTGGTTTCTTGCTCACCATTACACTGCTTGGTACACAGTAGGCTCTCAGCAAATACTTCAATGTGATTTCATATTCTTTGTGTGTGTGTGTGTGTGTGTGTGTGTGTGTATGTACATGTATGTGTGCAAATGTGTGCAAACGTGCACATGTGTAGAGGCCAGAGGCTGACTTCAGGTGTCTCCTTTAATCAATCTCCATCTTATGTTTGAGGCGGGGTCTCTCACTGTACCTGGAGTTCATCAATTCAGCTAGTCTGGCTGGCAAGTGAGCCCCAGGGATCTAGCTGTCTCTGCCTCCTCCATACTGGGATTACAAACCTATACTATATGCCTTGACTTCTTTTTTTTTTTCAAGATTTAATTTTTATTTATGTGTATGTGTGTATGTATGCACATGTATGTAGGTACCTGCAGAGGCCAGAAGACGGCATTGGTTTTCCTGGAGCTGGAGTTACAGGCATGTGTGTGCGAGCTGCCTGAGGTGGGTGCTTGGTTCCTCTGCAAGAGCAGCAAGCACTCTTAACCACTGAGCCATCTCTCCAACCCCACCAAACCCAGCTTTGTATGTGGGTTCCATGGATCTAAACTTGGGTCTGTCAAATGAGTCATCTCCCCAGCCCAGATTCTTTACCATGCTCTCATGCTACAGCTATGGGGTTTTGCAAAGGTAAAATGCACTCCTGTCCTCAAAGGTTAGCAACCTTCCAGATACATCAAATAAGACAGGAAAGGGGCTAGGATGAAACAGAATTTAAATAATACTTAAGAGACTATGGAGATGCAGAGGCTGGATCTACTCATCCTCATCATGAACAGAGGAGTGTGAGACAAGGCCCATACATAGGCAGCATGGCAGAGGACTCTGAAGAATAGGCAGGGTGTCTATAGTCAAGGGGAAGACAGAATTTCCAAGCAAAAGTGCAGCAAGGCCTGGGGTTGCACTGTGAGACAAGGCCCATACATAGGCAGCATGGCAGAGGACTCTGAAGAATAGTCAAGGGGAAGACAGAATTTCCAAGCATAAGTGCAGCAAGGCCTGGGGTTGCATCTATGGAACAATAACAGCTTCGTTAATGGGATCATTCAGGTGGCAGAGTCTCCTTAGATTCAGATGGCCTGTATCTCACAACCAGCCAATAGCAGAACTCAGGACCATGAGCCCAACTGCAAAGGAGGAAGTGGAAGCCCAGCAGGGTTCCCAGCTCAGTAAGATACACAGCTAGTAAGTAACAGGGCCAGGGAGGTATAGTGATTCTCTTCCAACTGCTCCTTTCCAGAGGCATCTGACTAAGTCTACCCCAGGAATCTTACAACTCTCTGCCACCTTGGATCTTTTCCTACAGCCTAAACAATGATTTGTGAGTGAAAAGAAAAAAGAAAAAAAAAAAAAATCACTACAGGAAATGGAGAGTTTTGATTTCAAAATTATGACATGGGGGTGTTCCTGGGGTTGCTTTGTTTGTTTCAGGTTTTGTTTGTGAGACAGGGCTCATGTAGCCTAGGCTGGCCTAGAACTCCCTATGCAACCAAGGATGACCTGGAACTTTTGATCTTCCTACTTCCAACTCTGGGGAGTTTGGATTATAGACATGTACCATTACACCTAGTTTATAGGGTTATGCAGTGCTGGAGAATCAAATCTAGGGCTTTGTGCATGCTAGGTGAATGCACTACCAACTGAGCTATATGCCCATTCACTCAACTCATTTAAACTTGTATATTTTGAAATTTATCACATCTTCACATAAGAAACCATAATCCAGGTTTGGAGAGATGGCTCAGCGGTTAAGAACACTGACTGTTCTTGCAGAAGACCCGGATTCGAATCCCAACACCCACATGGCAGCTAACGGCTGTCCATAACTCCAGGTCCAGGGGATCCGACAATCTCTTTTGTTCTCCTCCAGCATTGCACGGCACAGGTGCACTTACCTACATGCAGGCAATACACTCATACACAAAATAAAAATAATAAAAATATTGTTAAAAAAAGAAACCATACTCCTAGGCTGGGCATGGTGGCACACCCCTTTAATCCCAGCACTCAGGAGGCAGAGGCAGGCAGATCTCTGTCAATTCAAGGCCACCCTAGTCTACATAGTGAGTTCCAGGTCAGCTGGGGTTACAGGGAGACTCTGTTTCAAAAAGACCGGGGGGGGGGTGATAAATAACCTTGTGCCTTTAATGGTGCCTTTAATACCAGCATTTGGGAGGCAGAGACAGACAGATCTCTATGAGATGAAGGCCATCCAGATCTACTTTGGTGAGTTCTAGGAGAGTTGGGACTACAAAAAACCAAAAAGAGCTCTGAGGTTAAGAGCACTGGTTGATTTCCAGAGGACCCAGGTTCAATTCCCAGGACCCACATGGTGGCTAACTGTCCACAATCTAGTACAAGGGATCTAACATCCCCTTCTGGCCTCTGTAGGCATTAGATACTCAAAGGCACTTACATACACACAGACAAAACACCCAAACACATTAAAAAAAAAAAAAAAAAAAAAGCCAAATAGTTAAAAAACAAACAAACAAAAAAAAACCCGAAAAAGAAACCATAATCCTGGATGATGAATAAATAGAAATTGTTAGAATGACATGGATAAGCAGCTACTGTTGTTCTTATGGGATCTTCTGGGGTCTGGCTGCCATCTTGGTCCCTACACCTCTGAAATGTGGAGAATTAAGTTTACACACTTAATATGCAAAGTGCAAAGTGTTGAGGGGTGGAAGGTACCATTCAGCACAGAACTGGTGTGGGGAGGTCTGAGGGTCCCCACCAGGGCAGAAGGAAGTAAAGGGAAACCAGACAGGCAGGTAACTCCAGAAAACCACTTTGAAGAAATTCCCCAAGGGAAGACCTGCAAACAAAGACTTTCCAAAGGCTTGTAGGAAAAGTGCCCCAGATCACTTTGTGATGTAAACTAGCCCTTCACAGGTGGATCCCAGAGAGCCAAGGTGACCTGGAAGTGGTAAGAACTGAGGCAGGATAGTTAGAACACTCACTTCATTCAGTAGTCAGTGGAGGCTGAGCCCTGGAGACCCCTTCCTTCTTCAGCCAATGGAAGCAGGACTGTACCTCCCTGAGAAAGTGTGGGGACTCTTCAAAGGAATTTAAGTCCAGCCTGAAGCCATGCTTCACCTCACCTTTACTTCAGGGGATGTTTTGGAACCTGCCCAAAGGGGCCTGGGCCATAGAAATGAGCAAGGAAACCCTCCAAGCTTCTTAGGGCTCTGCTCAGCCAGCCCCCCTACCCTTTCCTTTCCTTCCTCTGCTCACAGCTTGGGAACAGTCAGCAGGAATGGTAGTGAAATGCACAAGCACCTCCACAAGTGATTTAAATGCCGAGTAAAACTAACACCAAGCCTAATCCACATGAGGTTGGCAATAAATAAATAAATAAATAAA
>NW_008336075.1:5784740-5824822 GCF_000622305.1 Nannospalax galili | reverse complement strand
AATAAATAAATAAATAATACAAAAAACCAGCAGACTGTTAACATCCCATAAGATAAAGATAGGTCTTTACCTTACCAAGCTGGAGGACTGGTCACTCATTCTATTTGGCATTGTAAACAACACTCAGTGTGATGGTTAATACTGATCCTCAACCTGATGGCATCTAGAATCATCTAGGAAATAAACCTTGGCATGTCTGTAAGGAAATTTCTAGATTGCGTTAACTGAGGTGGGGAAACCCACCCTAACTGTGGGCAGCACCATTCTATGGGCTGAGGTCCAGGACAGAAAAAGGAGAAAGTGAACTGAATGTCAGCATTCATCTCTCTCTGCTTCCTGACTGTGGATCACATGACCAGCTGCCTCCAGCAGCACAACTTCCTTATCTGGGTGGAATATACCTTCAAACTGTGAGCCAAAATAAACCAACCCTTCCTTCCTTAGTTGTTTCTATCAGGTATTTTGTCATAGAAACAAGAAAAGTAATTAATTCAGATACCTTGACACCAGGAGTCTTATCTACAGAATACACAGATGCTTAAAAATATTTGCACAGGGCTGGGGAGATGGCTCAATGGATAAAGCACTTACTATAGCAGAACTGGAGTTCAGGTCCTCAAAACCTACATAAAAGCTGGGTGAGCATGGCAACCCATCTATACTCCCAGCATGAGGGAGATGCAGTTAAAGGCAAGCTTGAGGTTCAGTGAGAGACCCTGTCTCAATATATAAGATGAACAGTGATGGATGGAGGAAGATACATGATGTCAACCTTAGATCTCCATATACAGGCACATGGATGTTCATGTATTCCTGCATATGCACACACATCAAACATGTACACATATACCACACACACACACACACACACACACACACATACGTGTGAAAAAATTATGCAAGGCTGCTTAACAAAGAAGTACTGATAGTTAAACTCTGGAAGCACACTAACAGGTCCACCATGGTATTCCCAGGGAACTGCAACACTGATGCAGAGAATGAGGCACACATCTTAGGGATCCAAACTGGTATCACGAGGACATATGGAAGGCAAACCTGAATGGACAAACAGTATAACAGTTGCCTGGTCTGGACCCTTCAGTGTCACAAAAGACAAAGACAAGCCAAGACAAATTCAGGCAAAATAGCTGAACAGAGAGATGACTAACTTCAAGGCCTCATCCGTGACTGAACTTCAGCCAGAGCAGAAACCTGTTAAAAAGGACATGACATGGAGCAGCACTTGCCTAGTATGCTTAGGACCCTGGGTTTGATCCCCAGTACCACCATGCCTGACTATTGTCTCTAATTTCAATAGAGCTGGAGGTGATGTTATTGTAGCATGTTAAATTTCCTTTATTTGGTTAAAGATGCTTGCCTCCAAGTCTGAGGGGAGGTCAGACTCCCCAAGTTGTCCTCTGATCTTCACACATGTGGCACGCACACACACACACACACAAACACACACACACACACACACAGAAGAATAAAATGTTTTAAAAGCCCTTGTTCTCAGGAAATACATGCTAAAAGTGTTTAGGAATAAAGGATTATGTCATATGCAGTGAACTCTGAAATGATTCAAGAAAGACACCTGAGTGGAATCCAAATTACACAATATCAGTCTCAGGGATGGACACACACACACACACACACACACACACACACACGTGTGTGCGAATAGAGATTCACATGTACTCCACACACGCACACTGAGGACAGTGCTATCCCTGGGCAGGTAGGCCTGAGCTGTATAAGAAAAGTGGCTGTAGCCAGGGCTACATAGCAAGAAAAAACAAAGTAGCTGGGCAAGCCAGGGAAGCATGGCAGCAGAGTTCCTCCAGGTATCTGCTTCAGTTCAGTTCCTGCCTAGGTTTCCCCTGATGATGGACTATACCTGTAAGGTAAATAAACTCTTTCCTCTCCAAGTTGCTTTTGGTCATGGGTTGATCATAGCAACAGAAAATCCAATTAGAACACCCCCATGGCCATGCACCCAACACATATGAAAACATGCATACACATACATCTGAAAAGAAACATTAAAACAAAGGCAAAATATAAAAGGCCACATGTGGTGGGGCACACCTTTAATCCCAGTAACTTGGGAGATAGAGACAGGAGGATACTTGGGGCTCACTGCCAGTTTAGCTGAATCTTAATCTGTGAGCTCCAGGTTCAATGAGAGACCCTGTTTCAAAAAACAAGGTGGGGAGAGATTGAAGACAACACTGCTGTCGACCTTCTGGCCCTCACATCTACATGCACATGTGTGCACCAGCATATACATATATATACATACACAAAATTAAAAATTAAATTAGATTTCATAAAAATTTTGGCAGATCTATTATCTAGTATAAACACGAAACACCACCCAAAATACACGTACACATAAGCACAGGCACACCCACATACATGCAAACATGGGAAAAGTGAGTTGTTGAAATATTGAAAATACATGGGAGCTCGGGTCATTTTAGGATACATAGGACAAGATCAGTTGGCCTGTATGAGACCCTGTCTCAAAAAAAAAAAAAAAAAAGTGCAATATGACTGTGCCCAAAGGAAGTCCATGGTGCTGATGAACCCAGCATCATAGCATAGGTCAGCAGCAATGACTCAGCAGCCTGCAGCCTGCAGCCTGAACAAGGACAAGACCATCCTAGGTTTGGGCTGTGTAACCAATTCATTTCTTTTTTAAAAAAATATTTTATTTATTATTTTTATTTTATGTGTATGCGTGTATTGCCTGCATATAGGTAAGTGGACTGGGGCCTGCAATGCCCGCGGAAGACCGAAGAGGCTGTTGGATCCCCTGGAACTGGAGTTAAGGACAGTTGCTAGCTGTCATGTGGGTGCTAGGATTCGAACTGGGTCTTCTGCAAGAACAGTCAGTGTTCTTAACTACTGAGCCATCTCTCCAGCCCCCCAATTTATTTCTTTGCTTTTGGTTTTGAACTTTTGTTGTGCTGGAATGAAAGAAAGAGCCTCACACATGCCAGACAAGCAATCTACCACTGAGCTACACTCCTAGTCTCATATGTATGCAGTGTGTGTGTGTGTGTGTGTGTGTGTGTATAAGCCAAAGAGAGAGAGAAAGAGAGAGAGAGAGGACTCTGTGTGTGACAGAGAGTTCTGTGTATAGCACATGCGTACCTGTGTGTGTAGGTGCCTGGGCACACACAGAGGACAAGGAGGATATTTGGTGTCCTTCTTTATTACTCACTGCCTTATTCCCTTGAGACAGGGTCTCATCTGGAGCTAGGCTGGCAGTCAGTGAGCCCCAATTATCTACCTGTCTGCACCAGCAACAGAGCTGAATTACTGATGCAGATGCAGTTCCCCTGGAACTGGCTTTTTACATGGGCACTGGGGATCTGAACTCAGGTCCTCATGCTTATCCAGCAAGCATTATACCCATTGAGCCATCTCTCCAGCCCCTCGAAGGCAAGTTTGTTTTTTTTTAAACACATTTTATTATTTTTATTTTATGTGTACGAGTGTATTGCTTGCACGTATGTTGAGGGCACCCATGTCATGCAATGCCGCGGAAGTCAGAAGAGAGCTTAGGGTTCCCCTGGAACTGGAGTTAAGGATGGTTCATAGCTGCCATGTAGATGCTGGGACTCAAACCCAGGTCCTCTGTAAGAGTAGTGAGTGCTCTTAACCGCTGAGCCATCTCTTCAGCCCCCCGAAGGCAAGTTTTTAACCTTCTTGTATCTCACTCTCAACATGTGCAAAATGCTGACCCAGTGCCTACAGTGCGCATTAGAAAGATGACATATACCTCCAGCCTGGCCTGTGACTGTGGTCCCCATGACCACAGCAAGGTAAGGACCATGCTCTCCTTGCCTGTCCCACCCCTATACTGGCTACTGCACTCAGAGCTGCACAAATAAACTCTCCCACAGTTTTACCACCACCCTATACCCTGAGTGACCTAGTACTCAAGGTCACTGAGCCAGGAAGCAGCCTATCTGGGACCCACCCACAGGACTCTATCCCACTACTCTGCTGTCTTACAGAAGTCAGTTACTGTGTCCACAGCACTTCTCGGAGCAGCCTATCCCAGCTGACTACAGTGGGCAATGCCCACCAGGCACCTCTGAAGAATGGCAGACAAACCAATGTAGCTCTGCCCAGTGGGCAGAACCCAGAGCCCAGATCATGGTGTTCCCAAGAAACAGGAGGCAATTGCCCAGCAGGCCAAGATTTACAAGCTGTTTACTTTTCAACAGTTGCTGGTTTGGGTAATGAATGCCACATAAAATATAATAAGAGGCCATCATCACCAGAGAAAGGAGGGCAGTGTGCCAACAGGCTTATAAGAACACAGAAGCAGAAAGTGCAAGACAGTGCCTACTGTGCCCAGAACTGGTAATCTGTTTCATCTCTCGAATGTGTGTGGTACTAGTCAAATACCCGTGACTGTGACACAGTGCGCTTAGCCAAGGAAACCATGCGCTACAGGGAAAAGGACCTTTCTATCCACAGACCCAAGTCCTGACCCTGATGGACCATGATCTGTGTGACCTTGGAAAGCCTCAACCTCCTTTCTCTATGACTATCATGGATGAGGTATTTGCTGTGCTACCTCCCCACCCCCCAGTGAAAACACACAAGGTAGTTCTGTGTGCATATATACCACAATGAAAAGGAAACCATGTCCTTGTGCTTCTTGGAGAAAGGGCTGCTTCCAGGACGGCGGCAGGGAAAATACCAGAAGAATATGTGGCATCAGAAGTGAGAAAAATGCTTGAAGCATGAAGTGAAGTGACAGAAGAGCCACCCAGAAGGGGCTCCCCACAGCGCCAGAGGACAGCATGAACAATAAGATATGTAACAACAGTGTCAGGGTTAACCCCTAAATATGGCCATGAGTCTATGTAAAGACAGTGAATTAAGGGAAAATAAACTAATGGGAGAGAATTTTTTATTATTTATTTATGGAGGAGAAGAGCATGCATATGGAGGTGAAGGGACAGTTTGAGGAGTCGGTTCTCTGTTTTTTACCATGTGGGTCCCAGGGATCAAATTCAGGTTGTGAGGCTTCGCAGCAAGCGCCTTTACCCACTGTGTTATCTCACTGACCCAGAAATTTTTAATTTAAAAAAAATTTTTTTGCACAACTATAGAAATCAGTGCCTGCTAAAAGTGCTAACTCTTCCAATGGAGCCTGGCCTACCCCATTCCTGCTGAGGATATGGGCTCAGACTCTGTCTTTTGCTTCTGGTTCACAGTTCATTTGGCCAACAACGAGTGCGTGGTGTATAGGGTGCTTTCCATATGCCACCAGCTTATGGGGGGGCCTGGCACCAAAAAGCTCTAGCCAAACAGACAGGATAAGTCAGAATCTTATTCTTAAAAACTGAGTGATACGGAAGAGCCAAACTCTAGGCAGAAATATGGAAATACCTACAAAAAGAAGTTGTTTTACCAGGTGTGATGACATAGACTTCTAATCCCAAGGAGGCAGAGGCAGGCTGATCTCTGTTGAGTTCAAGGTCAGCCTGGCCTACATAGGGAATTTTAGACCAGCTAGGGTTACATGGTGAAACTTTGTCTAAAATAAATAAATAAATAAATAAATAAATATATATATTTTTGCTTTGACGTTTATTTATTTATTGGCGCAGGGAGGGTGCATGTGCCATAGTGAACATGTAGAGGTTGGAGGACAACTTTCACAAGTCAGTTCTCACCTTCTACCATGTGGGTTCCACGCTCTAACTCAGGTCATCAGGCCTGGAAGTGAGAACCTTGACCCACTGTGCCATCTTGCTGGCCCAAAATTATTGAGTTTTGGTGTGTGTGTGTGTGTGTGTGTGTGCTCATGGATGTGCATGCAGAAGACAGAGGTCAGTGTCAGTTCTTCTTCAGTTGCTCTCCACCTTGTTTTCTGAGAAAGGGTCTCTCACTGAATGTGGAATTCACTGATTGGCTAGACTGGCTGGCCTGTGAGACTCAGGGATCCACCTGACTTGTCTCCCAGCACTGGGATTACAAGCACAGACACCTGGCTTCTTTACCTGGATTCTAGGGATCAAACTCAGGCCCCTCTTTCTTGTTTGGCAACTGCTTTACCAACTGAACCATCTCCCAGAGGGAAAACAATAGAAAATTACTATCAGACAACTATAGTAATACTTGTTTAGTTAAGTTCCACCAATGGATAGTAAAATCAATCAGGAAAGCTATTGGTATAGCTTGAGCATCTCCCCCAGGTTAAGGAATTTATTAACTGAAAAGAGGGACTTGTTATTTCACAGCACAGAAACCCAACACATACTATCTTAATTGAGTCTTCAAGGTTAACATCACCAGCATTAAGACACACAGCAAACATAAGGGTCTAAGTTTGAATACCTAGTACTCACATGCAAAAAACATGATCCCTGGGGCCTCTAGCTAGCCAGTCTAGTTGAATGAGTGAGTTCCAGACCAGTGAGAGACTGACTCAAAAAACAAGGAAGGTACTTGAAGAACCACAGCCAAAGTCTTCTGGCCTCTACATGGACACACATAAAACCATACCTACTTCACACACACAAATACACATACAAACATACAACCTCAGGGAAGGAGGCGAGGATATGGCTCGGTGGTAGAGTATGTGCCTAGTATGTCCAAAACCACCACACACACATACACACACACACACAAATCAGTGTGATGAGGGAGGCTGAATAAGGATCCTGGGTACCAAAATATAATTATAAGGAACAATAATTTCCAGTGTTCTATATCATAGTAGGGCGACTACAGTTTATGATTCCTTATTTTATTAAGGAACAAGTAGAGGTATAGTGGCAGATACCCACAATTCCAGCACTCAGGAGGCTGAGGCAAGAGGATTTCTGAAAGCTTGAGGCCAGCCTGAGCTACAAAGAGAGATCCTGCTTCAAGAAAATAATAAAATAGGTCTGTGTGGGTTTGTTATGATATATAAAGGATGAGACAAAAATAATATACATATAATCTTAAAATTTCTAAGGTCATAGTTTAGTCAACTAGTTTCAGGAACAAAATATGTATATAGTCAAGGTTTATCTGAGAACATTTGATTTTTTTACCCAAGCTTTATCTATATAGCACATGGTAATTAAAAGTACCAGACTTGTGGAACTAACCTTATTGGATATTTAATGGTCATACTTTGAGGTCTATACTAATCTGGTCAGAGGGACTTAAAGGATAGTTTTCCCTTGCCCTCCAGGGTTGACTAAGTTCCAGGGGACTATAGAGCATCTCTCAAAATGTCCTGTAACTGTGGTGAATCACCTGTCCTCTTGTTCAAGGAGGCCATGGAGAACCCCTCCAGATGGATTTGAACCAGTGTCCAGTCTAGAAAGAGGAGGGTCAACACAGAGGAAACATTTCCTCCATACCTCCAAGAAAAGCCAGCCAGAGTCAAGCAGGATCTTTGACTGATCTTCACATAGAAGGAACTTGTAAAAGAAAGGAGCCAGGGGCTCCTCCCAAGCCCCTGTGACCCCTGAAGAACAGATCCTACAATGACCTGAAGTGTAAATATAAATTGATTTATTTGGGCCAACTGTATAGTCTTAAACACCCAAAGGAAAGTATAACCAAAGAGTAAAGTGATTAGCATATTTCTTTCAGAGTTCAAGGGATTATACTTTTGAGACATTAGACTTAAGTCCATATAAAAAGTTATTTAGAGAATTATCTCTCATTGATGATTTTGTTCTGAATCAGAAAGTGCTGCTCAAATGTAAGACTGAAAATCTTGGTCTGCAATACTGTAGCTCAGGGAGACACCTGCTATTCTAAAATGATGGCCAAATTTGTTTTCTCCCCCTATCTAGAAGCATTTGGGAGGGAACTGACACTGATTATAAGAACTCCAACAGCTATCCAAATGCCTGAAAGCAAATCCTGAATCCATCAGTCTCAAGTCCAGCCTTGGCAAACAAAAGGAAAATGAGGAGGAATCCAATAGAGGGATGCTTTTGGAAGCTCGCACCAAGAAATTCCATTGGACTCCCACATGAACATTTGAAATTTGCCCCGTTCTATCTTTTTTCTAGTTCCCAGTTGGGAACTTGTAATGCTAAGTACTCTTGCCTTTACTTCTCCTTCACATCTCCTATTCATCAGTCAAAGACTTTCTTTTCCCCTTACAGATAAGAGTTATGCTATTTGGGAGTCTTTTAGATAGACCCACTGAAGGGGTACTCCAATTGCTTCACCCTGCCTCCCTATTAAGCATGGCAGAAGCCAGTGTCTGCATTTCTTTTCTCCCTACAGATAAGAGTTATGCAATTTGGGAGTCTTTTAGACTCCCAATTGGGGGTACCCCAATTGCCTCACCCTGTGTCCCTGTTCAGCATGGAAGAAGCCAGAGCGGTCTGCATCCCAATTCCTTATGATAAGAATAGGAGATGGGAATTGGCTAGGCAGCTAGTGTAAAAAGACCCCAAAGAAAAGTAGCCAGCTTTTTGGCTAAAAGTCAAAATGATCTTGGGCCTCTTAGCAACATATTCCATTCCAAATTCCAAAAATGTCAAAAGTATTTGGGAGCTCTTATCTAATCCTTAGAAGATTTTAGGGCTACCCTCTTCAGAGGGGGGAATGTTAGAGTAGCAAAAAGCCCCATTAAAAAGAAAGAAAAGAAAGAAAGAAAGGAGAATACATGAAGTTATCAGACAAAAGTGATGGGGAGATATGGGAGGAGTTGGAGGGGAGGGAGTGGGCATGGATTTGATCAAAACACCTTATATGCTTATACCTTTGTATGAAATTCTCAATAAATTATTTTTAAAAATATCAAAATAACAAGAATAAAGGAGTTCAAAGGCCACACACACACACACACACACACACACACACACAGAGAGAGAGAGAGACCTGATAAACATTTACAGAGATGGAAATTCTATAATGACATAGTCATTATATGTGCATTGAATTACCATACTAAACACCACAAGCATGGACTATTTTAAAAAGACTGGGGATGCAACTTAGTGAAAGAATGCTTTCCTTGTCTGCTTGCATATATACAAGGCCCTAGGTTCAATCCTCAGCACCAAAATGAAAAGAAGGGGGGAGGAAAAGAGAAAGAAAAGGAAGGAGAAAGGAGAAGGAAAAAGAAGAGGAGGAAGAAGAGGAAGAGAAGGAAGAAGGGGAAGAGGAGGAAGAGGAGGAGGAGGAAAAGGAAGAGGTAGAAGAGGAAGAGGAGAAAAAGGAGGAAGAGGAGGAGGAGGAGAAGAGGAAGAGGAGGAAAAGGAGGAAGAGGAGGAGGAAAAGGAAGAGGAGGAAGAAGAGGAAGATTGTGGCAACAGGTGCCTCTCACAGTGGAAGGACTTGCCTTCATCATCTGCATACATCTGGGAGATGCGTGGAGCAAAGCATCTGCACAAGTGTTTTTTTTTTAACTTTTAAAAAAATTAGGGCCTGGGAAGATGGCTCAGAGGGAAGAGCACTTCTGTGTAAGCATGAGGACTTGAGTGAGAGTCCCCAGCACCCACATGAACAGCTGGAAGGATGGAGACAGGAGGATCTCTGAGGCTGGCTGCCAGCCTACCTCCAGGTTCAGTGACAGACCACAGGGAGTCAAAGATGACCTCAAATTTCTGAATCTCCAGCCTCTATCTACTAACTTCAGGGATTACAAGCATGTACCACCCTACCTGGTTTATACAGTGCTGGGGATGGAACTCAGGGCTTTCTACACATGAGGCAAGCAAAACATGTGCAGTCTGATTTAGTGTGTCTATGTGTGTCTTATGTATATTTACTTTTGTTTAAAGACAAAAGTCTTTTTTTTTTTTGGTCTTTTTGAGACAGGGTCTCTCTGTAGCCCCAGCTGGCCTGGAACTCAACTAGGGAGACCAGGCTGGACTTGAACTCACAGAGATCTGCCTGCCTCTGCCTCCTGAGTGTTGGGATTAAAGACATATGCCACCACGTCCGGCTTAGAAGACAAAAGTCTTTAAACGTAGTCTTGCTATGTAGCCCAAAATGGCCTTGAACTCTGTATAGCCCAGGATGGCCCCCAACTCCATCTTCCTGTCCTTGCCTACTGAGTATATTATTACAGGTATGCACCACCATGCCCACTGTACCACTTTGAACAAAAAAATATGAACTTAGTGGAAAAAATGTTGAAAGCATGAGTAGAAAAGAAAAAACTTGTCTCTGCATTAGTAGAACAAAGGACAATAAAGAGCAGAAAGCCAAATCTCCCTGATAAGGGCCTAGCTGTGACTCACAGGCCACTTCCCCTCCCAGCCCCACCCATGTCCACAGGCTAGGGAATCTAAGGACCATGTGCTAAGCTGAGGGCAGGACACTGTCCATCCACATCTCGGCAGCTCCAGTCAAATCATCTGGCACTCATTTCCCATTTTTTGAGATAGTCTCATGTAGCCCAGGCTGGACTGGAACTTGCTATGAGGTCAAGGATGACCTTGAACCACTGATCCTCCTGTCTGTACAACCCAAATACTGGGATTACAAGTGTGCACCACCATGTCTGGTATAAGAAGTGCTGGGGCTAGAACCCAGGGCTTCATGCATGCTAAGCGGGCATTCCACCAAGTGAGCCACGTCCCCAATCCCTTTCATTTACTTCTTCTTATGGTGTGGCCAGTACCACAAAGACAAAAAGGTGGGAATTTATCCATCAACTGAAGACTGATTAAAATACAGACACCCACACAATGGAAAATGGCTCAGCAATTTAAAGAAATGAAGGTTCTGGTATGTGGCTATAATGGCTGAGATGTGAAAACATTATGCCGAGTTAAAGAAGCCAGTTTCAAATGACCCACTATTGATAGGAAGTACCCAGGAAAGGCAATGGGGCGGGGCGGGGGGGGGCGCGTGCCTGCCACATTTTCATGTGCATGTGAGGGTCAGCAGTCAAGGTCAGGTGTCTTTCTTAATCCTCTTCCTTTTATTCCCTTTTTGAAACAGGGTAGCTCTCTCTTCTTCCTCTCTCTCTCTCTCTGTCTCTCTCTCTGAATATGAAGCTCACTTGCCAGCAAGCCCCAGGGTCCCTTCTATCTTCTCCCCCAGTACTGGGATTATTAGCATGTGCACCACACCCAGCTCGCTCGCTCTCTCTCTCTCTCTCTCTCTCTCTCTCTCTCTCTCTCTCTCTTCTGTGTGAGGGATTGAACTTAGGTCCTCATGCTTGTATAGTGTTTCTCCCAGGAAGGGCAAAAATATTCCAAAATTACCTGAAGTGATGTTTCAGTGTGTTCAGTTGAGTATGAATACACTAAAACATTAAATTGCGTATTTTTTTTAAGCAGTCTTGCCACATAGATCAGGTTGGCCTCAAACTTGAAATCCCACTGCCTCTGCCTCCCCATTGCTGAGATACAGTTCCATGCTGGGACACAGGCACTTGCCACCACACCCAGCTGAATTGTACACTTTAAATGGGTGGTTTGTACGCTATGGATATTATATCCCAATAAAGCTGTTTTCTAAGAACGTTTTAATAAGACAGACCAAAGACAGGTGTGGTAGCACATGCCTGTAATCTTCAACAAGGAGGACCTAAGTTCAAAGTCAGTCTGGGCTACACAGCTGAGTATCAGGCCAGCTTGGGCTATAAGATCCTGTCTCTAAAGAAAGGAAAAACCAAAAGCATGTACAAGGCCCAGGGTTCAATCCCAGCACTAGGGAGGTAGAGACAGGAGATGAGGGCAGCCTGAGCTATATCAGATCCTGTTCAAAGAATGAGAGCAAGAGCACAAGAGTATATTCTGAGGCAAGTCATAGCCTCTCTGAGCCCCAGTTTACCCATCTATAAAATGGGAGGCTGAGGGTATAAAGGCTAGCTTTATGCTGCTCTAACATGAATATATCACCTGGTTACTTATAGGTTCTGATTCAGACATCCTGGCATGGACACCCACAGGCCTCTGAGTTCGAGTCCTTTCAGGGGATATTGTGCACAGACATTGTGAGAACAAGGTAGTAGAGATGTTATCTGCACTCCCTGGGGCCTCTAATCTTTGCACTCTGTAAATTCCTAGAGCATACCTGCCCATTCCCTTCCACTCCAGATTCACTGGGTCCTCTAGGTACAGAGTCGAGGCATCCAGGTTTAGTCACCAGCTGGAGAATGGCAGAGGTCAAGAACATGCCGGATGCACCCAGGTACTGAGCTCTATGCACAGGGTGGTCCTCAGCCAGCAAGGCACACAGCCCTCTCAGAAGGAGGGAAGAGACCCATATGTGTGTTCAAACCCAGCTTCCTCATTGTGGGAAGAAAGGAGAGAATCCATTCCTGTGTGCTCAGTGAAATAGACCCTGACCCTCCCTTGGTTTGAACACAGTGGAAACTTCAGGGGCCATGAATGCTATGCCACCTTCCAGTCACTTTGCCAAGGGCCAGGATTGCAAGCACAGAGATGCTTAGGACCCCACTATGGATGTTAACAAGTCTATTCCCCATCCAGGTCTCTGTTGCCCCATCAATTAAGAGTTGGATAAAGTGGCCCTCAAGTTACTCCAAGGTTGTTCTTGTGTTAAGCAGAGGGGCTGGGACTGGAAGGATGGTTGGTTAAGAACGCTTGTTGCTCTGCCAGAGGACTGGAGTTTGGTTGCCAGCACCCACATCAGGCAGCTCACAACTACCTTTAATTCCAGCTCCAACATTCTCTTCTGGCCTTCATGGGTACTGGAACTCAAATACACACCCACCACCACACACACATACACACACACACAACTTTTTTTTAAGTTATATGAGAGCTGGAGAGATGGCTCAGCAGTTTTAAGAGCACTGGCTGCTCTACACACACACACACACACACACACACACACACAACTTTTTTTTAAGGTATATGAGAGCTGGAGAGATGGCTCAGCAGTTTTAAGAGCACTGGCTGCTTTTGCACAGGACCCAGGTTCAGTTCCCACATCCACATGGCAGCTAACCATCCATAACTCCAGTTTCAGGGGATTCAATATCCCTCTCTGGCTTTCACGGATATTGTACAAGTACAACTTGTATGCAGGCAAAACACTCACATATATAAAATTAAAATAAATTTTAAAAGTTAAAAAGCTATGTGGAGGTTCTGAGGATGTTGCAGAATAACTGCCTTGCATGTACAAAGGCCTGGATTTGATTCCCTGCACCACATAAATTAGGTGCAATGTAATCATAGCACTTGAGAGGTAGAGGCAAGAGGATGAGTTCAAGATCATCCTTCAATACATATCAAGTTCAAGGTCACCATGGGTTACATGACACCTTGCCTGAACCAAAACATGTAAGAAAAGATTTGGGGAGGAGCCAGTGTGATAACACACGCCTGTGACCTCAGCACTGCAAAATTTCGAGCCTAGGGACAGCCTGAGCTACGCAGCCACAGCAAGACCCTGTTGAAAGGAAGGAAAGAGGGAATGAAGGAACAAATGAATGAACGAAAGACACAAATTTGGGCTGGAGAGATGGCTCAGCGGTTAAGAACACTGGTTGTTCTTGCAGAAGACCTGGGTTCAAATCCCAGAACCTACGTGGCAGATAACAACTGTCCATAACTCCAGCTCCAGGGGATCCAACAGCCTCTTCTGTCCTCCGCAGGCATTGCCCAACATGGATGTACTTACCTACATGCAGGCACAACACTCATACACATAAAATAAAAATAATAAATAAAACATTAAAAAAAAAAGACAGAAATTTAAGAAAGAGGGGGGAACAATTAGAAAGTAAGAAGGGGCAGCTATCCATCTCTAGCTTCCATCCATAGTAACAGGATTTTCTCCTGAACGGTAACCCAAGAAAGAATCTAGAATGTTTCATTGGGGCCTCTCACAAGGGCAGAGTCAGGAGATAAAAAGCAGCTGTCTTCCCTGTGGTCTGTACAGATTTCAGCATTGACCAGCCCAGGGCCAAGGCCCCAGGCTTGGGTTCACACCAGCCCAGTCAGTCAAGAGGCAATCAGGCCAAGGAATGCCTTTCCTCAGGGCCTCCCTTCTCTGAGTAAGAGAAAGGCCTGAGGTTGGTATGCCAGCTACTTCTGCATAGCACGCCTTCAACAGAACACAACGGTTCTTCATTCTGAATAGAGCCCTCATCTCTCCTGGGTGCCCATCTCACCACAGTGCAGGGCCCTAGAACCCGAACTCAGGAGTCCAGTCTCCCAGGGACACAGCACGCCATTCTAACCCTGGCCTTCCTGCTGGCACACCTTGCCTCCAAACACTCATGAAAATAACAGCATATTACCCTCAGCAGGACAGCAATGTTTGAGACTTTTACATGTGCCTGGCCCTTAAATGTGACGTCTTAGATAAATCAAAGTCCTATCCACACAGTGACCAAAACACCAAGTTTATTTGGCCTTGCAACCTCTCCCTCAACCCATTGATAGACTGGAGATGGAGTGCTAACAGAGGTCTAAGCACACACTGAGTGACTGGAAGGGTTTTGGTGTTTCTGTGAATGACAGTGCCTGTCCTCTGGACTGGCTGTCATCAAGCCATGAAATGAAACTTTAAAGGACTTACTTATCTGTTAAGTAAAGTCTACCCCAATGAACAGATGACCTGTCTAGTAGATATTATAAAGTGATGCCAAACGGAGCCAGTAACACAGGCTCCATCTCAGAGGACTTGTTATTTGAGTCCCCTGCTTCCTGACAATATTCCAACTTGGGCAAGGACATCATTTGGCTGTTCTTCCTTTCAAGTGTACCCCAAACATTGACAGTTTTAATACAGTTCTTCAAAATGTATCATTCCCAGTCCAGTGGACACTCTGGAATTAGATGGTAAAAATATGATACAGGCCAATGAGAGGACTTAGGGGATAATGGTGCTTACAACCAAACCTGATAAACTGAGTTCAATCCCTAGGACCCAAATGGTGGAAGGAGAGAATTGACTCCCGAAAGTTGTCCTCTGATCCCCATGCTGGCAAACAAGCTCCTACTACATGCACCAAATAAATAAATGTAATTTTAAAAATGACACAGACTGAGCATCTTCAGCCTAAAATCCAAAATGCTCCAAAGAATAAATCATTAATCATCAACATGACACTACCAGGGGAAAATTCCACACCTGACCTCATGGACATCACAGACAGGTGCACCAAAAATATTCCACTCATAGCTCGGTTGGTACAGTGCTTGCCTAGCATGCATGAGGCTCTGGGTTCCATTCCCAGTATTGCTATGCACAGAGGCATACACTTGTAATCCAAGCACTCAAGAGATGAAGGAAGGAGTATCAGGAGTTCGAGGTCATCCTCAGCTACATATATAGCAAGTTAACTACCAACCTGGAATACATGAAACCTTATCTTCAAAAAATAATTTAAAAATGCAGACTGGAGCCGGGTGTGGTGGCGCACGCCTTTAATCCCAACATTCGGGAGGCAGAGGCAGGTGGATCTCTGTGAGTTCAAAGCCAGCCTGGTCTACATAGTGAGTTCCAGGACAGCTGGTGCTACAGGGAGACCCTGTCTCAAAAAAATGCAGACTGGAGAGATGGCTCCACGGATAAGGAAGTTGCCAAGTATGCATGAGGATTGAAGCTGAGGACTAGAGTTTGGATCTCCAGACCCATTTGAAAGCCAGGCAGGCATGGCAGTCACCTATATAATTCCAATACTCTAAGTCAGAGAATCCCCAGAGCACAATGGCTAGCCAGACTAGCTGAAATTTGGCAAGCTCGAGGTTCATTGAGAGATCCTGAACCTCAATAAATAAAGTTGGAGGGCGACTGAAGAAGATACCTAACATCAACTTCAGCATCTACATACATGCATGTGCACACACAGAAATACACATGAAAAAATGCATAAACTCATCCTAGACTATGTGTATAAAGTGTATATGAAACATGTTTTCAAGAGGCAGTAGGTGTGTGCCTGCAGTCCCCAGCAACTCAGGAGGCTGAGGCAGGAGACTGCTTGAGCCCAGGAGTTTGGGACCAGACTGGATAACATTGTAACACCAGATCTAAAAAAAGAAAAAAAGAGTTGGGCATGGTAACATGTACACCTTTAATCCCAGTCTCAAGAGGCATAGGCAGGAGGCTCTCTGTGAGTTCAAGGCCAGTCTGATATACATAGTATGTTCTAGGCCAGCCCAGGGCTACACAGTGAAATGACATCTTAAAATTTAAAAAAAATTACTTCATGTTTAGACTTGGGTCATCTCCATCTCATTAAGTATATGCAAATAATCCAAAATTGGGGGGGGTACAAAAGGGGGGAGCCAAAATACAAAACAAATAAGAAATATTTAACCTGGATTTGGATCTAATTGGCTGGTCCATATTACTTAAAACAACCAAAGTATGACATGACCAAATGTAAACCTTTGAAGTATTATTTTTAAGGATTTTCCATTTCTTTCTTTTTTAAAAAAATTATTTATTATTTTTATTTTATGTGTATGTGTGTATTGCCTACATGTAGGTAAATGATCCATGTTGTACAATGCCCGTGGAGGTCAGAACAGGCTATTGGATCCCCTAGGACTGGAGTTAAGGACAGTTGTTAGCTGCCATGTGGGTGCTGGGATTCGAACCCAGATCTTCTGCAAGAACAACCAGTGTTCTTAACCACTGAGCCATCTCTCCAGCTCCCACCTTTGAAGTATTAAAAATTTTCTGTATACTATGAGTTATGATAGGCAGTAAGTATAAGTTCATATTTGTCCCAATTGATTGATTTTAAAAAACAGAAACTGGAACTGGAGAGATGGTCTAAGGACCTGAATTCTATCCCGGGAACCCACATGGTGGAATGAGAGAATCAACTCCCAAGTTGTCTTCTGATTTCCATAGGTACACAACCCCCTCTCGTATGCTAGAGTACATGTGTGCACATGTATATACACACAAGACAAATGTGATAAAAATTTCAAAGAAACCAAAATTAGAAATAAACAGCAACATAGGCAGGACATGATGGTGCATGCCTTTAATGCCAGTACTTGAGAAATAGAGGCAGGCATATCTGTATTGAGTTCGAGGCCAGGCTGTTCTGCATTTGAGACTTTGTTTCAAAAAACAAACAAATGGGGCTGGAGAGATGGTTCCGTGGTTAAGAGCACTGGCTGCACTTGCTGAGGACCCAGGTTCAGTTCCAAGAAACCACATGGTTACAAACAATTGTCTATAACTCCAGTTCCAGGGGGTCTGAAGTCCTCTTCTGGCCTCTGTGGGTATTGCACACACATGGTATATTTGCCATGCAGGCAAAACACTCATACACATAAAATAAGATAAATAATAAGTAACAAATAAAACAAACCACTAGCAACAACAACAAAAAAAAATCACTAACAATCACACTGGGCTAGAAATATTTCTCTTACTTAGTTCTAAACCCACAGACTTATTCTGTAAGGTGAACATCAGGAAAGTATTTGTTCCTGTCTCATGTCTTGTCTTAAAATTATGATATTTTATACTATTCTTCGCTGATTAAACATTTCAAAGTTTTGGGCAGTCCAAAATATTGTTATAAGGCAAAAACAAACAAGCAATAAATCATGATCTCACTGAACTGTCTAGGTATCTGAGGTGGTAACACAAGTTTTCCACAGAAAATATGGGCTGGTAGATTCGGGTACTGGGGGCAAGAAGAGAAGAGCCAGAACTGGGACCTGGGGAGATCCAACCCCCAGTATGGAGTCAGTTTCCAAGAAAAGGCTAATTAAGTGTCACTCAGAGGGGTACTACCAATAAGGGAGGGATTTTTTTTGCCTTTCAGATTTGTTCTATATAATTGGATCGATACAAATTAAAGAACAAGGGGCTGGAGAGATGGCATCAGATGCTCTTGCAGAGGATCCAGGGTCAATTCCCATCACCCACATGGAGGCTTAAAAACAACTGTAACTCCAGTTCCAGGGGAATCCAATGCCTTCTTCTGACTCCATGGACATTGCGCGACATGGGTACACTTACACACATGTACTTATATACATGAAGGCAATACACTCATACACATAAATTAAAAAAAAAAATTTTAATTAGTGAACAAAGAGCTGTTTAGATGGCTCCGCTGGCTGAAGGCACTTGCCTCAATCTGAACAACCTGAGTTCAATCCCCAAGAATCACATGGCAGGAGAGACCTGACTCCTGGAAGTTGTCCTCTAACCTCCACATGTACACATAGCATGATTGTGTGTGTGTATGTGTGTGCGCGCGCAGACACAGGTAGCTCACTAGTAGCAGGGCCTGTCCCTGAACTCCCTCCACATGTACACATAGCATGATTGTGTGTGTGTATGTGTGTGCGCGCGCGCGCGCAGACACAGGTAGCTCACTAGTAGCAGGGCCTGTCCCTGAACTTCTAATCCCTTTGCCTCCCCTCCCAAGTGCTGCGATTATAGGAATGTGCCACCACACCCATCTCTGCTCATTAATTAATTCATTAATTAATTAGGACCGTGAGAAGCTTCTGGGAGCTGGTATTTCACTACTTACTGCTCTGCCGCTCTGTTACAATAAGATATATTCCTTTTAGAATCAAAATAAGAGGAAAAGCATTTCTCTAAAGTAATGTGCTTTGAGGTCATTTCTCTTCTGTAGTTTATATTCCCAAACTTCAGGCTAAAAATTAATCTGGAAAAGAAAACTTCAGCTGTGGAGAAGAGAGAGCAAACAAAGTGACTAATCCCCTGACTCATTCTTTAAATTCAAAGTCACTGATATAACTGGGAAGAAGGAAAAATGTAACCAGACTTTCTAGGCTCACTTAATTCTCCAGGCAATGGCCCCAGGGGAAGGTTGTCCTGGTGAGGAATGCCAGGAACCTAGAGATTAAGGGAGTTCCCTGGACCAGAGACTTGGGGAAAACAGAGCTCCAACTACATTTTACAAGCAGGGTGATAGGACTTTGGGGAGATAGGACCTGCACATCCTGAAGCTCTAATCTCCCTCTGGTCTTGGAAGAGGAGGATGTTTGTTCTTCCCCTCCAGGCAATTTCTCCTCACAGTTCCTCAAAGCTAATCCCAGTACCAAGTGGCAAAGGCCATGCTGGGTCTAGACCCTGTCCAAAAGAACAGCAGCTTGACAAGGAAATGGCCCCACCACAGAGACACTTCTCCCCAGGCCTGCCTGACTAGAGTGGTTAATCTGACTTTACCCATCAGGCTAAAATCACCTGAAAAAAAACGGGAACAATTCATTTTAGGAGACTATTCGAAAAGAGTATCAGGGTTGGAGGAAAGGCTGTGGTAAAGAGGGCTGCCTAGCTGCACAAGGCTGTGAGTCTGATCCTCAGCTTGAGGTGGGGAAGGGGAATCAGAAAGTACTCTTCCAGCAAACAGGCTTCCTGCCTTCCAAGAGGGTGTGTGTTATGCCACAGAATCACTACAGAATTTAAACACGGTGTGTTTATAAATGGTTTTAGGGATTGGGGATGTGGCTCAGTCAGTAGGGTGCTTACCTAATAATATGCCCACAGCCCTGGGTTCCATCCCCAGCACCACGGAGGTTGAGGCAGAAGGATCAGAAGTTCAAAGTCATCCTCAGCTACACAATGAGTTTGAGGCCAGCCTGGGATATGAGACTGTCTCAAACAAACAAACAAACAAATAAACAAATAAAACAAAAAGTACTACTCTTTAATCTAACATGCTAGATATAGAAACACATTCCCAAAATCTCACATCAGTAAGGTGTACTGTTGCTAATTTTAGATAGATGATAGATAGATGATAATAGATAGAAATTTTTGTTGTTTTGTTTTTGCTTTCTTTTTTTTATAGACAGGGTCTCACTGGTTGGCCTGAAATTCACTATGTAGACCAAGCTAGCCTCTGCCTCCCAAATGCTGGGATTAAAGGCATGTGCCACCAAACCTGGGCAATTTAAATGGCATTTGATCACTGCAGAAGACAAGTGTCCCCAGGGTTCTTTCTATGTGTCACCTGTGCACTGAGTGAGGAAGGAAAGAAAAGTTTAAGCAAGTCTTCCTGCCTTAAATCTACCCATAAGATAACCAACCACCTTTCCATTGTCTTTCCATTCAAAAAGGTCTCAGTTCTAAGTTTCAAAGTCAAAAGACCCTATGATGCTAATCTCTGAATTAGCAAAAGAAAGAACAAATTAGTAGCCAGAGCTCAAACTCCCAGCCAGAAGACTTTGTTAACTTCCAAAATAGAACTGGAATGAACTGGGGAAATGTTTTCTCTCTCTCCATTCTTTATTTGTTTATTTACTTATTTACTATTTATGGATTGATTGATTGATTGATTGTGTGTGTGTGTGTGTGTATATATGTGTTCGTGGAGGAGCTGATTCTTTCCTTCCACCACATGGGTCCAGGGATTGAAGCCAGGTGGGCATACTTGACAGCATGTGCTTCCCCCTTCCCCTGCCACCTCACCAGCCCTTAGTTTCTCTTTATGAATAATAACAGCAGGATATTTGCTGGGTGGCAGACACTGTTCTAATTCATTTTATCAGCCCAGGGGCACCTACTTCGTAGGGATTTCCTTTACCTGGCTTAAGGATAAGACTGGGAAACAGAGAGGTTCCATGACTTCTGTGTCAGTAGTCTCCATCCCCCAATTCTTAGCATTCCTTCAGCTTTCCTCTCTTCTCCTCAGAACTACCCTCTACCTCCTTCCAACAACTTTAGTCCCTGGATGAGCAAGGCTCTGGTGACATTTTGTCACTTGATTTGAAGCTCGAGTTGTTCTGGGGGTGCAGGTAAAGGAACACCCCAGAAGCCTGAGTTGGATCCCCAGGACCCACATGATGGAAAGAGAGAACTAACTCCAGCAAGTTGTTCTCTGACTCCCTTAACACAAACAAACAAACAAACAATAAATAAATAAATAATACATAAATGCAGTGAAAAACAAAAACAAAATAAAACAAAACAAAAGTGTGTAAGAAGTTGTTTTGGTGGAAAACACCAAAGCTTTTTCCTTAGCATTCTGGAAAGAGCTTATCTCCAAGTCGGAGAGCCTGGCCCTCTCTCTCCTCAACACCTCCTCCCTGCCCTCAGGCTCTAGGATCAGGAAAGGCCCATTCACAAGGACCTTTGGCCCCTGACAAATGATCTGGGAACTTGCAAGCCTTCATTCAGCAGCTGTCCACTTAAAAAGATTTTACTCAGAGTATATAATTGTTTATTGCATGATTTTCTCCACATCTAAAACCAGTCACCAGGTTTGGTGACCAAGACACATCTACGGTGACACTTCTTGCCAGAGCCCTCCTGATATCAAGGAACTCACTGGACGCTGCACTGAGAAATGCATGTCCAGTGGTTCAGCAACTGACTTTCTGATTTATACATACAACATCCTGTCTGTTTTCAAAGATCTTTAAACACTTTATTACAAGAGAAGGACGCAGATGGCCTCATAGAGATAACACAGTAAGGGGTTGGGAATGCAGCTCAGTAGTAGAGCACTTACCTAGCATACACAAGACCCTAGGTTCAGTACGAAAGGAAGGGAGGGAGGGAGGGAGGGAGGGAGGGAGGAAAAAAAGAGGGAAGGAGGGAAGGAAGGAAGGAAGGAGGGAGGTAGCAATATTGCAATAAATATAGGATAGGATCAATACAATAACTATAAATAACGGAATAGAAAATTTTGCAACAATTTTTCAACTAAAAAGGTCTTGAATGATGTATTAAAATAATCTTTTTTTTTCTTTTTTATTCACAATCTCTAGCCTCCAATTCATGATCCTCCTGCCTCAGCCTCACAAGCGCTGGGATCATAGGTGTGCCACCACATCTGACTCATCAAAAATGCTTTTTAAATTTGGATCCAAATCCATTTGTGATATGACATAAAGGATAAACTACCTTATACCTGGCCTGGCTAAGTGCTTGGATGGAAGGACAAGCTACCTAAGGTATGCTAAAGGATGCTGAGGCCCTGTCTAGTACAGCATCATTAATAGCAAAAGAAAGAAGATAGAGACAGATTTTCCAGATAATTACAGCATACCTACAACAAGGCACCCAACATAATGTTTAAAATGCAAGGTTCAGTAGGGTGTGGTGGTGCAAGCTTTTGATCCCAGCACTTGGGAGGCAGAGGTGGTTGGATATCTGTGAATTCGAAGGCCAGCCTGGTCTCCATAGCAAATTCCAGGTCAGCTGGGGCTACAGGAAGACCCTGTTTCAAAAAAAAAAAATAATAATAATAATAATAATAATGCAAGATTCAAAAGATAAGCCATGGGCCAACAAGATGGCTTGGAAGGCAAGGGTATTTACTACTAAGCCTATCCACCTGAGTCTTATCCCCAGGACCCACATGGTGGAAGGAGAGAACTCCCACAAGTTGTCCTTTGATCTCCACACATGAGTCATGGCTTGCTCCCACACTCACACATATGCATAAATAAATGTAATAAAAAACTTGCATCACAGAGGACCCAAGTTCAGTTTCCACAACTCACATTAAGCAGCTTACACCACCTGTCACTTCTGATTCAGGGGATCTGACACCTCTGACTTCCATGGGCACTGCAGAAATGCACACACACAAACCCACACACATATACATATAATTTTCTTTTCTTTTTTAATATTTTATTTATTATTTTTATTTTATATGTATGCGTGTATTGCCTGCATGTAGGTAAGTGCACTCATGTTGTGCAATGCCCACAGAGGTCAGAAGAGGCTGTTGAACCCCCTGGGACTGGAGTTACAGTTATTAGCTGCCATGTGGGTGCTGGGATTCAAACCCGGGTCTTCTGCAAAGAACAACCAGTGTTCTTAACCGCTGAACCATCTCTCCAGCCCCACATACAATTTTCTTAAATAATAAAAATAAGTTTCAAATTCTGGGGCTGGGGAGATGGCTTAGTGGGTAAAGTGTTTGCTGGACAAGCATGAAGACCCAAGTTTGAATCCTCAGAACCCACAAAAAGCTAGATGAAGAAGCCCTTCTATGATGAGATGGGAGGTGGAGACTGAATTCCCAGAAGCTTATGGCAAACAACAAAGACACCCCATTGCAGACAAGGTGGAAGGTGAGGACAGACACCCAAGGTCATGACTTCCATGTGCATGCGGAGGTATAAATGCACCTACACATACACATACATCATACTTAGATACAGCATACATAAATCACATACACAAAAGTTTTGGGTTTTTTTAAAGATCAAGTCCATGTTTCACTAATCAAATGAAAACTAGTAATACCAAACATTGGGAAAGACAGTGAAAAGCATAGAGCTTGCTGGTATGCAAACTGGTACATTCTTTGAAGAAAATACATATCATTGGGGGCTGGAGAGATAGCTCAGTGGTTAAGAACACTGACTGTTCTTGCAGAAGACCGGGGTTGGACTGCTAGTACCCACATGGCAGCTAACAACGGTCCTTAACTCTAGTTTCAGGGAATCCGACAGCCTCTTCTGCCTGGCATTGCACAACACGGGTGCACTTACCCACATGCAGGCAATACATGCATACACATAAAATAAAAAGAAAATATAAAAAAAGAGAAAAAAGAAAATACATATCATCAAACCCCTTGATACGGTAATTTTACTTGTTAGTATATTATCTACAAAATGCTCACTGCAGGGTGAGGGAGAGTTGGTCTTCTTTAAGGGAGTGATGCTAGATAGGTTGACCAGGCCCCGTGGATGAACTCACACAGGGGTACATTTGTGTATACAAACTTGACTCAATAGGCCTTAACATATATGACAGAATGCATGAAATCCTGTGGGTGGTCCACCTGGGGACATCTGGGGTCCTAAATTTGACTCAATAGGACTTAAGATCTATAGCAGAATGCATGAAAAAGGGTGGGTGAGCTATGGGAGGGTGCAGAGGGAGGAGGGGGTCTAAATGTAATATGATTAAGATGTATGAAATGCACAAAAATTCAATAAAAATATATATTAAAAATAATAAAGACAAATACAGGGATAGTTATCAATGTTTAATTTCTAGGCAAGCGCTCCTACCATTGAGCTACATCCCTAGCCCTCGAAGTTTAATTTTAAAAATTATTATTTTAATGTGTGTGTGCCCATGCCATTGCATGCAAGTGGAGGTCAGAGGACTATTTGTGGGAGTCAGTTCTCTCCTTCTGCCATGTGAGTCCCAGGAACTGAATTCACATCACCAGGCTTAGCAACAGGCACTTTTACCCATTAAGCCATCTTGTTGGCCCTCAATGTTTAACTTTTTTTTTTTTTTTGAGACAGCTGACCTAGAACTCACTATGTAGACCAGGCTGCCAGGCTGGCCTCGAACTCACAGAGATCCTCCTGCCTCTGCCAATTAAGTGCTGGGATTAACGACGTGTGCCACCATGCCTGGCACATCAATGTTTAATTTCTAACAATTGGAAAGTAAATGCCTACAATAAGAGAATGAATGACCAAAGTGACAGAGTTCACAATGTAGCACTATGCCATCATTATAAAAAATGAAGTCTCCAAAACACTTTTTGTGACATGAGAAAAGTTCACTAAACAGCAAATAGAAAGAAACCAGGCTAAATTTTTGTAATATGATATCAATGTTAAAATATACATATATAAAATGCATAGATAGAAGATTAGTGGCTGAGCTATCAGATGACTCAGTGAACAAGAGTGCTTGTACTCAAGTCTGACAACCTGAGTTTGATCCCCAGCACCCAGACGGTGCAGGAAGAGAAATGACTCCTGCAATTGTCCTCTGACCTCCACATGTGCACCACGGCAAGCATGCACACAACTAAATAAGTAAATGTAATTTAAAAAATGTAAATATATACACATTAAAAAAATTAGTGGTATAGGGCTAGAGAGATGGCTCAGTGATTAAGAACACTGGTTGTTCTTGTAGAAGACCTGGGCTCGAATCCCAGCACCCACATGGCAGCTAACAACTGTCCGTAACTAACTCCAGTCCCAGGGGCTCTGACAGCCTCTTCTGACCTCTGTGGGCATTGCACAACACGGGTGCACTTACCTACATGCAGGCAATACACGCATACACATAAAATAAAAATAATAAAGTTAAAAAAAGTTTAAAAAGTTAGTGATGATATTAGAGGGCATTCGAATCTGTTTTTTCTTTACATTTTCAGCCATTTGTTCTTTGTTTTTCAGTTCCTTTCATGTGTTTTAACTGGGAATCTGTTTCATTCAGTAGAAACATTTGAATTAGCAGCAAATTAACATATTAACCATGCTTTATGGACACAGTCATATAACAGTTACTACAGAGAGAAGGGAAGCATAGAATATAATGGTAACTATTAAGTTACTATTTTGGAAGTTTTGGTTTTGTTTTTGAGGCAGGGTGTCCTAGACTAGCCTCAAACTCAGTAAGTAGCCAAAGATGACCTCTAGGGCACTGGGATTGCAGTGTGCACTACCACACCCTATTTATGCAATGCTGGATGTCAAACCCAGGACCTCCAGCATGCTAGATAAGCACTCCACACATTTCCAGGGTCCCTTTTATAAATGATCTAAGTTTTTATAGCGAACATCTATTTAAATTATTAGTCAAGAGAATGTAATTTAGGCCAATCATGATAGTGCATTTGGTAAACCGAAACAAGATTCAGTAAGAGGCTAACCTGGGCTAACATAGAGAGTTCCAAATTAACCTTGGAAACTCAAAATATACTGTCTCAAAACAACAAAAAAAGCAATTTAAAAAATATCTGGGCTTTGAGGGGTTATAGTTCTGTGACACAGGTCAACAAGACCCTGTTGCTTAGTATAAGAGAAGCCCTGGGTTCAAATTCCCACCATTGTGAAATAAATAATTAAATAATTAAATAAATATGTAAATATGCAAAGTTAACACAGGACAGTAAAACCACAGGGCTAACCCTTTTCTCTCTTTTTTAGCATCTATAATGAAGAAGGTAGCATCTTTTAAACTTTTTAATAAGACCTTAAGTATGCTATAAAACATCTTTTTAAAAAAGATCTTGTTTTGTTTTGTTTGTGATAGGGTCTTACTATTTATACTTGGCTAGCCAAGGCCTTGAACTTAGAGATCAATCTCCCTCTGCCTTCAGAGTTCTGGGATTAAAAGTATGTACCACCATATCTAGCCTTTTTTAAATGATTTTATTTTTTATTTTCCTGGAGCTGGAGTTACAAACAGTAGAAAGCCACCAAGCAAGGGTTTTGGAACCCAAACTCGGTCCTCTACAAGCACACCAAGTGTTCTTAACCACTGACCATCTCTCCAGTCCCCTCAAACATCTTATAAAGTTGGCTAAATAACCAGGGAGGGGTATGGTCAACATAGCAAATGCCTTAAAATGGGGGCAGGGAACAGACACAAATGTCCTGGCCAAGCAACAAGCAAGCCTTGAGAGTGCTCAAGGCGGGCCTCAACCCATGTAGAGCGTGGCCCAAAACAAGACTCGTGTCAGCTCAATGGCCTCATCATTCCTTCATTTTAAAATTAAGAAAGAGAAGAGAGGCCCAACAAGGAAATAAACTGCTCAAAGACAGAAAGTTGATGACAGTTGACCTTCCATAACTGAGAAAGGACAGTGGCAGAAGCCACTGTGCAAATAAGCAAACACACAAGGGAATGCTTCCAACTGGCTTGCCCTCACCATAGATGGCCACCAGCCTCCATAGAGCTGGGCTTAGCAAGACCAGCTGGAGCCAGGGAATATGTGGCCCACAGGGGTGACTGTCTTCCTCAGGACAGGCCAGCAGTGACAGGGGTAGTTTCCATGCAGAGGCAGCCCCAGTCACCTCCATTCATTGTGCGCTCTGGTATGAGGCAAGGGTAAATCCAGGAAGCCATTCTGCTAATAGAAGGCAGCTGGTGGAAAAAAAAACCTGCCACCTCGCAGCAATGTGACTACCAAACCAGGACTCAGCTGCCCCTCCTGGATTCTTACTGAAAACAGAGGCTGATCCAGCACAGTGGATGATAGCAGATTGTTTATGAGGTGACCCAGGAAGACAGTGCTGAACACAGACATGTCATCACAACAGAAATCAGCAAAACTCCATCCACAGAAGCACTGCCTGTGTGTCTAATGAATAAAACATGCAAAAATGGGAACATGAGGCCAGCAAGATGTCTGAGTGGGTAAAGGCACTTACTGCCAACCCTGACAAATAGAGTTTGATCCTTGGGATGCATATGATAGAAGGAGAGAATAGACACCTGTAAGTTGTCCTCCAACCTCCTCAAGTGCATCGTAGAACATAAGCGTATATGTGCACACACAAATATAAAATACAATAAAAACTTTTTAAAAAGGAAAGAAACACTGGAGCTGGGTATGGTGGCTCATGCCTTTAATCCCAGCACTCAGGTAGTAGAGGCGGGTGGATCTCTGTGACTTCCAGGGCAGCCTGGCCTATGTAGCAAGCTCTAGGCCTGCCAGGGCTACATAGTGAGAACCTGTCTCAAAAGCAAACAAAAAAGAATTGATGTTCTTGCTCACCTGCCTTCCTCCCTCCCTTCTTCTCTCTCCCTCCCTCCCTCGCTTCCTTCCCTCCTTCCATCTTTTTTTCTTTCCTCAGGGTCTCACTCTATTGTCTAGGCTGTTTCCGTTCTCTGCAAACTTCCTGCCTCAAGCTCTAGAGTAGCTGAGACATGAGGATCACAAGTGCACACCACTGCCACTCCCACCAGCTCAGATCTAAATATTTCTATTTACCCAATGAACTCACAGAGGTCCAGGAAAGCCACACGGCTAGGAAACATAATCTGAACCTGTGCCTGACCCCCAAAGCCTGTATTCCTTCCAGAGTCCTGTGACACAACTACAGAGACCAACTGGGTCTTGGACACCAACTCCTCACTATTCTGTGTGCCCCCCTACACACACACACACACACACACACACACACACACACACACCAAGTTCCACCCCAGTTCAGGCCTCTACCTTGGTTGAGATACGTCAAGGTCTCTTCATGCAACTTCACAGCTGGGGAGGTGGCAGCACACAGCACGTACTGCAGGGGTGGCAGGCGGGCCCCATTCTCAGGGGATAGCTGGGGTTCCTCTTGTTTGAAGATGGGAAGTGCCAGCACATCGCTGTAAAACACAGGAAGCAGTGGTCAGGAGCAAAGCCCAGGGACACAAAGCAATGTCTCAGAGATGGATGCAGATCATGGTACCAGCGATGACTCCACAGAGCCCACTGAGGCATGCTGACCTAGCTTCTGCCCCTCATGGCTCAAAACTTCAGATGCAATCACTACTCCATGATTCTAACCCCACCCAATGGCCCTCGAGAGATCTATTCAACCAAGGCCTGAAGAGGTGAAATGTAAAGTTGTCTCCTACCTGCAGAAAACCTCTAAGATTCAGAGACCAGCAGCAACAAAACTATGTCTTTTTTCCCTTTTCTTAGTGTGGGTGGGGGCAGTGATCAGGAATTGAACCCAGGACCTCATGTATGCTTGGCAAATGCTGTACAGCTGAGCTATAGTCACAGCCACAGACATCAGCTTTCTATCTACAAGCGCTCCCTCAAAACACCTTTCTTTCAAAATAATCAATAATCACCTGAATAATTTTCAGAACTCACTACATAGACCAGGTTGGTCTTGATCTCACAGAGATCTGTCAGCTCTGTTATGAGCCACCATTCTCAGGCATGATCTCTTGAGTTCAAGGCCAGCCTGGTCTACATAGTGAGTTCCAGGCCAGCTGGAGCTACAGGGAGACCTGCTTCAAAAAAACCAAAAAAAAAAAAAAAAATTCTTTTAAAAAAAATTTTTATTTATTATTTTTATTTTATGTGTATGAGTGTATTGCCTGCATGTATGTAAGTGCACCCGTGTCATGCAATACTGCCTGTGGAGGTCAGAAGAGGGTGTCAAATCCCCTGGAACTGGAATTATGGACAGTTGTTAGCCACCATGTGGGTGCTAGGAATGGAACCTGGGTCCTCTGCAAGAGCAGCCGATGCTCTTAACTGCTGAGCCATCTCTCTAGTCCTCTTAAATTCTTTTTAAATTCTTTCTATTTTGTGTACATGTGGATACATGCATGACACAGTGTGTGAGTGGAGGTCAGAGGACAATTTTCAAGCGTCAGTTCTCTCCTATCATGTGCTCCCAGAGACTGAGCTCAGGTCACTAGATTGGCAATAAGAGCCTTGACTCTCTGAACCATGTCATGTGGTATCACCAAAACGCCATAAGGAGAGAAGACTTTCCTTTCAGTCAGCTTTCTTACCCAAGTGGCAAATCTTGAGATGCTCAAAGTTTTTTTTTCTTCTTCTACCTCTAAACAAAGTATCAAAAGCATCAGTCTTGGGCTGGAGAGATGGCTGTAAGTAAAGCACTTGGCTTGCAAGCACAAGGACCTGGGTTCAATCCCTAGAACCCACATAATCTCAGTGCTGGGGAGATAGAGATATGGATGTGTAGGGTTCATAGCCAGCCAGCCTAGCCTTCTTGGGAAGCTCCAGGTCAGTAAGAGACCATGCCTCCAAAAACAAGGTAGATGAAACCCGAAGAACCACATCACTTGAGGTTGTCCTCTGGTTTCCAAACACTTGTGCACATGCTCTTACACACACACACACACACCAGTCTCTGATTAGCCTGTGACTGAGAAGGAATTTGTTTCTAGACTTTTGGGGGGATGGTGTCACTATTTTGCTCAGGCTGACCTTTAACTCTAAGACTGAAGGGATAGTCTCACTGTGCCTTACAGAGTAGCTGGGACTTCTGATGGATGTCCTGACTGTGAACAATGAAATCCTTGAGAGCCTGAATGACCCACAGGCTAGACTTGTTTGAGGACTCTAAACTATGTGCACCACAGAAACAAGTGCCAAAAAAGTGACCTGCCCTATCTTGATAACCCTCCTCCCTCCATGGGTCCTGGGTTATGAATCAGATCAGCTGACCCCACTTCACTGCGCAGTCACCAGTACGTTGTGTTCCTTGTACATCATAAACGAGTGTTCATGAAACACAAACCTGGCACACACCCCAATGCCTAACCAATTCTCTGAAATCCTGGCTTTGGGCATACCTGGGAAACCTTTCCTATGGGGGTTTTCCTGCATTCCTACCATCTGCTGCTTGCAGAGAGAGAGGATGGCCGGCTTCACCTGCAGTAAACCTTTTCCTTTTTGCCAGCTCAAGTGGTTATCGAGGAACATGGGAAGAAGCAGGCAGGCCTGCTCGCCTGGGGATTGCATAATTCCATGTTTGCCCAGACCATGTTAAGTTAATAATCCATGCACTGTTGCTTCTAAATTTAAAGAAAAAAAGTGGGGATGGGGGAGGGTTAAGAACCATCATTCAACAGTAAGTTGTTTCATGCCTGGCATCCTTATTTGCCAAGGAATAAAAGTCACCAGAACATCAAACAGAAAGGGGAAGAATGGAGTAAAGGCCACTCACTACTCCTGCAAGGTCAGACAGCTTGCTGAGAAGTTCAACAGGGGCAGTAGACGCCCAAAATAAAATGCGAAAAAACAAAACAACAAAAGCAATGAAGGCAAGGAGTTGGCTCCCTCAGTGGAAGCGCCAGCTCAGAGGAAGGGCCAGCAGTACCTAGCAAGTGTGAGACTCTGGTTCATCCCCAGCACTGCAGAAAAGAAGTTAAAAAGCAGTAGGAAGGACAGTATCCTCACTCTAGAGTTAGGGGGCTGGGACACAGGCACTGATCTCCACTTCGATGATCTTCAGAGTCAAACTGAGGACAGTATCCTCACTCTAGAGTTAGGGGGCTGGGACACAGGCACTGATCTTCAGAGTCAAACTACTTGAAGGTGAAAAACCCAGTTTCTGAGAAGGGAGTACACACTGTCTTCATCTATGGCTTATAAAACCACCCCAGAGAACAGCTCTCAGCCCCAAATTTTGTCTTCCTCCTTTCAGACAAAGTCAAAATCTTAAGAATCTAGGCTAGTTCACAGACAAACTTCTACCTCAGTGGCAGGCGTGAAAACCACACCTCTCATGCAAGAAAACTGTCCCCTATCAGGATGCTGTTTTAAGTATCTAGGAAGTTTCAAATACACTTCAGCTCAAGGTCACCTTCAAATTCATTTTAAAGATAGGATGAGCTACCTAATGGCCACCCACTAAAATTCACAAGAAACTATAAGTTAGCCTGCAGTTAACATGTGTTTACCCTATAGCATTTTTTAAAACAAAAATCCTATGTGTTGGAGATTAACAGTGGGCTCTACAATACCCCAGGAACAGTGTCCAGGTAAACCACCATGGTCAGCAGTTTCAAGACCCTACCTTTTTTTTTTTTTTGCTACTTTCCATAACTGGGAATAAAAACCAAACCAAAAGATACAGAACTGAAGCCCAGTCAATTCTCTAGTTTGTAGAAGGGGGATGCTTTCCCAAAGGGCTTCTGGACAAACAAGTACCAAAACACAGGAATACAATCACCTGCAGGGTTAAATCCAAGTGCGAGCTTTTGGGGGCCAAACAAGCCGGTAGCTCTGGCTTTGGGGTTGAGAACACTTAGGCAGTCTTCTGCCTCCCAGCTCATTGTTTCCTGAGCCCACGTCAAACACCCTTTGGGTTAAACAAGGCACATTTAATAAACTGACTAGGATGGAAATAAAGACAGGTTGAAGCTGGTTCTGGCGAGTTCAGAAAATTAAATGTCTGCCTATTAGCGCTCCAGCCAGCGGCACCAAAGGAGAAAAAAAAGAATCTCGCAGTCACGGAAGCAAAGGCGGGTCCCAGTTCATAAAAGAGGGGATGCAGAGAACTTTGCAAAACAGGCAGGACTTATTTTTCCCCTTGAAGCGCTTTATTCAAATCCCAGCAGAGGAGGAAAGATTTGGGGTGAAGGACGATAACGGTTAGCTGGGGCCTCGGGGGGAACACTCGCAAGCTTATCTGGGCAGGGGGCGGCAGCAGGCCCGAGAGGCGCAGCGCAGACCCGCTGTCGCCACCCACTTACCGACCCCAGGGCTCAATCAAGGGCCCGGCAGAGGGCAGGAGGCTCTGAGAGGAACCCGGGTGAGAGGGGCAAAGAGCAGGGGACTGGCTCCTGATGGATGGCAAGTTTATTTCTCCAACTGGAGTGAGAGGAGTAGGGGAGGCTGCGGGACCTGGGCCAGGACGCCCAGGGCCGCAGGTGTGCCCGGGGTCGCAGTGGGCATGGAGAGGGCATCAGTGCACGCCGATCTCCCTATCGGGTTCCCAGGATCACTCGCCCGGTCCCGATCGGGTTCTCCGGGAGGGTCCCTCCTTCCGCCAAGGGTGGGGCACCGAAGGCCTAGCGGTGAGAGCGCTCCCCCAGGCTCCGCAGGTCGGATGGTCCCCAGGCCCCGACCTCGAGCAGGTGGCTGCGGCGATCTTACCGCAGGTAGCTGCCGGAGTTGTGCTGGTTGTAGTGCTCCGGCTGCGTGTGCCAGAACAGCATGGCTGGAGCTCCGAGGGCGCCGGCCGAGGCGTGGCAGCGAGCGGAACACGGGCGACGCCGGACCCCGGCAGTCCACCTCAGAGCAGCAGCGCTCGAACCCGCGCCGAGCGGAGTCCTGGGCGTCATTTATGTGCCGCCCTAGTGGGCTTGCCCTCCGGGGGCGTGGCCATCGCAGGACCGCCCCTCACGGGAAGCGCGCGCGGGAGCGGCGCCCCACAGTACCTGGCTGACCCGCGCCAGCTCAGTCTTCGGGAGCGAGCGTCCCCCGGGCTGCGGGACCCTGAAGATCTTCCCCAGCCACCGAGCATGGGGACCAGGGACCCTCGCTGCGATCTGCACGCCTCCCGGCCTCGAATCTGAGCCTAAGGCGGGTCCCCGGAACCACACCAAGGTTGTGAGCTGCTACGAGTGTCCAGGTACTCTGGGTCCTCTTAACTTGCATTTGTTTTTTGTTTTCCCCTTGCACTGAACAATGATATCATGACTTTTTTTTTTTTTTTCCACGTCGCTGTTGGTTGTCTTTTAACTCACATCTAGGATGTACCTCACTTCCCCGGGTTCTATTCTCTGCCCTGAATAAAACTGGGCGTGGCGGCACAGGCCTGTAATTTCCACTTGGGAGGTGGAGGCAGAAGGATCAGATGTTCAAGGTCATTTTAAGCTACAATAGAATCCAAAACTTGCCTAGAATACATGAGATCTGTCTCAAAAATAAAATAAACGCCCAGAGGAGCTGGACTCTCTAACACTACCGAGAAGTTGGGACCTAGACATCCTATAAGTATTAGTTCAATAGGTACCAAAATTTAAAAAAGGAATGTAGTAAGGGATTCATCAGAAAAGGCTTCCAGGAACTTGTGATGTTAGATTGAGGCCTGGTAGATGCCCAGAAGTATTTGGAAAGAGAGAGATCATATGGCTTGTGGTAGACATACTGTGCCAACCTAGGTTGTAAAACCCAAAGATAGAGCTTAGGAAATGGGGTAGGGGAGACCAGAGGCACAAGAAGCTGGGGTTTGTGTCCCCTTTTTATTTTTCTTTTCTTTTTTTAAAAAATATTTATTTTATGTGTATGTGTGTATTGCCTGCATGTAGGTAAGTGCACCCATGTTGTGCAATGCCCGCAGAGAACAGAAGAGGCTGTCAGATCCCCCGGGCCTGGAGTTACCAACCGTTGTTAGCTGCCATGTGCTAACATGGGATTCGAACCCAGGTCTTCTGCAAGAACAACCAGTGTTCTTAACCGCTGAGCCATCTCTCCAGCCCCATCCCTTTTTATTTTTCATTGCATTTTATTTTGTATGTCTGTTGGTGTAGGCATGTGTGGAGGTCAGACAGCTTGAAGAACTCAATTCTCTCTTTTTTAGCACATGTGAATCCTGGAGATCAAACTAGACAAACCCCTTTACCAGCTTTACCATCGATCTGGCCCATCCCTTAGAATTTTGAATGTTTATAATTTGTTTTTGTAGTCAGTTTGACTAGAGTGTGAACGATGGGCATGGTTGGGTGGTCATTAGGGCATAGTTTCTGGAACCAAACCCATGCAGGTAATGCCTAGTCCCCCAATGCATGGTACCACCAGGGACATCATTCTTCTCCTGGAACTAATTGAATGAATCCCAGGGGACCTGAGCCCTTGATTGCCAGCTCCCCCAAATCCGATATATAAAAATCCTCCCTGTGTTGGCCCTGTTCTCCCTTCAGCTCCATGTCACCACCACTGGTAAGCCAGTTCCTCAGAGAGCTCAAATGGACTGCCACCATCTCTTCTGCTCACCCCCATCTGCCCCTCTGCCTCTCTAAGGACCACCTGGGCTGCAGAGAGTACTCTCAAAGGTTACATGCCTCCAGGAGTGGCTGACATTCCAGTGGCTGTCACACCCATCTCTTGCCTCTGCTAATATGCAGAAGGCTATTTCAGCCCCAGGGTCCCTTGGAGAATCTGGAAGCCTTCATCTCTCTCTTTCCACCCTTCCCAGCACTCTCCCGGATGTTGATCTGAAAAAATTCTGTAATGAGCATCCAAATCACTACATTCCCAGATAGAGCCTGAGACTGGCCAGGCATGTGTGTTCAAGGAGGGTAGACACCCTGGGGTAATGGGAATGAGCCAGCTCTTCCATAGGCTGCCGTCCTTCTAGCAGGGTCAGTGGGTGAGCAGCAAGGGTAAGGACTTTTGTGGGAACAGAGGGAGACTTTGGAACTCTCCAGGGTGTGGGTGGATTATGGCAAAGCTGACAGGTGCAGCAGAATTAGATGGAGGAAGGCCTCCACAAAAGTATATATCACATGCTAAGGCTAGGAGGAAGGAATCCACAAAGATAATCAGATGGCAAGAGCTCCATCTTCATTATTGAGCTGTCAGAAGTGTGACCTGTTGGTGAGGCAAATTGACTCCAGGCTTTTTCTACCAGGCTTCTTTTGGCTGTCCCTCCTCTCCTTCCAACTGAGCTGCCTTAAGATTTACAGCAGAAATGATGCTAGACTAGACCCACACAACCCCTAGGGTACCATGAATCTTCTTCTCCCTTAGCCACAGCTCTGAACAAGAGCATCACTGATCCAAATGTCCCATTGGGAATGGGAACCCACCTGTCTTTAAGCATTCCAGCCCCTCAAGCACGAAGAACTGAGGAAACCCCCTCCAAAGTGCAGGCTGCTGAGAAAATAACAATGTGGCTTCAGGCCACTGAAGTAGGAGGTGGATTGCCTCATACTAATCGGAAACATCCTAGCCCTCTGAGCCACTGATTAAAAAAGGAAGTGTATCTTTCAGGGGCCAGGCATGGTAGCGCACTCCGGGGGCAGAGGCAGGCGGATCTCTGTGAGGTGGAGGCCAGACTGGTCTACATAGTGAGTTCCAGTCCAGATTCTACATCCTTGTGTAAACCTGTGAATGGCAGGTGACTGACTGCCTTCTCCCTCCTAGAGCAGAGGCAGCTTTTTGAATCTTGCTGGGTAAATAATGCCATCCTGGCTTCTGACTTTGCAGTGTTCTAAGGCTCACTTAGTCTTGTGTAGAGGGGACAGAAATGCAGATGGACCACCCTTCCCCCTTTCTATTTTGTAAATGTCCGTGCTTTGCATATAATGGCATTATTAACCTTTTTAAACAACTTTTTTAAAAAATTAATTTATTTGGGTGGGGTGAATACCACAAACCCTCCAGTGGAAGTCAAAGGTTAACTTGCGGAAGTTGGTTCTCTTTTCCCATTGTGTGGGCTCCAAAGATCAAACTCAGATGGTCAAGCTTGGCAGAAGGAGCCTTTACCCACTGAGCCATTTCACCAGCCTGGGAATATTGACTTTCACTGTGTCAGGTCCAGTGCCTGGCTGGGACCTCCTTGACTCATCCTCCCACTTTATAAAGAATCTGATGCTCAGGAGGTAGACACCACAGCTGAGACTTAGAACTGGTCTATATATTCAAGTCCCCTGTCAACCCAGAGTCCCTCCAAGAAGAACAACAGGTCTTCCACCCCCCGAGTCCCCAGAAGCCACCATCTTGACAGCCCAACAAGGGATTTGCGTTGTTGTTCTTGGAGATTACCATGAAGACTCTGAGGCCTGCCCTCTGAGAGTGTGGTTTTAAAGAATGAGTTCCTGGAGGCCTGAGTCGCAAGTGGGATTTGGCCCACTGGAGAGTATAAACAGGGTTTTTGGTTTTTGTTTGTTTGTTTGAGACAGGGTCTCCCTATAGCCCCAGCTGGCCTAGAACTCCAAAAGCTGGCCTTGATCTCCCAGAGATCCACCTACCTCTGCCTCCTGAGTGCTAGGATTAAAGACATGCATCACCATGCCATGGGGACTCTAGAGACCTGCCTTAGGTCACTGAGTGCATCATTCCTGAGGGGACATGTCAGCTGGGAATGACAGCCAGTACCCACTATGCTATCTGAACTTAGAGTCTTCACTTATAGCAAAGATGATGGAGCCTCTCAGAGCTAGCTTAGAACTTCGGGCCAAAAATGCACTCATGCTGGGGGTGGTGGCGCACGCCTTTAATCCCAGCACTCAGGAGGCAGAGGCAGGCGGATCTCTGTGAGTTCAAGTCCAGCCTGGTCTACATAGTGAGTTCCAGGACAGCTGGGGCTACAGGGAGACCCTGTCTCAAAAAAACCAAAAAAAAAAAAAAAAAAAGCAGTCATGAGGCAGAGCACTTGGCCATCGACTCCAAAGCACCTTGGGTCTCTCAGTTGTGCGTTTCCAACCCCTTGTTCAGTTATTTCTCCGGTGTTTACCAGTGTAGATCCTCGTGTGCTGGTTAATATTATATTCTGTTGAAAGGAAGAGGAATACTAAATAAGGGCTGTTAAAATGGCACAGCAGGTAAAAATTATGCTTGCCACCAAGCCTGACCACCTGAGTTCTATCCTCAGGAACAACATAGTGGAAGGAGAGAACTGATTCCTGCAAGTTTTCTTCTGACCCCACTCATCATCATAATTAATAAAATGTAATTTTAAAAAGAAGCCCCAAATAAAAAATAGTTTAAGGAACTTAAGATGTAGCTCAATTGGTAGAGATGCTTGCCTAGCATATATGTGCCCCGGGTTCCATGCCCGGCACCACATAAAACTGGGAGTTGGGTGGGGATGGGGGGTGGAGGGATGGAAAGATGACTCAGCAGTTAAGAACACTGGCTGCTCTTCCAGAGGACCCAGGTTTGGATCCCAGCACCCATATGGCAGCAAACAACCATCCATAACTCCAGTTCCAGAGGACCCAACACCCTCTTCTGGCCTCTGCAGGCATTGCATGCATATGGTACATTTATATACATGTAGACAAGACATTTAAAAACAAATAATATAAAAAAAATAAAATAAAAAATTTAATTTTATACACATAAAAAATAAATAAATATGGGAGTGTGCTTGTAATTGCAGCACTCTGGAGATAGAGGCAGGAGAATCAGAAAATCAAGATCAGCCTGAGGCAGTTCCAGGCTATCTTGGGATGTATGAGACACTATCTGAAAAAAGGAAGGGAGGTTATTGGAGAGATGGCTTTTGCAGAGGACCCAAGTTCAGTTCCCAGCATTGACAGTAGGTGGCTCACAACTGCCTGTAACTCCAGCTTCAGGGGATGCAATGCCTTCTTCCGGCCTCTGAAGGCACTACTGCACTGTACACATACCCACACAGACACATATACATAATTAAGTAAAAATTTTAAAATGTATATTTTAAAAATGTTTTAATGATAGACACATTTCCAAAATGTATATTTTAAAAATGTTTTAATGATAGACACATTTCCACCTCAGCCTTTAGAAGTCTAGAGTCAGTGCTACCTACCATGGTACCCATTGACCACTAAAGCTACTAACAACCATTTGAAATAGGACTAGTCTGAATTGAGATGTTCTGAAAATTTGAAATATGCACTAAATTCAAAAATTTGTAAGAAAAAGCAGACTAGGGGATAGCTCAGTTGCAGAGTGTGTTCTTAGCATGCACAAAGCCCTGGGATCCATCCTTAGCCTGGCAAAAGAAAGAATATAATATAGCCCACTAATCATTCATATGCCAACCATGTAAAAAGGAGAGGTGAATTTTTTTAAGGGGGGGTGGGGACAGAGTCTCACATAGTTCAGGTTGGCCTAGAATTCTCTAAGTATCCAAGATGATCTTCTTTAAAAAAATTTTTTTTCTATTTATGTGTATGTGTGTATCTCTGTAATTGTCAGTGGAGTCCAGAAGACAGCATTGGATCCCCTGGAGTTGGAGTTACAAGTAGTTGTGAGCCACTCAACATCAGTGCTAGGACTTGAACTCAGGTTAGGAGAGCTGTATGTGCCATTTCTCCAATCCGAGGATGATCTTGAACTTCTGATTCTCCCGCCTCTCCCTCCCGTGTACTAGGATTATAGGCATCCACCACCACATCCAGTTTATATAGGCTGGGGATTGAACCCAGGGCTTTGTTCAGGCTAGAAACATATTCTACCTGCTGAACTGCATCCCCAGGCCCCCAACTCCTCATTCTCACAGGGCTGCCCTGATCCCTACATGGCAGCTCTTGCCAATTGTCCTGATTGGTGTTGGTCACCTGCACTTTGGCACAGTGCCTTCCCTCCAGGGTCAGGCAAGAAACCTATTTTCAGCCTCATAACTCCTTTTGCAAATGTCCCTAGTTACAAGTGCCAGCCTCTGAGGGGGGCAACATTGATCACCTCTTCCCCAGGGACAGATGGTAAGTGGTGGAGAGCCAAGGGGAGACAGTGTAAACTTTACCCCAGGGCACAGGAAGGAGGTAAGGAAAGCATGTCTTCCCATGCTTGTCCTAGGGAGGTGGGTGTCCCTGCACCCACATCATTGATAAGAAATACCAAGCTCCTAGGTTCAGCAGCTTGTCAAACCTGAGGGCAGGAAGGCAGTGGATCCAGGACAGTGGCTAGTGAAGCCAGGTCCCACCTGCTGCTTCCAGCTGACAAGAGAAGGTGGAAAGAAATTAGAAGAATTGCCTAGAAATCGTTGGCACTAGGGACTCCCCCCATCAAAGAACCAAGCCAGGTCATCTTCCAGTGACAATCAGCAGCCCCCTCTCAAGAATTTCCAGCCACAGATTATGGGAGGACCCTGGGGTTCTGCAAGACCTTGGGGCTCCTAAAGAACCATGCTTTTCTTCTGCCCCTTTGGTGTAGACCAAGAGGAAAGACAGACACAGATACAGACACATATACACACACAGACAGACAGACACACACACACGCACACACCCCCTACACCTCTCAGGGCCCCAGCTCCCAGAATTATCAGGGCCAGGATCAGGGTGCAGTTCCTCAACACCTTGTCTAAAGTGTTATATAGTGGGTACTTGGCATGTATGATGGTTAATATTGTCAACTTGACCAGATCTAGAATTAACTAGAACACAAACCTCTGAGCATGTCTGAGAGGTTCTAGATTGGGTTAACTGAGGTGGGAAGACCTACCCTAAATTTGGGCAGCACCATTCCATGGACTGGGGTCCTGGACTGAATAAAAGGAGAGCAAGCTGAGCACCAGCATGCATCTCTCTCTGCTTCCTGACTACAGACTTGATGTGACCAGATGTCTTGGGCTCCTGCCACCATACCTTCCTTGCCATGGTGGACTGTACCCTCAAATTGTGAACCAAAATAAGCCCTCCCTTCCGTAGGATTCTTTTGCAAGGTGTTTTATCACAGTAATGAGAAAAGTAAATAATACATGTAGGACCTTCTGTGTCTGTTCACACTTGGAAAGAAAGAAAAGAAAGAAAAGGGAAGGAAAGAAGGGAAGAAAAGAGGAAAAGAAAAGAGAACTTGACTATATTCTACTGATTCTAAGATGCCCTTAATTTTACTATATGTTGTTATGTTATGAACCAACAATATAAAATACTGTCATCCTAGACTTGGGAGACTGAGGCAAGAAGACAGCAAGTTCAAGGCCAGTCCAGATACAGAGTGAGACCTTGTTGCAAACAAAAACAAAGGCAAGTGAAAGAGAAATGGAAAGAGACCAAAAAATAGAGATCATACAGGATACTTTTTTTAAAAGAGCAAATTTTTTTTGTCTTTTTTTTTGAGACGGTCTCCCTGTAGCCCCAACTATCCTGGCCTCGAACTCACAAAGATCTGCCTGCCTCTGCCTTCCAAGTACTGGGATTAAAGGCATGTACCACCACTCCCAGCTAAAAGCAATTTTTAAAAAATATTGGGTTACCTCTTCAGAGGGGCGAATGTTGGAGGGGAGGGAGTGGGCATGGATTTGATCAAAACACCTTATATACATGTA
>NW_008336075.1:5780952-5784394 GCF_000622305.1 Nannospalax galili | reverse complement strand
TTTAAGCTCAGCCCAGGCTGTGGCACCCGAGTGCCTGCCACTGTGGGAAGGCTACTCCAGGCCTTGGTTGCTTGGCATTTGAGTATCATTTCCCAGGGTTTTTCTGCCTCTGGAGCCCTTAGGCCTGTTGCTTCTAGAAGAACCTGCTTGACAAACATACTGTGATCTGATTACTCAAGTAAAATTTGCCTTTAGTACCAGTTTCTCATCCCACACTCCTGCTGTTATGCAGCATGCACTCTATTTTAAGGGCACAGCCATGGTCAATGGAGAGTTGAAAGAGCTGAGCTGTGATGACTTTAGGGGAAATGCTTGGTGCTTTTCTTCTATCCCTTTAATTTTACCTTTGTATGTTGTGATGGTTTGATGAAAATGTCCCCCATAGGCTCCAAGTATTTGGACATTTTGTCCCCAGATGATGGAAGTGTTTTGGGAGGTTTTAGAAGGTGTGGTTTTCCTGGAGGAAGCATGTCACTGGGGGTGGGCTTAGAGAGTTCTTAAGCCTTGTCAGATCTCCAGTCCTCTCATGCTTCCTGTGCCTGCATGATGATGAGAGAGTTTAGCTTCTGCTGCTCCTGCTCCAGCCACCTCCAGCCATGGTGGATTGTAATTCCCTTGGAACCATAAGCTCAACCGTTGCTGTTCTATCACAGCAACAGAAAAGTGACTAATACAGTAATTGGTACCGAGACTGGGGTGTTGACTGTGAAGAACTTGGCCATATGGGGATTTGGAGGAATGTGGAAGACTTTGGGAGTTTGGGCTAGAAAAGTGGTGTATTGCTGTAAGCAGAGCTTAGCAGGCCATTCCAGTAAAGACCCATAAGAAAACTGCTGAGAACAATGTAGTTCCAGAGGGAAATAAGGACTTAAGCAGCACTTGGGATATTTTAGCAGAGTCTGGCTGGAGTCTGCCCTAGACTAAAAAGCTTGCCTGAGGCTATGTTGAAAAGTAATGGACTAATTTCTTTGGCGGAAGAAATTTCAAGACAGCCTAATGTAGAAATGGTGGCATGGCTATTAATGGTGAATATTGTGCAGATCTACAGTGAAAGAGAGCAAATGGGGCAGAAAGAAATAGAGTTTGGATTGAAAAAGAGCACTAGGAAGACAAATGTTGGATCCTTGGCATGTGGAGAGGATTCTGTTGATAAAGTAATTAAGGATGGGGCCTAGATATTCAAACTTAAACAAGGGAGAGAGTGCCTCCAGGGCAAGACCACACCCAGTTAAGCCTCCCACTTGTGAAAGGAAAATGCTGCAGGGGCCACTGAAGAGAAAAGCTTCTAAAATGAATAAAGCAGGCTGGGGTTCATCCCAAACTTGCAGTCAAACTTGGCAGTGTTGCTCACCTGGTGCTGGCTTTAGAGGCATGAAAGATGGAAGAGTGAAGGGCTCATCACTTCTTCCTCTGAGGTTTCAGAGAGCCTCAGAAGCCAGGCAGCGTGAAGCAGGATTCCCCTGCCTAGAGAAGGCCCTCATAGGCCACTGCATGAAGCTGTGAAGGTGAAGCCTGGTTGGCAGTGGAGACCCCAAGAAGTTCGTGATGCCAGAGTTGTGAGGCATCTGCCAAGAAGACCTGCACACAGGAAGTGGTACCAGCACAAGAGAGAGATATGTGTTGCATGCAGCAAAGCTAGAGAGGCTGAGCCATCTAAGCCCTTTGGCAGTAAAGTCCCAGAAGCTGGACTTGGAGCTACTGGATTTGGTGTTTGCCCTGCTGGTTTTCGTCTTGTTTTTGGTCCATTATTTCCTTACTATGCCTCATTCCTCCCTTTTGGAATGGTAATGTGTATTTTGTTCCACTGTATGTTGAGAGTATGTAATCTGTCTTTTGATTTTATAGAGGTTTACAGTTATTTACCTGAGTCTCAGAAAAGGCTGGACTGTGGACTTTTAAATAGTACTGAGATGTAGTATTGAGACTGATAATGACTATGGGGATTTTTAAAGTTGGACTAAATGCATTTTGCATTTTATATGGTCATGAGCCTATGGGGGCCAGGGGGTGGAATGTGATGGTTTGAATGAAAATGTCCCCCATAGGCTCTAAGTATTTGGACATTTTATCCCCAGATGATGGCGCTGTTTTGGGAGGTTTTAGAAGGTGTGGCTATCCTGGAGGAAGCACGTCACTGGGGGTGGGCTTAGAGAGTTCTTAAGCCTTGCCAGATCTCCAGTCACTCTCTTGCTTCCTGTGCCTGTGTGATGATGTGAGAGCTTCACTTCTGCTGCTCCTGCTCCAGCCACCTCCAGCCATGATGGACTGTAATTCTCCTGGAACCGTGAGCTCAACCATTGCTGTTCTATCACAGCAACAGAAAAGTGACTAATACATATGTCCTACAGAAATCATTGCTTTCAGTGATAAAGCCAACACATTTCATAATGTGAACTGGGAAGTGGTTGGGGTTTCAATGGATTTCCATTTTACCCGTTTGCCTGGATCAATACGCCAAGGAAGAACTGTAGTTTGGGCCACATGAACATCATACTGTTGTTGGATTTAACTAAGCAAATAGCCCCAGACTGCAGGGTGCTATTGGAGGGTGCCAACATTGCACTGAGGTCCCTTCATTGACCTCAAATCGTTTAATCAAGCACCTGGTATCAATGACTCCCAGAGGACCACAGCGTGGAAGAGACCCTCTGCTTGGTGAAGGCATTTTAGTTTGTGGAGACCCATGGGGAAGTCTGCCCAGCCAACTGTACACCAGAGTCCCCTACAATTAAGCCACGCCCAGCAGCTTCCAAAGAATACTTTGAAAAGGCCCATCAGTAGGTCATCTCATGTCCAGGCATCACCTGCAGCTTCTTGTGTTAGAATAGAGCCACAGCTAGAACAGAGCCATAGCTAGAAAAGAGCCAAGCTGGAATCCTTTCTGCATTCTAAAGATTATTTATAGATGGCAAAAACCAATCATGCTTGTGTTTATAAATACCACTTTCCATACTCTGTAACACTGGCTAAGACTTTTCAGGGTGGCTAGCTGAGTTCACAGCCTGCTTACTGGGGACATCTTGATGGTTAGTGAGTTCCCATAGAATACCTGGTCCCCCCATTTCTCAGATCATGTCTTCAGAGGGTAAACAAGCCCTGCCTTGAACCTTCTGCTCTCCGAAGTTCACAGGCTCTGAAAGCTTCTGATCCAGGTCCCAAAATTTCCTCTTGAATTTCTGTGCATGAAACTGGATTTCCCCTTAGGATAACAAAGGTCATAGTTTGAGGTTGTTACCACCAGTAGTCTAAGTTAACTCTTGAATGTGTGTGTGAGGGAAGCACATATGAATCATGTCATTAAAAACACAAGTGGTCACTATCCTCAGGCCTCTTGGGGTAAGTCTACAGCGCAGCTCTCGGCGCCGGGACTCCCTAAGCCTCATTCACCCTTCCACCCCACCCCTCACCCCCCCGCCCGCCGTTATATACTCCTAGTTTTAGC
>NW_008336075.1:5736381-5774316 GCF_000622305.1 Nannospalax galili | reverse complement strand
ATGATATGCTTTTTCTAAGTAGTATTTTGTTATTAAAAAAATCATTTAAAAAAAAAACAGAAGTCAGAAGTGGTAAAGTGACTGAACCAGTCATGCTTGGTCCCTGTCCCTGACAGTTTACATATTATTTTACTCACTGTATTCATTAACTGAAATAGTAGCTTTGTGTATTCTGACATATTGATAATTATAAATTTTAAAAAAAAAAAAAAAAAAAACAGAAGTGGTAAAGTGACTGAACCAGTCATGCTTGGTCCCTGTCCCTGACAGTTTACATATTATTTTACTCACTGTATTCATTAACTGAAATAGTAGCTTTGTGTATTCTGACATATTGATAAGAGATAATTATAAAGGAGGTATGTTTAATCTAGAGATTGAACTTTTAAAACATCATAATCATTTTCTTTCTTCAAGTGCTGGGTATAAAATTTCACATAAAATAAACATTGTTAAAAATATTTTCAAAATATTGTATTCATTGTTTTCATTTTATGTGTATGTGTTTTGCCTACATGTATGTAAGTGCACCATGTGTGTGCAATGCCCCTCAAAGACCAGAAGAGGTTGTCACATCCCCTGGAACTGGAGTTACATATGGCCGTTAGCTGCTATGAGGGTGCTGGGAATTGAATCTGGATCCTCTGGAAGAACAGCAAGTGCTCTTAACCACTGAGTCATCTCTCCAGTCCCCAAGAACAGTTTTTCTTGAGTCAGGGTCTTGTGTAATCTAGCCTGGCCTGGAACTTCATTATATAGTTAAAGATGACCTTGAACTCCTGATCTTCCTGCCTCCACCTCCCAAGTGCTGGGGTTACAGGTAATGTGCCACCAATGCCTGGTTTGTGTAGTGCTGGGGATGCCAGGGCTTCTCACATGCTAGGCTATGCTACCAACTAAGAGACACCCCAGCCCTGTATTTTGTTCTTATGAGATCTCATTTCTATTTACTGGGGCAAAGGCAGCTTTTGCACATATGGAAAAAGGAAAGCATGTCAGTGAGCCTGATTCCACAGCTTTCTGCTCAGCTGCCTGACTCTTCCAATTCCTATTTAAAGTAGTTTGTACATTTGCTGGTTTTTCAAATTGAGCTGTGCTTTGGGTCATTAAGAGCATCCATGGAGCTGAATGTGGTAGCTCACTCTTATAATCCAACACTTGAGAAACTGAGGCTCGGGGATCACTGTGAGTGACTAGCATGGGCTAGAGTGAGACCCTGTCTCTGGAAAAAGAAAGGAAGAAAGGAAGGGAGAAGGGAGGGAGGGAGGAAGGAAGGAGAAGAGAGGGAGGAAGGAAGGGAGGGAGGAAAGGAAGAAGGGGGAAGGGAGGGAGAGAACGAGGAAAGAAGGGAGGGTGGGAGGAAGAGAAGACGAGAGGAGGAAGGAAAAGAAAAGAGAAAAGGAAAAAACACAGCCAAGCATGGTGGCACACACCTGTGATTCCAGCACTTGGGAGGTGGAGGTGGAAGTATCAGGAGTCTGAGGCCAGCTTTGGCTATATAATGAGTTCAGTTTGAGATTACCCTGGGCTACATGAAACCCTCCTTCCCCCGAAAATTATGGGGTGCAGTGGGCAGCAGTTAATACAGAGACTCATAACTGGTCACAGTGACCATTGCGTGCTTAGTTCTAATGGGATATCTATATTAACCCCCCACACTCACCAAGGGTGAGGAAACATCACTGGAAAGAATGGAAGACCCAGAGGATGAGGAGGAGCGCTGTGATATGCTATCCACTGGACATCCTCATTGTGTTCATGAACTCACTGTAATCATTTGTGGTTACGAGCACAGGACCTGCCAAGATCAAGCCAACAATGTCAGTCACCATTCCAGCAGGCAGCACTAACTGGACTCAGTGGATTACAAAAAAGAGAAGGCGTGAATGTGGGAGGGGGACATGTTGGAGGGTTCTCCCAGGGGAAGTAAGGAAGAGGAGTTGGGGGAAGATAGGCTCAAGATATATTGTATATCTGTATGAAAGAATAAATAAATAAAAGATATTCTAAAAATAAATAAATCTTCTTATAAAAACAAACATAGGGTATGGAGAAGTTAGGATGTCAGAAAACCTGTAAGTCAGCACTCAGGAGACTGAGGCCAGAGGCTATCCAGTTCAAGGCCAACCTGACTATATAGCAAGGCTGTGTCTCAACCTTCACCCCTTCAAAACACAATCTCGTGTACAACACTTATGAACAGAAAACTTTACTGTTGACTCCAGAAATTTCTTTGAAGCTGCTGATACCCCTCTGGCACTGTTTTGATGAGTTGCTCCCTCAGTCTTCCAAGGGAATTTTGTATATATGCAGGCAATGGCAAGCACAACACAAAACCACCCAACGGCAAAGAGTTCCCATCAGCTATCAACAGCATTCTGATTTCAGAGACAAGAAAGTGAAGAAAAACGTGTGTCTGAGGACCAAGGAGATATGCTGGCTCAGCACAATTGTGATTTCTACTTTCTTTTTTTTAATTTATTATTTATTTTATTAAAGACAGGGTTTCATGTAGTCCAGGCTGGCCTCGAACTCTCTTCATAGCTGAGGATGATCTTGAACTTCTGACCCTCTTGTCTCCACCTCCCACATGCTGGGATTGCAGGCAAGTACCACCATGCCCGATTTATGCAGTGCTGGTGACGGAGCCCAGGGCTTTGTGCATGCCAGGCTAGGTGAGCACACTACCAGCTGAGCCGTGTCCCCAGCCCTCAATTAAAAACACCCCCCCACACACATTTCCCACTCTCCTTTGCAGAGTGTGACCTGGCTCCTACCAATAAGAGGCTGTTTCCTGAGCATCCAAGCTGCAAATGTCTCTGGAAGCTTATGTGGATCATCTTCAGCCTTCCTAGAAATTCTTTGGAGAATAAATTCCTTTCTGCTGCAAGTGGTGAGAGGTTCCCTCCAAAGATCTCCCTTTTCCTGTTGCCTTTCTTTCCTTTTCTTAGCCTTTCTATTTCTGTACTGTTTGTTTTTGGTTTAGGGTTTTATTTTGGTTGTGGAATGTGGTCATCTGAGCAAACAGCCACCATCTTCATGTGCCCACTTGCAAGAGTCCATCATGATTGGGCGTGTGGACTATTGTTATTCCCTTGTAGGAAGAGGGTGTGGAGAGAGTCATTGAACACTTACCTGAGATTCCAGCCACTCCAGCTAACCACCTGTATGCAATTCTCCTCTAATTGGCCTTTGGAGTCTGGAAGAGGTGCTAGAATACAAAGGCTGGGGAAGGCTGACTGAACTGGCTCTGTGTAGCTATGAAGAGCCATCATCTGTGCTAGGTAAAGACTTTCCAGTGTGGCTGTTTTGGGGTTACCCATGCTCTGTAAGTAAGCCCAATAAACTCATTCGTTCCCCAGAGCGCACTTATGTGGAATTGTAGTTTGGTTTGTCGTTGGGACCATATGAAGAAGGGGTAGATGCTGTTTATATCCCCAGGCAGGAATTCTCACCATGTGGGTAGGGCTAAAGATGGAACCCAGGGCCTCTCAGCTGCTGTTACTCATGCTCTCTACTTCTGAGCTGCATCCCCAGCCCTAAACCATCATCTTCTTGGTATCAGCAATAGATGCCCAGATTAAAAAACTACCATTTCCCAGACTCCCTCAGAGAAATCATGTGGTTACATGACTAAATCCTGGCCTCCATCTCATTGGTGGTGGGGGTTATGGAAAAATTCCACAGAAGGGGAACTGACCTAGTATATCCCCGAAAGCAGGTGTGTAAGCTAGCCCCCCAATGCTGGAGTTTCATTTTATTCTGGTTCACTGTAGCCACAAGGCACATATGCAGGGGAGTAACTTCAGAAACAAAATCATACCCTGAAGTGCAAATTTGCAATTGTGATTAGGGTTAGGGTTAGGGTTAGGGTCACAAAAGTGAGAAACCTTAGATTTCCTGCTTTATATTGACCCTTCCATAGGAGATGGAGATGCTCTGGGATCTGCCTTTGGTCTGTGCTATATCCTTGGACCTGACTATTCTGCAGGAGCAGGAGGATTTTCACAAACTTGCGGGTGCTTCTTCAGAAGTTAGAATGGAAAACAGTTCAAGGTGAACTACAGCGCTGTTGTTTCACACTTTGGGGGGCGGTGCTTTTTGAGACAGGGTCTCCCTGTAGTCACAGCTGGCCTGGATTTGCTGTGGAGACCAGGCTGGCCTAGAACTCGAAGAGATCCACCTGCCTTAGCCTCCCGAGTGCTGAGATTAAAGGTGTGGGCCACCACACCCAGCTTGTTTCTCAGCTTGTTTACTTTGCTGAAGGAAATTTTGAAAGACATGAGCACTGGCTTGGGTTTTATTTTGTCTTTTCTTTCTTTATTAAAAAGATTTGTTGTTATTGTTTATATGTTTGTATCTATGTGAGTATATGTGCATGGAGACCAGAAGAGGGTATCAGACCTCCTTGAGCTGGAGTTATGGGTGGTTGTGAGCTGTCAAATGTGGATGTGGAGAACTGAACTCAGGTCCTCTGTAAGAACAGCAAGTGCTCTTAACCACCAAACCAGCTCTCCAGCATCCCTTTCTTTCTTTTTAATACAGAGTAGTCCATGCTGGCCTTGAACTCAATGATTCTCCTGCCCCAGTCTCCCCAGTGCTAAGATACAGGTCAGAGCTATCACATTCAGTTTTATTTTCTATTTTCAAGTTTGTCAGTGACTACAGAAAACCTTATAGAAAACTTGTATTTATAACTCAACAAATGGCAGTGTTCATTATGGTGGCCCCTTTGTTCCTCTTGGTTGCCTCAGAATTTGGATTTGCTGTTACTTAGTGTCTTAAAATGGAATCATCCTTGGGGCAAGCAAGATGACTTAGTGGGCAAAGGCCCTCGCCACCAGTTTGGTAGACCTGAGTTTGATCTACAGGACCTACATGGTGGAAGAAGAGAACTAGCCTTTACAAGTCATCCTCTGACTGCCACATAAACATCTTGGCATGTGCACCCAAACATACACATACACACACACATACCTAAATAAATGTAATAAAAAATTTTAGTGGAATAATCTTGCCTTGTGAAGCTTTCAGCTATACCTTCTTTAACATTTTTTAAAAGATTTATTTGTAATTATGTATACATGTGTGTGTCTCTGTGTAGATATATGCATGTGTGTGTGCAAGTAATCATGGATGCCAGAAGAGGGCTTTGTATCCCCTGAAGTTGGAATTATAGGAGATTGTGAGCTGTCTGATATGGGTGCTGAGAACTGAACTCACATCTTCAGCAACAGCAGCCAGTGCTATTAACTACTGAACCTTATCTCTTCAGCCCTCTTCTTTAACATCTGCTTTGACTGAGGGTGTGGCTCTGTGATAAAGTGATTATCTAGCATGTACAAGACCCTGGATTATATCTCAAGCACTACAAAAATAAAAAACAAATAGAGGGTCAGAGAGATGGTTCAGTGGTTAAGAGAACTGGCTGCTCTTGCAGAGGACCTGGGTTTGATCCCCAGCACTCACATGGTGGCTAACAATTGTCTGTAACTCTAGTTCCAAGGGAATCCAACACCCTCTTCTGACCTCTATGGGTATTGTACAACACGGGTGCACCTACCTACATGCAGGCAATACATTCATATACATAAAATAAAAATAATAAAATATTAATAAATAAATAAAAACAAATACTTTGTTTCAATGAACTAGTGTTTGTTATACAATGGATATATCACTCTGATACTATATTCTGTTGGATCTAGTGTTGATGCCTGAGCATCATCTTTCCTAACTAAAAGAGTATGAAGGCTTGTTAATACAAATACATTTTGTAGCAAAGAAAGAAAAGAAAGACCTATCAGTTGAGCAGTATTCATTTTCCTTACATTTCTTTTCCCCCTACTATGGGAATTGACACATAGATTTGCTCAGAATCCTGTGGTGGTTAATCTCATGGTCATTGAGGAGCTCTAGAATCCCCTGAGATGGACCTCTGGACATGCTTGTGGGGATATTGCCATTAGGTGCATTGGGGTGGGAAGACCTACCCGCTGTGGGTGGCACTATTCCCTGGGATGAGATCCTAGACTATATAAAAAGCAGAAAGTGTGCTGAGCAGCAACACTGTCATTTGTCATTCTCTACATCCTGACTATGGACATGATGTGACAGCTGCCACCAGCTCCTGCTGCAGTGACTTCCCCACAATGATGGACCGTGACCTGGAACTGAGAGCTGAAACAAACATTTTCTCCCTTAAGTTGCTTTTGTCAGGGTGTTTTATCACAGCAACAGGAAAAGAAACTGAGAGAAATATACCACAGTTTAATGATTTCTTGGGAGCCTGAGTCCTGTACTCTGATGAGAAGGCTGGAACACAGGCAGCCATCTTTTCAAAAAAGGAGCCTAAATACCTGAAAGCATGATGAAGGGACCAACTCAGGTCCTCATGCTTAAGCACTTTACTAGCTGAGCCCTCTTCCCAGCCCAACAGAGTGCTCTCTTTTAAAATATTATTGTGTATGCATGATGTATGTGTGTGTGTAGGCTTGTGACACACATGTGAAGGTCAGGAAACAGCTTTGTAGATTTGGTTCTTTCCTGCCATCTTTACATTGGTTTCAGGGAGGGACCTAAGGTAGCCAGGCTTCGGTGGCAAGCACGTTTACCCACTAAGCAATCTTGCCAGTTCCTAATGTGCTATTTCTTAACCCAGGACACGGGGATTTATTTTGTTTTTTCCTTTTCAAGTTTTATTTATTTATTTATTCATTCATTTATTATTTAGCAGGATTTCATGTATCTTGGGCTGGCCTCAAACTCTATGGGTATAACTTTGAACTTCTGATCCTCCTGCCTCATCTAAATCCACCATACCACCTTAATCTCACTGATCTCATCTGATTCTCCTGCTTCTACCTCCAAAGTACTAGAACCACAGATGTGCCACCAAGCCCAGTGTATTTCTCTTATTTATTTTTATGTTATTGGGCATTCTGTGGTACTGTGGCCTTGAGCACCCCACTCTGGAAAGCAGTCTGCCACTGAGCCATGCCTTAGCTCTGTTTTAGTTTTTAAATACTTTTTTTTTTTCAGAGCTGAGGACCGAACCCAGGGCCTTGAGCTTGTTAGACAAGCGCTCTACCACTGAGCTAAATCCCCAACCTTTAAATACTTTTTAAAAGTATTTGTTTTAGGCCGATGTGGTGGTGCACACCTTTAATACCAGCACTTGGGAGGCAGAGGCAGGCAGATTTCTGTGAGTTCAAGTCCAGCCTGGTCTACATAATGAGTTCCAGGCCAGCTGGGGCTACAGGGAGACACTGTCTCAAAAAAAAAAAAGGACCAAAAAATAAATAAATAAAATATTTATTTGTTTAAGTGTTTACTTGCATGTATGTATGTGTACCATGTGCATGCCTGGTGTTCACATAGGCCAGAAGAAGGCTTCAGATCCCCTGGAACTGGAGTTACAAGTAGTTATGAGCCCCCATGTGGGTGCTGGGAACTGAGCCCAGGTCTTCTGCAAAAGCAGTAAGTGCTCTTAACTGCTGAACCATCTCTTCAAGCCCTCTGTTTTAGTTTTTTTTTTTTTTTTTAAATATTCACATATATCCTATGAATTCTTTCATGTTTGATACATTTTCTGATTCAAAAAAAACCCTAAGAAACTTTGGAGAAGCAAGCTATTGGACTGTTTGGCCAGAAGAATATACCTTAGCTAAATGATTTAATTTTAAAATTATTTTATTTGCTGGGCATGGTGGCACACTCCTTTAATTATAGCACTCTGGATACAGAGACAGGAGGATCTTTGTGAGACTGAGGCCAGCCTGGTCCAGTGTTCTATTTATCTTGGTATAAATACCTTGCTTTTCCTCAATATCAGGAATAAGTTAAGGACATCTGTAGTTACCATCATCTAAGCTCCACTAGCCAGTGTGACAAATCAAGAAAAGTATAAACAGATAAATAATAAATAACAGACATCTATACTAAAAATGTAACATTAAATCTGCCTATCGGCCGGTGAGTTAGTTTAGCAGGTAAAGATGCCTGCCTCTAAGCCTGACAACTTGAGTTCAATCCCCCCCAGGCCCCACAGGGTGGCAGGAGAGAACTCACTCCCCCAAGTTGTCATCTGACCTGGAATGTAGTGGTTTGAATGAGAATGCCCTCCATTCAGTTTGTCCCCAGTTGGTGGTGCTGTTTTGGGAGGTCCTGAAGGTGTGGCCTTGCTGGAGGAAACGTGTCACTGGGGGCAGGCTTTAGGAGTTCTTAAACCTTGCTGGATTTCCTGTCTCTCTCTGTTTCCTGTGCCTACTTGAAAATGTGGTTACTTGGCTTTCTGTCCTGGCCACATTTGCCACCATGCCTCCCCTGCTATTATTGACTCTAACCCTCTGGAACTGTAAGTTCAAATAAACTCTTCCTTCTGTAAGTTGACTGAGGAACCTGACCACGTGGGGTTTTGGAGGAATGTGGAAAACTTTGGAAGTTTGGACTAGAAAAGCAATGGAATGCTATAAACAGAGCTTATTGGGCTGTTCTAGTAGGATCCTGGAAGAAAGTAGTGCTGAGAGCAAAGTCGTTCCAGCGGGAAAGAAGGACTTAAGCAGAAACAGGGATATTTTGGCAGAGTCTGCCCCAAGCCTAAGAGCTTGCCTTAAGCTAAATTGAAAAGTAATATACTAGCTGGGCATGGTGGCACATGCCTTTAATCCTAGCACTTGGGAGGCAGTGAGTTCGAGGCCAGCCTGGTCTACATAGCAAGTTCCAGGACAGCTGGAGCTACAGGGAGACCCTGTCTCAAGAAGACAAAAAATAAAAGTAATGAACTAATAATTTCTTTGGCAGAGGAAATTTCAAGACAACCTAACTAGAAATGGTGGTGTGGCTATTAATAGTAAATATTATGTAGCTCTACAGTGCAAAAGAGCAAGTGGGGCAGAAAGAAATGCAAAATACACAGTTTAGATTGAAAAAGAGAAGTAGGAAGATTAAAGTTGGAGGCAAGGCATGTGCTGAAGGAGAGGCTCTTTATGATAAGGAGATTAGGGCCATTAAGGATAAGCCTAGGTAGTTGTACTTAACCAATAGAAAAAGTACTCTCAAGGAAAGACCACACCCAGCTAAGCCTCCAACTTTGAAAGGAAAAGCCTAAGGAGGTTCCTGCTCTAGAAAACTGCTATGGACAAAAGCTGCTGCTCATGTGGGTGAAATGGATAGGAGCCCTTCCCAGGCTGGCAGCTGAACTTGGCAGTGTCATTCAGGTGGTGCTGGCTTCAGAGGCATGAAAGATGCAAGAGTGAAGGAGTGATCAGTTCTTCCATGGTTTCAGAGAGCCGCCAAGACTAGGCAGTGTGCAGCAGTGGACATCAGGTGTCGCAACATAAAGAAGGCCCTGACAGGTCAAGAGGCCCTGACAGGTCATTGTGTGAAGCAGTGAAGGTAAAGCCTGGTTGACACTGGAAACCCCAAGAAAATGTTGGAGATGCTAGAGCCATGAGACATCTGCCAAGGAGAGCTGCATACAGGGAGTGGCATCAGCATAAGAGAGATATGTACGTTGCACACAGCAAACTGGAGAGGCTGAGCCATCTAAGCCCTTTGGAAGTAAAGTCCCAGAAATCAGACATGAAGCTACTGGATTTGGTGTTCACCCTGCTGGTTTTTGGTCCAGTATTTCCTTACTATGCCCTCATTCCTCCCTTTGGAATGGGAATATGTATTTGGTTCCATTGTGTGTTGGAAGTTTGTAATTTGTCTTTTAATTTTACAAGGGCTTACAGTTGAGAGATTGTCTTGAGCCTCAGAATTGACTTTGGACTCCAGACTTTTGAATAGTATTGAGACTGTTAAAAACTATAGGACCTTTGGAAGGTGGATTGAAAGCATTTTGCATTTTATATGGTCATAAGCCTATGGGGTCAGGGAGTGAACTGTGGTGGTTTGAATGAGAATGTCCCCCATAGGCTCCAAGTATTTGGACATTTTGTCCTCGGTTGGTGGTGCCATTTTGGGAGTTCTTAGAAGGTGTGGCCCTGCTGGAGGAAACCTGTCACTGGGAGCAGGCTTAGAGAATTCTTAAGCCTTGCTGGATTTCCTGTCTTTCTATGTTTCCTGTGCCTGCTTGAAGATGTGATCACTTGGCTTTCTGCTCTGACTACCTTTGCCACCATGCCTTCCCCACCATAAGGACTCTTACCCCTGGAACCATAAACTCAAACTTTTCCTTTTATAAGTTGCCTTGGTCATGGTGTTTTATTACAGCAACAGCAAAGTAACTAATATAGACCTCCACATGAGTGCTGTGGTACACACTGTAGCATTCACATGTTCACACACATACAAATAAATGTAATAAAAAAAATTAAGGTCAGGTGTGGTGGCACATGCCTTTAATCCCAGAATTTATGAGGCGGAGGTAGGCAGATCTCTGAAGTAGAGGCCAGTCTGGTATACATAGTGAGTTCCAGGCCAGTCAGGGATACATAATGAGACTCTGTCTCCAAAAACAAAATAAAAATAAATAAGTAAAGGAAGAAAGAAAACTACATTCTCAAATGACATGATAAAAATTTAAGATTTGAATTATCGCTAGGAATAATTGTAGCTATAATTATTGCAAAATAATTACAAGAATTTAAAAGTGAACTTAGCAAGATCACACAATATTAAATCAGTGTCCAAACAATTGTGAATTGTAAATAAATTCCCCTTGTGCAACCAGAAATTGTATGATTCTTTTTTGTCATTTTATTTTTCAGTGTTGGGGACTGAATACAGAGCCTCACATATGCTAGAAAGTGGACTGCCACTGAGCTGCATGGCCATCCCCATACAATTCTTGCGTGTGTGTGTGTGTGTGTGTGTGTGTGTGTGTGTGTGTGGTGTATGAATGGTGTGGTGATTTGAATGAGAATGGCCCCCACAGGCCCAAATATTTGAACATTTGGTCATTTGATGCCACTTTGGGGAAGGGTCATGGAACCTTTAGGAGGTGTGGCCTTGCTGGAAGAAGCACATCACTAGGGGTGGGTTTTAGCCTTACGTATTTCCAAATTCTCTCTCTCTGCTTCCTGTGTCTGCTTGAAGATGTGAGTGTTCAGTTTTCTGTTCTGGCTGTCTTTGCCACCATGCCTCCCCACCATGATGGACTCTATCCCTCTGGAACCATAATCCCAATAAACTCTTCCTTCTATAAGTTGCCTTGGTCATAATGTTCTATCACAATAACAGAAAGTAACTAATGCACATGTGTGTGCATGCATGTGGAGGCCAGAGATCTGAACATTGAGTGTCTTCCTCTGTCATTCTCCACTTTATGTATGTATGTATGTATGTATGTATGTATGTATGTATGTATGTATTCTTTCTCTGTATGTGTGTGTATGTATGTGTATGTATGTATGTGTGTGAGTGGCAAGTGCCTTTATCCACTGAGCAATCTTAATGGCCATCTATCTTTTTCATTTCTGAAAATGTGTTGTATTTATTGGGGCTGGAGAGATGGCTTAGCAGTAAAGAGCACCGGATACTCTTGTGGAGGACCCAGGTTCAGTTCCCAGCACCCACATGGCAGCTAACAACCATCTGTAACTCCAGTTCCAGGGGATTCTACACTGTCTTCTGACCTCCGTGGGCATTGTACTATACAGGTGTACTTACATACATTCAGGCAATACACTCTGACACATAAAATAAAAATAATAAATAAATTTTTATCCTTTTTGGGGGTCTTTTTTGAGACAAATTTTCCCTGAGTCCTACCTGGCCTAGAACTTGCTATGTATTCCAGGCTGTCCTGGATCTCACAGAGATCCACTTGCCTCCCAAGTACTGGGATGAAAAGCATGCACCACTATGCCTGGCAATAAAGAAAATATATTTTTAATGTATTTATCCTTACATTTATTTTGGGTGTTTGTGCACAGATCTACAACAGCACACATGTGGAGGTCAGAGCATGTAGGATTTGTCTCTTCTTCTACCAGGTGGCTGCCAGGGATTGGACTCAGGTCGTCAGGACTGACAGCAGGCATCCTTATCCACTAACTTGCTGGGCTTCTGGCACAGCCTGTTCACTTCTAGGCAGATCAGGATCCACAAGTGGATGTCACCTTGAAGGTCCTCTCCCAAGGACCTGTTTCCATGAGACCAGCCACAGTCACTAAGTTTCCACAACCCCTTGTCATGGTTTATTTTCCTGTTGCTGTAGTAAATACTCTGACAAAAGCAACTTAAGGGAAAAAGGGTTTATTTCAGGTCACAGTTCAAAGCACAATCCATCCCAATAGGGAATTCAAGGCAGAGGAGCTTGAAGCAGCTGGCCACATGGTATCTACATCTGAAAGCAGAGACCAATGACTGCATGTGCTCAGCTCACTCTCTCCTTTTTACTCAGTCCAGGACCCCAACCCCAGGGAATGGTGTCCACTTTAAGGCAGGGCCTTCCTGCTTCAATTAACCCAATGAGATAACCGCTCAAGTTATGACCAGAGGCCTGCCTCTCAGGTGAGTCTAGATTTTGTCAAGTTGACATTGACAGATAACACTAACCCCCCAAACAGTGCCATCCACTGGGGACCAAGTGTTCAAATATATGAGCCTATGGGGGAATATATGGAGGGACATATAGAGGACATCAAAACATATCAAACCATAACAAAATGGGACCCAAGGGAAATTCTTTGGGAATTTGAGGAAATGCCCTCAAAGAGGATAGTGGGACCCCATGCTCTTCCTCTCTGTGTTCCCAGGCTCACCATGAGGTGAGCAGTTTTTGAGCCACCATGTCTCCTGCTGTGTCATGCAGGGTTGCCACGGCCCAAAGGCAATAGGACTAGCCAATCACAGACAGCCTCTCCCTCCCCTATTCTTTCTCTGCCTCTGTCTCTATCTCTGTCTCTGTCTCTCTTTATCTATCTATCTATCACTCTCTGTCTCTTTAAGACAGGGTCTCCCTGTAGCCTCAGCTGGCCTGGAACTTGTTTTGTGAACCAGGCTGACATTGATATCACAAAAACCCATTTGTTCTGGGTATGGTGGTGCATGCCTCTGATCCCAGTACTTGGGAGGCAGAGGCAGACAGATCTCTGTGAGTTTAAGGCCAGCCTGATCTACATAGTGAGTTCCAGCTGGGGCTACAGGGAGACCCTGTCTCAAAAAGACCAAAAAATAAAAACAAAAAACAAAAAACCACTTGCCTCTGCCTCCTGAGTGCTGAGATTAAAGGCTTGAGCCCCCACACCTGTAAGCCTTTCTCTTTATAGATGAATGGTCTGAGGTATTTATTATGTTAATAGTAAACTGGCTAGCACTCAGTCTCCATCATAAATCTCATTAGGACTTTCTTTAAAGGCATTGCCACCAAGCCTGATGACCTGCGTTTGATCCCCATGACCCATAGGGTGGATGGAGAGAACTGACTCCCCAAAGCTGTCCTCTTAACCTCTGCATGTGTCTCTCCCTCTCCCCAGCATAAATAAAATAAACAAATGTAATTTAAAATAAAAAAATAGAATTTTTATGAAAGTGGAAATAGATTAGCATTATCTAAAATTGTCTTTGTTAGGTTCCAGGCAGGCTTTTAACCTTGTACTGGGTTTGGTGGCACAAGTCTTTAATCCCAGCTCTCAGGAGTCAGAGGCAGGCAGATCTCAGTGAATCTGAGGCTTGTGAATGCTCAGTGCATTTACAGAGGCCAGAAGAGGATACTGGATCTCTGGAACTAAAGTTACAGATGGTTGTGAGCTGCCCAGTGTGGGTGCTGGAAACAGAACTCAGGTCTTCTGCAAGAGCAGTAAGTTCTCTTAACCACTGAGCCATCCCTACAGCCCTTAAAAATTATTTTAATTATACATATGTGTGTGTGTGCACACATGAGTGCAGATGCCTGTGGAGGCTAGAAGAGGGTGTCCGATCCCCAGAGCTGGAGTTACAGGTTGTTGTGAGCCCCCAAGAAATGGGTGCTGGGAGCTGAATTCGGGGCCTCTGGAAGAGCACAATGTTCTTAACCTCTGAGCCTTTTCTCCAGCCCCTATCATAATACTTTGATAATCAACTCAGTATGATAATAACTTGAAGATCAATCAATAAACCATTGAAATATAATAGCCTAGACAGGCTCCTATTCTCTAAGTCATTTGACTGACCTCCTTCCTTCTCATTTCTTTTCTTTCTTTTTTTGTTTTCTTCAAAATTTTAATAATTTTTTAAATTAAAAAATTAGTTTATTTTTATTTTATGTGTATGTGTGTATTGCCTGCATGTAGGAAAGTGTACCCCTGCTGTGCAATACTTGTGGAGATCAGAAGAAGCTGTCAGATCCTCTGGGATTGGAGCCACGGACAGTTGTTAGCTGCCATGTGGGTGCTGGGATTCAAACCGGGTTCTTCTGCAAGAACAACCAGTGTTCATACCTGCTGAGGTCTCTCCCCAGCCCCCAAATTTTATTTATTTATTTACTTATTTTTATTTTATGTGTAGGTTTTGCTTGCATGGATATAAGTGTAATATACACATGTAATAGCCACAGAGGTCAGAAGATGGCATTGGATCCCCTAGAACTGGAGTTATTATGGATGGTTGTTAGCTGCCAGATGGGTGCTGGGAACCAAACCTGAGTCCTCTGAAGGAGCAGCCAGTGCTTTTAACCCTGACCCATTGCTCCAGCACCCCTCTTATTATTACTGTCACTGTTATTATTATTATTATTTATTATTGCTTGTTTGTTTGGGTTTTTGAGACAGGGTCTCCCTGTAGCCCCACCTCTCCTGGAACTCACTATGTAGACCAGGCTGGCCTTGAACTCACAGAGATCTGCCTGCCTCTGCCTCCCGAGTGCTGGGATTAAAGGCATGCACCACCACGCCCGGCTTGCTTCTAGTATTAAAGGTGTATACTACTACACCCAGCTCTTTCTCTTTTTCCCTCCCCTCCTCTCCCTCCCTCCCTCCCATCCTTTCTTCCTTCTTTTCTTTCTTTGGGACAGGCTCTCATGTAGCCCAGTCTGACCTGAAGCTCCATATATGGCCAAGGATGATCATGAACTTCTGAGCCTCCTGCCTCTACCTCTCAAGTACTGGAATTATTTGCTTTCTTCATTCATAATCCTGTGCCTTTAGTCATTCTGTATCCTCCTTGCCCTTGTCCCCTGGCCAGGGCAGCATGGTTCTCAGCAGCAGTACACAGAGGGGAAACCTCTCAACATCTCATCATTAAGTGTGATATTTGTCCTAGCCTTTTCATAACTATCCACTATCAGATTAACAAGGTTCCTGTTTTGTGCTTGCTAAAAGTATTTCCACAATCATGAGTGGATGTTGAATTAAATCAAAAGTAGTTTCTTTTTAAAATATATTTTATTTATTTTGTATATGTATGTGTATTTACCTATGTATGTATGCATGGGACACAGTTGTAATGTGGAGGTCAGAGGACAACAGCAGTCAGTTCTCTCCATCCATTCTGCAGGTCCCAGAAATAAAACTCAGATTGTCATTCTTGGCAGCAACTACTTTTAGCCCTGAACTATGTCACTAGCCCACAGTCTGTCATTTTAGTTCACTGAAATATATCAAGAGTTTTCTTGTCACCCCTTATGTATTCAGTATTTATAAAATTTTCATTGCATTAAAAGAATAGGAGTTACAATTGTTAAACAGAGTTTTACATGTAACAATTTAATGATATTGTTAAAATTTTAATGTATCTTTTTCCCTGATTTTTATATACGTTTTAATTATGTACACTCATATATTTGAAATATATTTGTTACATATAGTTATATGTGTACATATAAAATTTAATTTTCATTTTGATCCACCTGCCTCTGCCTCACAAGTGCTGAGATTAAAGGCGTGGTGCCACCAATCCTTGGTTTTCTACTGACTTTAAATTTTTGTGTATTTCATAAGTAAAATCATTTTTATAATTTTTATATATCTTTATTATTTTCATATGGTAGTGAAACTGCATCTGATATCAGTAAGTAGAGGCCTATGCTAACTATCTTATGGTGGTTGAGGATTTGTTGATCTTTTTAAAAAAAGTTTACCAGTCTTATTCCTCTTCCTCCTCCTATTTATTTTATTTATTTATTTGTGTTGCTTTTTTTTTTTTTTTTTTTTTTTTAAAAAGGTCCCCTTTTAGCCACACCTTCCCCTTAACCCCCTTTTTAGACCAGGCTGGTCTTGATCTCATAGAGATCTGCCTGCCTCTGCCTCCTGAGTGCTGGGATTAAAGGAAAGTGCCACCACACCTGACTCCTTCGCTTAAAAAACTTTTTTTGTATTTATTTATTTTGTGTGCCTATGTGTATGGGTGCAGGTGTGCCATATGTGGAGATCTGAGGACAACTTTCAGGAGTTGGTTCTCTCCTTCCACCTTTTGGGTCCTGGGAATCAAACTCATGTTGTGCCAGGTTTGGTGGCACACACCTTTGGCACCAACACTTGGGAGGCAGAGGCAGGTGGATCTCTGTGATTTTGAGGTCAGCCTGGTCTGCACAGCCAAGTTCCAGGTCAGCAAGCTCTATATAATGAGACCATATCTCAAAAAACAAAAACAAAACAATAAACAAAAACTTTCAAAATAAAACCCCTCAGGTTGTAAGGCTTGACAGCAAGTGCCTTTACTTACTGAGCCATCTTGCTAACCCTTCCTTTTGGTTTGTTGAGACAGGGTTTCATGTAGTCAAGGTTGACCTCAAGCTTACACTGTAGCCAAGGATGACCTTGAACTTCTGCCCCCACCTCCCAAGTGCTGGGATTAGAGGCGTGTACCATCATGCCCGGATTACGTCGTGCTGGGATGGCACCCAGGGCTTTGTGCATGCTAGACAAGCACTCTGCACACAAGTTCCAGCCCCCGCCCTTTTTTTCTTTTTTCTTTTTCTCTTCTCCTCTCCTCTCCTTTTCTTTTCCATTCCCTTTCCTCCCGCCCCTTGTCTTTCCTTCCCTTCCTCCTTCACTCCCTTCCTTCCCTTCTTCCTCTCCCTCTATCTTTCTGTGGTGCTGAGGACTGAACTAGGGCCTTGTGTGTTCTAGGCAAATGCTCTACCACTTGCACCTACAGCCCTTAGAAAGGGATTTTTAACAGTAATGAAGTGGGCCAGGAGTACAGTTTGGGTACCAGGAGTAGCAGTAGACAGGGAAATTCCTTCTGAAAGCTGTCATAGGCTGCTTGGTAGTTATGATGCCAAGGAAGAACTAGATCCTGTACCTGAATCGACGCATGAGAACCAAGGTCCATAGCTATCATGTCCACACTCAATAAGAAAGTGTGGTTGTGCATGCCTTTAATCCAAGCTTTCAGGAGGCAGAGGCAGGTGAATTTCTGAGAAGTCAAGGCTTGTGAGATCCAGGTTAGCTGGGGATACAGAGAGGATTCTGCCTAGAAAAATTGGAAAAACAAAACAAACAAAACCCAAACAAAACCAAACAAACATCAAAACAAGGTGGTCAGGTGCACTGTTCTTTTTCATAGTTCTGGAGCCTGGGAGGTCAAGAACATAGTGACTGCCTCATAGTGACTGCCTCTGGCAGCAGACCTGCAGTGTTACAACATGATGGGGGTATTACACAAGCAGTACCTGACAGCAAGCGAGAAGCAAGAGACTGGAAGCCAGCTGAATTTACCTTTTTCTCAGGAGCCAACCCCTGAAGCATTTCACCCATGGTTAGATCTCAACATTGATCCATTCATGAGGGGATGCTCTCATGATGTGATCAGCTTTAGAGTTCCACCTCCTAGTGCCATCACCACGGCATTGAGATTTCAATCTGAGGGCTGGGGAGAGGACTCAGTGGGTCCGAGTGTCTGCAATGCAAGCATGGGGACCCCCAGCACCTACATATAAAGTTGGGGGGGTGAACTTGCACACGCCTGTAACCCCAGCACTGTGTGGGGCTGAGATAGGAGGATCCCTGGGGCTTGCTGCCTGCCAGTCTAACTCAGGGTTCCATCAGAGACCCTGTCTCGAGAGAATAAGGTGGAGAGCAATAGGGCAGGTCACCCAACATTCCCTCTGGATTCTGTGGATGCACTTATATCCCACCACCTGCACTTCTATCACACACAATTACAACCTGAGCTTGGGAGGGAACATTTGTATCATAGCAGGACATGAGAAGTGGCACCAGAAGGATGGAGTGGCCTCTGTGTCTGCTCTTCCCCCGCTTCCAATGGTGAGCAGGGATGCTTTTTGCTTTGTACTTTGTCTTTGTTTTCTTTTAAATTTTATTCTTTCATAATTTTGTACATATATAAAATGTACTTTGATCATATTTCCCCATTATCCTTTCTTTTCTTTCTTTTTCTTTTTTTTTTCCTTTTTTTTTTTTTTTTTTTTAAGCCTTTACAGTTATTAGAATTTGTCTAGGCAGTTTTATTAGAATTTTAAAGAAAAATCCTCAGGGCAGGTGAGCTGGTAATCTTGGCAGCTGCCTTGAGGAGGAGAATGGTGGGGAGAAGGAAAGAAAGTCATGAAGTCAGGCAGGTTTAAAGCCTGCATGGAGGTCAGACACATGGCTGACTAGGAGTCATATGGCTGAGAGAAGGAAGCTTTAGAGAAAAAGTAAAGACATACAAGACGCTAGTGCAGCCCAAAGCATTAAAGAAAACATGCTTAGGATAGGGATATGAAGAAGAAAAGGAGGGATTATGCTTTTCTGAAGAACTCAGAAAAGCAGGAAGACTTACAGAGACCTACACGTCACTGGGTTGAGAAGGTCTGCCTATCCTTTCTTTTTTTAGCATAAAAATTTTTAGCTAGGGCACTGGAGAGATGGCTCAAACAATTAAGAGCATCGGCTGCTCTTGCAGAGGACCAAAGATCAATTCCCAGCACCCACATGGCAGCTAACAACCGTCCTGACTCTAGTTCCAAGGGATCTGACACCCTCTTCTGGCCTCCTCAAGCACTGCATGATATGGGTGCACTTACATACATGCAAACAATACATTCATATACATAAAATAAAAATATAAATGAAATATAAAGTCTAATGATTGATACACACATGGAATTGCAATTGCCTTTGGCAATTCTCTTAGGAGTATAATAAAATTAAACTAAATAGCTAAATGCAAAGAAATGTCTTTGAGTTTTCTTTCCTCTTGATTGCAGGAAATTTGAATTGGATGAGGAAATCTACGTATGCTCCACTGAGAGATAGTAGCCCATTTACCACAACTCTGAGCAAGGGTGTTGTTAAAAGGGTTGATGGTGTATGATTGCAGTTACAACACTGGCATGTCATGTAGGATAGGCTTCTATGAATGGGGTTCACAGATGTACTCAGCTTGTAAATTCTTTATAAAACTTTAAATTGTTTAGGTTTTATTTTTATTTAATTTGTATGAGTGTTTTGCCTGCATGTATGCAAGTATACCCATGTTGTACAATGCAGGCAGGAACCAACCCTGGTCCTTTGGCAGAGCAGCCAGTGCTCTTAACAGCTGAGCCATTTCTCTAGCTACTTCTATAAGACTTTAAATAGGGGAGTTTTCGTATATGACAAGCCAAAGAATAAACAGGAACAGAGGACTCATTTAAATGACCACCGCACAACTTAGTATTCTCACACACATTAAACATGAAAGAAGGGGGATGGACAGATGGATCAGTGGTTAAGAGCACATATTGCTCTTGTAGAGGATCAGAGTTTGGTTTATAGCACCCACTTCAGGTGGCTCACAACCACCTGTAACTCCAGCATCAGGGGATCTGTGTCTTCCTCTGGCCTCTGTGGGCACCTGTGCTCATGTGGACATACCTACCACACACAGAGACACACACATATATGTACTTAAAAAAATATGAACTAGGCTTGGCAAGATGGCTCATTGGATAAGGCGCTTGCTGACAACCCTGAGGACCTGAGTTTAATTCCTGGGACCCATATGGTAGAAGGAGAGACCAGCTCCTGCAAATTGTCCTCTGACCTCTTGATGGGTATCCCCCAATAAATACATCTTTTTTTTTTTTTTGCCTTTTTTGAGACAGGGTCTCCCAGTAGCCCCAGCTGGCCTGGATCTCACTGTATAGACGAGGCTGGCCTTGAACTCACAGAGATCCACCTGCCTCTGCCTCCCGAGTGCTGGGATTAAAGGTGTGCGCCACCATGCCCGACTATTTTTTCAAAATTATGAATTATTGGTAATTCAAAAGAAACATAATATATACATTCATTGCAGGCAGTCATAAAGCACCCACAAACCCAAATTATGAAGCGAAATAACATTAGTGAAATTAAGGCTGGAGGTGTGGCTCAGTTGGTAGAGTGCTCGCCACCCATGCGTAAGGCCCTGGGTTTGATCCTCAGCACCACATAAACTGGATGTGGTGGAGTATACCTATAATCCAAGTCTTTAGGAGCTAGAAGCAAGAGGACCAGAAGTTCAAGGTTATCCTCCGTTATGTATTGAGTTCCAGATCAATCTGAGATAAGAGATCCTGTCTTAAAGAAACAAAAACAAACAGCATACGGACAAACATCAGTAACTGCCCCCTCCCCTTCCTAGTCCCCTTCCTCCTACAAACCAGTAGGTGTTCCCTCTCCCCGCTGAGCGTCTCCCAGGGCTGCTGCATGGAGGTTGTAACCATAGTTTGATGGCCTCTAGCTGAGTTAGTGGAAACCTGGCAGGACCTCCATGGATTTGCTGAGTCAGGTGGATGGGAAATGGAATAAAGGCTCAGGGAAGGCGAGAAGAGACCTCCATGAATGTGTGTGTGTACATGGTGTACATGTAGAGGTCAGAGGACAATGTGTAGGAGTTAGTTCTCTCATTCCACTGTGGACTTGGGGATGGAACGCAGGTCTTCAGACTTGGCAGCAAGAGCCCTTACCTGCTGCTCCATCTCATAGGCCTGACTTTTGGATTTGAATCCCACTTCTGCCTGTTACTGGCTGTGTGACCCCGAGCAAGCTACTCAACTTTGCTGTGCTTATTTTCTGTCTGTAAAATGGGAATAATCAGAGGTCCTACCTCAGAGGCTGTTTGAAGACAGCACATTGAACAGAGCCTGGCAGGGAGCATTCACTTGTCATCACTGATACTGCATGCAGCATGAGGTGTCTAGCCAGGAGTGAGACCAGGAATCAGGAGACGATAGGTTCTGCCCAGGTGCTGGCATCAGATATGCCTTGTTGTTTTCCAGTGTGCCACAGGGGAGGAGGCTGAGGAGGCTCAAAGGCTGAACTGCTTGCCCTTCCTGCCCCTTACCTGACTATGCCCCTTACCTGACTATTCCCTTTGAACTCAAGCCCCAGTGGGACAAGGAGGGAGACAGGGACATCTTGGGGCTACACTGCCAAGGTCATAACACCTTCAGGATGGGCCTGGGGAGCTGGTCTCTAGGGCCTCAGCCTGGCAGCAGGAGGACATGATGAAGACATATTTCAGTGCCTTTTCAATACATAATCGGGTTAGATGCCCATTCACTCGACCTTTGACTGTTCTTGCTTAGAGCCTCCAAAGTGTGAGTTAATAAATGCTGGAGGAATCATGGAGGCCCAGGGAGGTCTGGGTTGAGCCTGTGGGGGGAAGTCTATTCCCAAACAGAGAGCTCTGTGCCCAGGACACCAGGGATGCTTTGCCTGTGACACATTTGGAGGGGAATCTGACACCCTCTTCTGACCTCTGTAGGCATTGCACGACACAGGTGCCCTTACATACATTCATGCAGTGTATTCATACACCCTTTTTAAAGTGTGTGTGTGTGTGTGTGTGTGTGTGCAGAGGCCAGAGGACCACCTTGGATTCTGTTCCTCAGGACTGCTGTCTACCTTGTTTTATGAGGCAGGTCTCTCACTGGCCTGGAGCTGTTGTATCAGTTGCCTAACCTAAAGTCCCAGTGAGCCCCAAGGATCCTCCTGTTTCTGCTTCCTCAGCACGGAATTACAAGTGTGTGCCACTACACCTGATTTTTAACATGGTGTTTAGGATTTAACTTGGCAAGTCCCTACCAGCTGAGCTGTCTCCCCAGCCCAGCCCACTTCATTTTCAACAGTCCTAGTTGTGGTGCTGAGTTAGCTGTCACCATAGTTACCTGTAACATCAGGCAAGGTGTTTCTCAGGCTGAGCTTCCGGAGGCCTTCTGCTATTTTCTGCCTTAGTCTAGGGGATTGTCTAATGCTTGGAAGCAAGCACTCTGTAATGGTTCACTGGGAAGCAGGCCAGCAGCCTCACCATCACCCTGGTGCTTGTTAGAAATACATTCTCAGGCCCACCTCGGTGTTCCTGAATGGGCAGCTATGGGGCTGGGGCTCCCCAGGTTTTGGTGAGTGCATGGACATGAACATGCCAGTACTGCAGGGGAATGTGTGGGTCCCAGTGTGGGGATGGGTGTTGAAGGGAGCTGCTGGGCTGGCAAAGGGGAGCCTGCGGTCGCAGCTCCATCTGTCTCTTTCAGGCTTGGGTTTTTCCTGTGCCTCAGTTTCTACATCTGGAAATGGAACAGGACAACAGTTCCATTAATCTGTAAGTCCATAAAAAGCCACAGATGAGAATTCTTTAAAATTATCAAATGGGCCAGTGAGATGGCTTGGCAATAAAAAAAGCCCTTGCCTCATAAACCTGATAACTTACTGCGATCCCTGGAACTCTTGTAAAAAGCCAGATGCAGTGATTTGCATCTGAAATTCCAGCATTCTTTTAGCAAGATCAGAGCTGAACACATGAGGACTGGCTCGAAGCTTGCTTATGCAGTACAGTGTCAGAGACCCTGCCTCAGAAATAAGGTGGAAGGAAAGAATGGACTCCTGGAAAGTTGTCCTTTGATCTCAACACACATACCACGGCACACCATACCTCTCAACTAAATAAACCTTTAAGTTTTACTACTTAAAAAATATGTGTGAGTTTAATGGATGTACGCATGCCCAGTGCTTGTGTGGAGGTCAGAGGGCAACTGGTGAAAATCAGTCCTTTCCTTCTACCATGTGGGTCCCAGGGATCTAACTCAGGCTTCCCACCAAGTGCCTTTACTTGCTGCACCATCTCACCAGCCCTAAATAAATCTTGTACTTTATTTTAAAAACTTTTTTTTTTACGTATGTATATTTTGCCTGCTTGTAAGTGCACCTATGTCATGCAATGCCTGCAGAGCCAGAAAAGGGCAGAGTCCCTGGAATTGGAGTTACAGATGGTAGTCGCCATGTGGGTGCTGGGAACCGAGTACAGGCCTCTATAAGAGCAGCTAGTGCTCTCCAACCCAGCCCAAATAATTTTTTTTTTAAATGCATCAAATACCTCAGTGGATATGAATGCTGTCTCTATGCTTCCACAACTTCCACTGCAGATGTGAGCAGATGTGAGAACAGTCACAAAGAAGGGATCTTCAAGAGGTTCTTACCTTGGGACCCTCCTTTGACTTCCTGTAAAGCTAAACAGGAAGTTACATGTTCAATTCCCCAGGCCAAGAACAGGGCCTCTGTCCCCTACCCCCTTCCTGGCCTATAACCCTCTTACAAGCAGCAAGCACTTCCTGGCTGCCCTCTGGTAAAGAACAACAGTGGTACCAAGAACCAAATATAGAACACTGAACTGCTGGCCTTGCCCAATTTGTCCTCCCCACAGGGGTTTTCCACACTTGCTAATGAATAATGGAACCCGAGTGTGTGGGGAGGGGTGTGGGTGATATCACCAGTTCAGGGAGGAGCAGGGGCAGGTGGCTGGCAGGACACTTCACTTAACATCTTAAGTTCCTATAGCACCTCCCTCTTATGTCTTTTTCTTTGAGATGGGGACTTGTTACATAGTCCAGGCTTGAACTCTGACTCTCCTGCCTCAGCTTTTCACGAATTGGAATTGATTTCACTTGTGTGTCATTATGCTGGCTCAACGGTTTTTCTTTTTAAGCTTTGTGTATGCATTCATGTATGAATGCAAAGGTGTGTGCCCCACGTGTGTGGTCAGAGGAAAACCTGGGGTGTTAGTCCCTTCCTCCTACCTTGAGACAAGGTCTCTCTTTTTTTTTTTTTTTTCTTTTCTTATTTTCTGTGTGTGTGCCAGGCTAGTCCTGAACTTCCAGGGATTCTCCTGTCCCTGTCCCCCATCTTCTGGTAGGGTCACTGGGATTACATGCCTGGCTTTACATTCTTGGGATTAGAACTCAGGTCCTCACACCTGCATGGCAAGTGCTTTTCCCACTGAGCCATCTCCCTAGTCCCACCAGGTAGTTCTTGACTCTATAAATGTAAAGAGCAAGACAGGGGACTGGAGAGATGGCTCAGTGGTTAAGAGCACTGGCCATTCTTGCAGAAGACCCAGGTTCAAATCCCAGCAGCCACATAGCGCCTATCAACTGTCTGTAACTTCAGTTCTAGGGGATCCAAGACCCTCTTCTGGCCTCTGCAGGCACTGCATGACACAGGTACACTTGCACACGTGCAGGAATAACACTCATACACATAAAATAAAAATAAATTTTTAAAAAAGAGCAAGGCAAAAGTGAAGTGATTCTGTCCGAGGGGGCAAGTAGAGCTGGGGTTCAAATCTAGGTATATGTGATGCTAGCACTCTATGAAACCTCGAAGGGGTCTGAAGTGGGGGCTTCATGGTGTATCACAAAAATTAGGTCAGTCACAATACAGTCAAATTTTGTCTGATTCCACTTGCAAGACTTATCCAAATCTAGAACAGTTAACATTCAACAGGGTTGAGGTGAGAGTTGAGTTGGTAAAATGCTTGTCTTGCAAGCACAAAGACCGGAGTCTGATCCTTAGAACTCAGGTAAAAAAAAGTCATGCAGTGGTGCATACTTGTAACCCCAGCACTGGGAAGTAGGGACAGGCAGATCTCTGGGGCTTGCTGGTCAGCCAGCAAGCCTACTTGGTGAGTTCCAGGATGGCAAGAGACCCTTTCTCAAAAAACAAGGTTGGTAGCACCTGAGAACAGTACTGAGGTTGTCCTCTGGCCTCCTCATGCACATTTGTGCACCTGCACACACACTACACATGCAAATATGTCAGAGCATGGTGGGTGCTGGAGTAAGTGCTAGCTGGTGGTTTGTTTTACTAGATGAGTTCTGGAGATGGGCTCCACAGCATCACAGGAGAGACAGCTAACCAAGTGAGGGAATGTAATACCTCTGAAATGTACATGTAAAGGGCCAGGATGGAGGCCAACAAAATGGCTCTGCCAGTAAAGGTGCTTGCTAGGTCTGAAACCTGAGTTTTAATCCCTGAGAACCACATGTTGGAAGGAGAGAACCAACTCCAGCAACTGTCCTCTGACTTGCATATGCATACCATGGAATGCACACACACAGTTTTGTTTTTTAAAGGAGCCACGATGGCAAATGTTACCTTTTTAAATCATGATTTTAGAGGGCTGGAGAAATGGTTCAGCAGTTAAGAGCACTGGCTGCTCTTGCAGAGGACCCAAGTTTGATTCCCATCTCTACATGGTGGCTAACAAGCATCCATAACTCCAGGTCCAGGAGAATCCAACACACCTTCTTCTGGCCTCTGTGGGTATTTCATGACACAGATACACATATATACGTGCAGGCAATACACTCATACACATGAAAAAATCTAAAAAAAATTTAGAAATATTTTTCGAAGGTTTCAAAGAAGACACAGCTCTCCCGAAGTCCTGCCCACTTTCTTCCTAAGACTATATTCCTGCTGGTGCCCAGCAGCCCTTGCCAGATCCTGGATTCAAGAGCTGTAGAAAACAGGCAGGAGCATGGGGTACCACTGCCCTTGTCAGCTCTGCTCCGGTCTCTGGAGTCAAGGTTTTCTTCCTATTTCTAACTTTTCTAGAAACTAGAGTTCTTGCTGCTTGGCTGAAGAAATGGGGCCTGGACAAGCAATGGGACATTTGTTCATGCACCCCCACCCCACCCCTGGGAGGCTGGCTGGGGCTCCAGTATCTGTGTCCTGCCCCAACCTTGACATGCAGCAGGGGTTCCTAGGGGCCACAAAAGAGAGGATTTCCCTGGTTTGACTCCTTAAAAAAATTATTTTTTTTTTTTGAGTCAGCATCTCATTATGCAGCCCTGGCTGGCTGGGAACTGACCTATGTAGACCAGGCTGGCCTCAAACTCAGATATCGACTTGTCGCTGCCTCCTGGGGGCTGAGATTAAACATGTGTACCACCAAGCCTGGTCTTTTCCTTTTTATTATTATTGTGTGTATGCATGATGGGGAGGTGTTTCATATCACAGTATGTGTGTGGAGGTCAGAAGACAATTTTGTGGAGTCAGTTCTCTTCTTCCACCTTTATGTGGGTTCTGGGGATCGAACTTGGGTTGTCAGGCTGGCACAGCAAGTGCCATTATTGGCTGAGCCACCTTGTGGGTAGCTAGTTTGACCTGTTTATGTCACAAAGAGTTGTGGCCCCATATTCTTTGTAAACACAGCAGGGTCATGATGGTAATCTGACAAGCAATCTGTAGTGCATTCAAGGATTCACATGGTACCAATACACAAAACTGAATTAAGTCTCATTTATTCTAGGGCAAACTCAAAGGTTTTTTTTTTTTTTTTTTTTTTTTAATTTTCTTTTTTAGCAAATCCTAGCACATTATTAACAAAAAAAAAATCTGTACATTTGCCATGATACACTTGGAAGTGAAACAAATAAGATATAAATACAGATATGGATGTAACATGAAAAAGCCCAAAAAAACCCGAAACAAACTAAAAACCACCCAACCTGGGGGTGCAGGGACCATGCGTGTGAACACAGTGACATCAAAACTATTTTGGTGGCTGATTTTCAGAGCATGTTGTTTCGTCTCCAAACATTGAACAGAGTCCTGGTTGGGGTTCTAACAGTTCTTACCTGCAGTCCTTTAAAGTATGATATGAGTTTCCATAGGGTGGCGGGAAAGAAAGAGAAGACTTCTGAGACAAACCTGTTGTTACCTGCACGGGGTATTGGTAAGCTAGTGGTGAGCCATAGATAAGGCAGGCCCAGGCCATCTGCGGGCACCAGATCCGCAAAGCACAGAGTGCACTTGGAGAGAGCCACGTGCCTTGAGGGCCGGCTGCACTTGTTGGACCACAGCCGGGGAGGGAGGCAGCAGCGTGCCAGGAAGCAGGAAGTCAGATGAGCAACCCCCTGGATACAAGGTATGGGGGTTTTGAGGCCCTGGATAGTTGGGTAGATGGGGAGGCAAACACAATTCTGGGGGTTGTGAACAGAGTCTTTCAGGGTCTGGGTGTTGTGAACAGAGTTCAGTAGGGAGGTGGTAGCAAGGCGAGGCAGCTGCAGCTGTCAGGGTTCAGAGGGCAGCGGTGGGCACAGCTGCCCTCCACGAGTTGGCCGCAGCATGCGAGTCTCCTCGGTGAGGTGGGCAGCAGTTTTCAGATTGAGCCCACGAGACCTGTAAAATGATTGTATCTCTCTCTACTCAGGAGGTTGAAGGAGGGCATGTGACATTCAAGGCTAGCCCTTTGTGAGTGCTGTGAGGAAACCAGGCAATATTCTGGGACCATTCAGCTACAGTGGGGACCATGGTGACCATCTGAAAGCCAGAGAAAGGTCTTTCTAATTGCATTAGACATCAGAGAATTCCTAATTTACCTGGCCAGGTCTCACAGTTCTACAGCAGAGGAGTGACTAAAAGACTTAGGGACCCTTGTAGAGGGCAAGAAAGAAATCTCATAAATTAGCTATGAACAACCAAGGTCAAGTCCTGATGTTTTGAGCAAGAATCAGTCAACAGGAATAAAGCACTGAAAATGCACCCCTGAAGTTCCCTGAACAGCAATAGCAGGGCAGCTTATGTAAGACACAGCCGGACCTTCATTTTCAACATCTATTTCCAAATACAGTATCTGTTTTGCCTAATCTCCCCCCTGCCCCCCACCTCATCTGAAGGGTAAGAGATGAGGTATATACATACATCAGGTACCCCAGCCTGCCCCTTCAGTTCTAGCAGTGTCAGTCGGCTCTGAACTGAAGACCCTATGCCTTGCTAAAATGAACATCCACAAGCCTTTTGCTGGGTATAAAGGCTAACGCCTATAATCCCAACACTTGGGAGGCTGAGGCAGGAGCATCTCAAGTTCAAGGCTAGCCTAGGGAAGTCTGCATGATTGCATTAAGAATTGTCTTTTAAGAATTTTATTCAAAATTTATTTAGCTAGACTCTAAATCTATAATCACTTTCTTCAAAGCAGTGAGACCTTCAAGAAGTTGAAATTAAAGGGCCGCATTGGTCTGTTTCCAATGCATTGACTGAAGGGGGCTCTGCAGCTACCCTTTAGTTATGTAATGTAATCATGTAAACTTTGGTGGCATTTCTGATTGTATCCCCAAAGCCAGGATAGTTGGCTCCTGTCTGCATGAGAGAAGCAAATCGCACGTGTTTATTACAAAGCTAGCTCTAGGCTTTTCTCCTTTTCTTGCCCAGACTTGAGTCCCACTCTCACAAGGTCTCACAAGACACAACCTAAAGGCGCACAGCCTTTGTCAGTGTCGACTGAATAAAGGAGGGTCCTTGTCCCACCTCACCACACTCTAAGAATGTAAGCATGAAGAATATAGAGCGATACCCCAGCCCACCCCAAGTCTGTATGAACTGAAAAAAAATATGCTACTGGGTACCAGGCACTGGCTAGAGCACTCTGGCATCTACGAGTTGTGCCGGCCACCACGGTTTGCTGATGTCAGCAGGCGGTGCAAGACACATGTAAGTATGGCTCTTCGTTTCGAATTCCTTTTGTTTCTAGGGAGACTGCGCTACAGGCCTTGCTTCCGTTACATTCAATACCAGTAAGATTCTACACAAAAGCTGGAAGGGACCAAAATACTGATTGTAATAAATTATGTGCGGCCTCCTTGCACGGACTGGGCAGCTGATGGGGCTCCTCCAAGGTACCACCGATCATGTGTGGTCTGCACAGACTGGCGTGGCCACTAGCTGTGTGTGGACACATCGGAGGAAGAGCTGCTGTTGCTGTTGGTGGTCTGGGCCCTCTTTATATATAAATTTAGCAGCTTCATCTGCAGAGAGAAAAAACACAAGTGAGCATGAGAAAACCAGCAAGAAGCAGGGGAGAAGCCAACAGCCGTGTGACAATCAGAAAACATCAGGTCCCCAGATTCTCTGGCTGGGGGCTTATCTAGCAGACACTGACAGGGTGCCACGGCTTGGCATATTCTTCTGTCAAGGGCTGGGGTTGCAGACTAGCCAGGAGGCCAAGGTCTAGGGAAAAGCAGTAGGAACTTAGAAAAGGTTAAGTGGCATACTAAAGTGGGCTCCAGGGGCTGCTGGGGGAAGGCAAATGGGGCAGAGCCAACATGGTAGGGTGGCTGCAGCCCAAGGGCCCCCTCAGAGCTGGGGCAGGGTGGGAAGAGCTGAGAACCATATAACAGGCAATGCAGAGGTAAGATCTGCTGAGCTCCACATCAGTTGATCCTTCCCCCAGGACACCCTGCCTATGGAAACATACTGACTCCTGCCACATCCAAGGTTATACCCCCCTGCCCCTGCCCTGCCAAGCCTAGCATGGCCCTGGGTTTGATCCTCCAGTGCTGCAAAAATAGAAAAAAGAAAGGAAGGCTTGGCTTGGTGGCTTGTGCTTATAATCCTAACACTTGAGAGGCTAAGATGAAAAGATTGCCATAGGTCTGAAGCCAGCCTGGGCTACAGAGCCAGACCCTGTTTCAAAAAACCCTAAACAATGGGGGTAGTGAGATAGCTCGGTGAGGAAAGGCACCTGCCCCAACCTGATGACTTAAGTTCAATCCCTAGGATCCACATGATGGAAGGAGAGAACCAACTCCTACAAGTTGTCCTCTGACCTCCATGTATGTGCTATGTCATGTGTACACCTGCTTACACTTACATACACACACAAAGAAATGCTAAAAAAAATTAATAAATCAAAAAAAAAATACCCAACGAACAAACCTAAAAGAATCTCCTCCCCCCAAAGTGCCAGTGGCATAAAGACTCATGCAGACATAGGTCAATGGGAGAGAGGAAGGAATACCCTTCACAAGTGACAGGGATGCGGACAGCTGTCTGCAACAGAATGAAGTTCAACCCTTCCCTAACACTGCAGTCAAAAATTAACCTGAAGGAACCAATCTGGGTGTCCAGAAACAGAGGCATGATGAAGTAAATGTGACACCACAATGGAATTGTGTCAGCCATAAAGAAAAATGACGTTATGTCATTTGCAGGAAAACAGATGTGGCTGCAGATAATCATATTAAGCAAACTCAGTCTTTCTGAGTTGTTTTGTTTTCTCTCATAGGTTGTTCTTGGATCTTAGACAACCATGTACATATCACATGAAAGCAGAAGTGACACTGTGGAGGGAACGAAAGGGACTAACAGGATGGGGACGGGTGAGACGGGAGGGCAGGGAGGTGCTGGGAATAAAAAAGTAACTCCAAATGAACCGCAGACCTGAATTTAAGAACTTAAAATCTAAAACACTATTTATTTCTGAGGTGGAGGCCACTGCGTGGCTTGGAACTTGCTATATAGACCAGGCTGGTCTCAAACTCACAGAGATCTGCCTGCTTCTGTCTCCTGAATGCTGGAAATAAAGGCAAGCATCACCAAGCCCAGCTACAATCTAAAACTCTTTTACAAGAAAACATTGGCCAACTGCTTCATGAGGTGAGTGTGGTAATGATTTCTATAAGATCCCAAAGGCCTAGGTAACAGAAGGAAAAACAGACACATTTATTTCCTGAAATGAAAAGTTGTATGTAACAGGCTGAGTGTGGTGGCAGACGCCTTTAATTTCAGCACTGGGGAGGCAGAGGCAGGTGGATTTCTGAGTTGGAGGCGAGCCTGATCTACAAAGAAAGTTCCAGGCCAAGCTGGGGCTACAGGGAGACTCTGATGCAAAAAAAAAAAAAAAAAAAAAAAAGTGTATCAAGGGTCTATAAACAGAGTAAGAATGCAATCACAGAAAGGGAGAAAACATATGTGAATTCCATGTATCAGAAGGGGCTGGCTAATATTTCTGGATGTTTTGACCCCCTTTGTGACTGTCTTGATGCCACTCACTGTGGCCAGGCCACCTCTAAACTCCTGATGGAGGCCAAGAGGGTGAGGAGAGTTTCTAATCTGTGTTCTGCCAGGAGGAAGGTGGAGAGACCTGGAAGCGGGATCAGGTAAGGCAGCATATATATCTGTATCTATAGACACACATATAGCTTAGATACATATATATCTGTATCTATAGTTATATATACATATATCACATATATTCACATATCTCTATATGTGTGTGTGTGTGTGTATAATTTTTTCTTTTAGATAAAGTCTCATGTAGCCTAGGCTGGGCTTTATCTTCTCTGTAGCTGGAATGATCTTGAACTTCTGATCAACCTGCCTCTACCTCCTGAGCATTGGATTGCAGGCAAGTACCACCATGCCTGGTTATGTGGTGCTGGGCCTGGAACATAGGCCTTCACACATGCTAGCTAAGCAAGAGCTCTGCTGAGCAGTACCCCTACCTTGCTCCACTGCTAACTTATTTATCCCCATGTGCTTGAGTTGCCTCTTCCCACCTGTCTCTACAAAGAGCATCTCCTCCAGGCTAGTGGTTCTCAGCTGCCAGTGGTTTTGCCCTCAAGGGGGACATCTGGCCATATGCGGAGCCATTAAGTGTCATGACCTTATAACCAAGGGGAGAGTTACTGGTGTCTAGATGGTGGTCAGTGCTGCTGTGAATCAAACTCTGACACCACACAGGCCAACCCCCGTAGTGTCAATGGTGCTGAGGCTGGGAACCCTGCTGTGGGGAACAGGTCAGAGATACTCTGGCTATGATGCTTTCTTCCCGTGTCAAAGCAGCAGCCTAAGTTGAAACAAAATATACCTCCCTAGCAAGTGCCTTCTATCATAAGGAGCAGGGCTACATGGTTCTGGCTTCCTACTCTCACTGCCATGCCATGTGTCTGGAGTGCAGGTATGGCAGGTGCAGGGTGAGGGCTGCTCATCTGCCTGTTGATGCCCATAAGGCAGTAGGTGCCAATTCAAATTTATTCAAGACTGAGGTAATAATGAAAACATTTTTATCTATTAGGTGTATGTGTGCAATAGCACAGAGGGGGTCAGAGGACAACTCTGTGGAGTTGGTTCTCTCCTTCTACCTTTACATGGGTTTCAGGGATCAAACTCAGGTGATCAGGCTTCTAGGCAAGCTTCTTTACTCGTGGGGCATGAGGTGAGTTTCTTTAGTGATTCTGTGAGGAAACAAATGGGCTTCTAAATACAGTTATCTAACCTATGAATCTGCCAAAAGTGAAATTGTCTTTTCAAAACCTGTTAAGATGGACTGCAGTATATAATTCAGCACTATCTTACAATGACTTACCTACACCATTTGCCGTTTTTACCTCAGAGGGAAAAATACTTTTTTAGAAGTAAGGCCTGGTTAAAACACACCCAATGAGAAAATCCCATCTGGAGTCCAGAGCTGCTGGCAAGAGGTTCATGACAAGTTGACAGGGCCAGGAGTGGGTGACAGCAGGTAACACTATACACACCTTGCTCCCTGTGAGCTGTGCGAGGTGAGGTTTCAGATCTTCTCCGATTACGGAATAGATTGCCACTAAGCAAAACACGCTGGCCTTCCGTACACTGCTCTCAGTGTTGTCATAACCCTAAAGAGTCAGAGAGGAACAGAGAAAGTCAGATCAAAGACTTGCCTACCCGCCAGTACTTCAGCAGTACTTCCACAGATGCCCTCGGAGTTCAACCTTGGACTTGTCAGTAACAACCACACAGGTCTCAGACCCGCAGCTCAACCTAGACAGCATCTGCCTTGGAGGATCAAAAGTGACTAGTGTCAAGGGCATGCAGAGGCAGGGAGAGGTGTGTGCCAGGTGAGCACTGCTCTGTAACATGCCACTGATACTAAAGATAGCAAAAGAGAGGCAGAGGGGAAAAGGAAACTGAGGGGGGGCGCTCTGAAAATATAATAGCTTCACCTACATTTCTCTTGATTGTGAAGCAAATTTCCTGTGTGGAAATGTCTCTGAAGAGAGGGTTGTCCAGATGGCTCAGTGGGTAAAACTACTTAAAGCCAAGCTTGACAACCTGAGCTTGATCACCAGGATCCCCTGGTGGAAGGAGAGAACTGAGTCTCTCAAGTTGTTCTTTGACCTCTACACATATGCCCTCACAAATACAGACATGTACATGCACCAGAAATAAATAACAAAGCATCACTCATTCCTAGGAGCAAAATTTCTCTACTGTCCAGTGACTGCAGGGATCTTTACCCCCATACCCAAATGGGATCTGCACACTTTTCTAGAAACAGCCTTGGCAACTGTACAGTCTTTGTGTCTTTCTCTCCATATGGGATAGTCCAGCCAGTCCTCAACAGTAAGTTCAAACCTTTCCAAGTCCTCAGCAAACAGCAGCATGTATGAAATGGGAAGCCTGTCTCCACTGATGCTCCCTCTCTACATGACACAGCACAAGGCACTGCCTCCTGTAGCTGCTGCATTGAACCATAGCTCATAGCAGGCTGTGAAGCCCCTGAGGCAGCCCATACAGTGGCACCTGTCTCCTGCCTGCCAGTCTGCCCAGCTCACTGCCACCTGTATAGAAGCAGCCTCAGCAAGCACTTACTGGACACAGGAGAACAAAGATCTTGCCTAATTCATACTCCATGGGCCCCTTTAGCCCAGGGCTGTACCACAGGAGGTATGTCATAGGGGTTTGTTGAAGCAAAGAACAACGTATGTTTATACTAAACAGAAAGCTCATTGAGAGAGGGCCAAAGGACTGTGGTTTGCGCTGTCAGTCATCATCTGCTACGTGCAGTCACAGCTGGGCTGAGAAGACACAGGCCCTTGTGCAAGACTGGGCCTGTCAAAATCCTACCATGGGGGTGAGAGAAAAGTCCAGGAGTTGCTGCCCACGGGTCTATAGGCTAGGGGAGGAGGAAGTTCATGAGGTCCTACCCCTCTTCAAGTATCTATATGCAGTTAATGGTTGCTGAGGGAGGGAGAGACGTTTTCTTCAGTGGTATAGCCACTGATAAGGTATCCATGCTCCTGTAAATGACCCCTCACCTATGCGCCTGTAAGTAACACTAATGAAACTCACTGGGCTGTCAAAAATACCTTCAGAGCAGTCTAGTAGTTTTATGCTTATAAGATCCTCTACATCATTAACAAAAGGACTATAGGGAGACTATGGCTACAGCTCAGAGTTCTGCTAAATTTTATTGTTTTAACACAAGAGGCACCTGCTAGAAAAAATTCTATAGTATAAAGCTGGAGCTTTTTAAAACAAACCAGGAAAAAGTAAAGACATGAAACTAGAAGAGGGACTAAGTGGGAATGGGAGGGAATCCACAGGAGGAACAGGAGAGGGTAATGGGGGATGACTATGACAAGTGTACTCTGTATGGCCAGGTACAGTGGTGCAGACCTTTAATCCCAGCACTTGGTAGGCAGAGGTTGGTGGATCTCTGTGAGTTTAAGGCCTGCCTGCTCTACATAGAGTTCAAGGCCAGCCAGGGCTACATTTTTGTCCCCCAAATTGAAAACAAACAATGAAAGACACCCCCCCAACCCAAACCACTATACATGTATGAAAATGCCTAATGAAACATTCTGTATAACACATGCTAAAAAATTTTATATAAATATTAAAAATATTTATTTGTATGTTTTAATTTCACGTGTATAAGTGTTTGCTTGAATGTATTTATGTATACCCATGTCATGCAATGTCTGTGGAGGCCAGAAGAGAGCAAAGGATCCACTGGAATTGGAGTTAAGGATGGTTGTTAGCAGCCATGTGGGTGCTGGGACCCAAACCCAGGTTTTCTGTCAAGAGCAGCCAGAGCTCTTAACCACTAAGTCATCACCTCAGCCCCAATAAAAGTTTTAAATGGAATAAAAAGGGACACAAGTCTTAAGGAGAGCTAGCTGCCTCCTGTAGTTTCCACCCCCCTCCCTTTAGGTGGAGCGGTCCTCATGAGACAGTGACAGACAGGTAGACCCTGAGCACCTGAAGCAGGCCTGGGATGATGTCAGCGAGGAGCTGCAGCAAGGACTCCTTGGCGATCCTCTCCACTACTTTGGTTTGCATCTTGATGGCAGCCAGGTTGATGGGGTAGTCGGCTGTCTGGATGATTGGGCACAGCACTTTGATGCATTGCTCAGGGTGGATGGAGCTGGCTAGTGTGGATGCAGCCTCCTCCGCAGCTCTCACTACCTGAAATACAAAGGCCTCCCACAATGAACCATGTCTGTCCCAAGAGTTTTGAAAAAGATCAAGTACTGCTCCTGCCTGTCTCCAGCAGCCAAACATAGCAACCCTCTTCTAATACCAAGGAAAGTAAAAGCAACCTGGATTGGAGGGTAACTTAAAGGGGAATACTGGATAAAGAAAGACAGGCCGGGGCATTCTGGAAAAAAATCTTGGTAGAGTGGTTCTCCACTCCTGTAGCAGCAGCTGCACCCACCACTTTGAGGCCTCCCGAGCAACATGGCTTCTCAGCTGGCCCTAGGGCTGCAGCCTCAGAGATGGAGCCTGCCTGCGGTGGGCCCCTGTAAGCTTGGAGTAGGAGCATCAGTCCTTGAGTGTTTCTTACCACTAACAACAAGAGACTCTCAGCTTGGAAGATTAGGACCTGAACACAAACAGTGCCCCTGAGACTCCCACAGGAGGGGCTGGAGAGAAGCCAGTCTTCTATACTCATCCCCTTGGAGGGGGAAGGAGGGATACTAGGCGAGGCAGTAGGTGGCTCCAGGGCAGCTTCGGATGTGCTTTCCTGGGGTGTCTCTGGTGGAAAGTTGATTTTATGGGGATCTCTGTCTGTGGGGACCTAAAGGCCCCACCTTGCATAGGTCCGAAAGGAAGTTACTGGGGGCACTGCCTGGCTTGCTTTGAAAGTCTGAAGAATACTTCCGCACCGCTGAGGAGTGCATGATCAGCGTGTGACCATCCTTAAGATACACCCTCAGAGGGGGAGGGGGGAGTTCCAGGTGCATTTATAAGCTTTGGAACACTTGCAATAAATGAGTCTCTGCCTGACTAACTCCCTGTTGTGTCTGAGTGTCCCCAAGTAATGGGGGCGGCATGGGCTGGCGAACAGCGTGCTTACTCATCCCCAATCCTCACCTCGCCGGGGGTCGCGGGTTTGAACTCCCGGCATCTGGCGCTCAACGTGGCGCTCGAAGGAAGGTGAAAAGAAGAAAAGAAAGAAGAAAGAAGCAAAAACGGATTGGGGCCAATCGAGAAGGTTCAGGGTAAGCAAGACCCTAAAAATGGGTAACGCAGTGCTGAGACATATGCTTAAAAGCAGGGGATTGGATTTGTCAGATCCCATAGCTCAAAAGGTTTGGGCAGAGGCGATTCATCTGGCTCCCTGGCTACTTGGGGCTAATGTTTTTACTGGGGATTCATGGGAACATGTGGAACGTATGGCTCGTCTAGCTCGACAAAAGGAGGTTCAATTGGGAGTTGATCCACTGCTGGAGTTCTACCCTGTTATTTTGGCCTTAAAGGCATGCTTTCGGCCTGAGAGCCCTAAGCCCTCAGCGCCACCTCCTGACAAGCCTTCAGAAACCCCGGCATGGGAATCATGGGAAGGGTTTGAGGAAGAATGCAGAAATGCAAAAGAAATGGAACCAAAAGCAGCCAAAGTACCAAGCAGCACCTTGGGTGTGCCCTAGCCAGCTTCAGGGCTTCCTGAAACCATGAAAACCATCCTCATTTCCAGATTCTGGCCCCGCTCAGGAGGCTTCTGTGAGGCCATGGGTAGAAGCATATCCTATTAATGTAAACCCAGGAGGCACTCACCCTGACCCCTGGTATCCCTGGGAGGCAAAGGATTTAAAGGAATTAAAAAAGGCAGTGGCTGAGGATGGCCCAGGATCACCCTGGGTAGATACTCTCCTCCAAGGCTTGGCTCATCAGCAGTGTACTACAAATGATTGGCTGGACCTTGCCAAAGCAGTCCTTCCTAGCCATATACATACATATATATATAAAATGCTGTGCCCTCTTTAAGGAGGAATGCAGGATACATGCTGAGAGGAATGCAAGTGCCAATCCACCAGCCGCCATTACTTTTGGGATGTTGACTGGTTCAAGTGACTGTTATGCCACAGGGGAGCAACAGTCGGGCATTCCAGCCCCATATACAGAACAGGTCAGGGTCATAGGATTAAATGCTTGGAGAAAATTGGATGAGAGGCCTAACGAATCCCCCCTTGCAGGAACTAATCAAAAGCCTGGTGAACCCCTCTACGAGTTTATAGACAGAGTGGAGAAGAGCTTAAAACGAAAATTACCCCCAGGCCCATTGAGGGAGAAATTCACTAAATTCCTGGTATGGGATGGAATGGATGCTGATCACAAGATAGCCTGTGCTGGCCTTAAGGACAGGTCCATGGAACAATGGAAAATTGCCTCTAAGGAAGTGGGAACCCAGAGTGGGCAAACCAAAGCCATGGCTGCTGTCTTACAGATGCAAACAGAGGCTCTGACCCATGCCTTAACCGAGGCATTTAATTCACCTGGCCGAAGCCTGGAGGTGGGGTATCAAAAAGACCCCCATCTATGCCCTGTCTCCGGTGTCACAAAGGACTCCATTGGCAAAAGGAATGTAAATTCAGATTTGATATTGAAGGAAAGCCTTTAAACTAAGTGGGGGGCAGCCTCCAGCCCCATTGATAAAAGGAGGACTTCCCCATGATTGGGCTAGGGAACCCCCCCGCCCCTGAGTGCTACAGCCCTGCGGGCAGCAGCACTCACCAAAACCCAGGCTGAGGGAGCCCTTAGTACCCAAGATGGATCTTTAAATAGGTGGCAGGAGGTTTCGCTGCCTAGTGGACACAGGGGCTGATAGAACCATTCTTAGAAAGGAGGAGGTCCCATCACAATGGCACCTAGTTTCTGGGCCCCAAATCCTAGGTGTGGGAGGATACATCCCATCAGAGGAGACTCGAGAATGGCTCACCTGGCAGGATGCAGATGGAGCTAAACGGGAGGTGCGACCCCTGGTGGCGCCGCCAACCTT
>NW_008336075.1:5735372-5735860 GCF_000622305.1 Nannospalax galili | reverse complement strand
CGGGCCAGCCCCGGTAGCAGGGACCCACAGAGAGAAGCAGGGACCCGCCAGCAATGCGGAGCAGACGAGCTGCGGGACCCACCGCTTCCCAGGTGCGTGCAGGAGACTGGCGCCACACTAGCAGCTGGCGCCCCGTGATCCCCGCACGCCCATAAGCAACTCAAGGGTTGTCTCGCCATATCAATTACAGGGGGGACCCAAAGAAAGAGCATCGGGTTCACCCCCAATTCTAAGAGCCACTGCCCCTCAGGTTCCAGCTATCCAGTGGTCCCCTGGGGTGCCAGTATGGGTGGAGCAGTGGCCATTACCTGAGACAAAGCTACAGGCTTTAAAGAAATTGTGCAGGAACAATTGCGGTTGGGCCACATCCGACCTTCTGTAAGTCCATGGAACACACATGTCTCTGTTATTAAGAAAGCCTCTGGCAAATGGAGAATGTTGCAAGACTTGCATAAAGTCAATGCTAGAATGACCCTAGTGGGTACACC
>NW_008336075.1:5733588-5735001 GCF_000622305.1 Nannospalax galili | reverse complement strand
AATAGCCCAGCATTCTGCCAAAGCTATGTGAAGACCCTTTTGGGACCTGCTCACTTGCTGCCACATGCCACTGTGTATATTTATATGGATGATGTAATCTTGGGAGCTCCAAGCCCCCAACAATTAGAAGAGTTATATAAGGTTACTCAGAAATGTCTACAGACAGGTGGACTCCATGTATCCGCTGATAAAATACAGACTATTACTCCCTTTAAATTTCAGGGAACCATACTCTTTTTGGAAGAAGTCCTTTAAAACCACAACTGGCTGTCAAGCCCACCGTAACCCTGACAGAGCTACAAAAATTATTAGGAGAAATTAATTGGCTACAAACCTGGATGCCTAGTCCCACTGAGACTTTAAGACCACTGTTTCAGTTGCTAGTATGGAAACAGCCTTCAGAACTAATTCACCTGGCTCCTCAACAACACCTGGACATCTTACATGAGGTCCAGGATACCCTGGACCGAGCCCAACTTGCCAGGTACACCCCTGGTAAAGATATTGAGTTATGGGTACTCCCTGGTGAGACCCTGATGACATCCATCCTTACACAGGACGGGAAGCCCCTTCAATGGGTGCATGCCTCTCTGGGAGGCGTACCATGGGTTTATACACCCATGGATCAATTGGCTGACCTGATTGAGAAAGGGTGCGATGTAGCTCTGAGACATTATGGCATAGACCCTCTTAAAATTGTTATCCCTTATTGGCTTAGGGATTTTGAATGGCTCTGCAGAAATAATAACCGAGTGGCCATAGCCTTGGAAGGGTTCCTGGGAAATTTGGACTGTCATTATGGCCCTCATAAATGGGTGATCGTCAGAAGGTGATGCCGAGGGCTTAGGGCTCTCTGGCCAAAAGCATGCCTTTAAGGTTGAAATAATAGGGTAGAACTCCAGCGGTGGATCAGCCCCCAATTGAACCTCCCTTTGTCGAGCTAGACATTCCACATGTCCCCATGTATCCCCAGTAAAAACATTAGCCCCAATTAGTCAGGGAGCCACTTAACAAAGTGGCTAACAAAGATAAGTGAGCCCATGAATTTGTTTGCTGACAGTCTGTATATAGTCAGTCTTCTTCCAGGGCTATTAGGTTCTCATATCCGGTTGGATGGGAAAGCCATTACTCCCTTGATGATTCAGACTTGTACGCTCCTTAGAGAGAGAGAAGCCCCTATATTCTTACAGCATCTTAAGGGGCACCAAGGAGTGCCTGAGCTTTTATCCCAAGGCAATGCAGAGGCAGACAAGGTGGCTTCCACCCAGGTCCTGTAAGCAGGCCTGAATGAAGCCCAGGGGTTACATAACCTCACTCATGTAAATTGGCAGGGACTCCATAAGAGGTTTCCTCAAGTTCCCATCAAGGACCTAAAGAAGATTGTACATACCTGTAAGTCTTGTCAACCCTTTC
>NW_008336075.1:5712030-5733092 GCF_000622305.1 Nannospalax galili | reverse complement strand
GCGAAAAACCTTAAGTGGGTAGGCCAGGATCCAACTGACTAGCATGATGGTTTATGGAAAATTCCTCTTTATTTGTATCCATCTGAGGTAAAGGACTCAGTTTCTTGGCTTCACTGCCAGTCAGCCTCTACAACTGGCTAATTTGCTAAAAGGTACATGGTCTCAGAAGTATTTCAACTTGTCCTACGCCATGACTTGCTTTGTTTCTCTTGATAATGCTTATCTTTAAGTGTCTTTACCAGATAATGCGGCGACAGAGGACCCTTGGAACTGCCACAGCCCACCTCCTTATGATTACAGACTTCCCCAGGAGACCCTCCGGTTGCCCACGCTTGGCTACCCGAGTTAGGCAGAGGCTAAGACTGTCACAGGCTGGCATTACCCACGCAGCTGCCCTTAATCATGACACATTTTTAGCCAAAGACAAGTAAGATGTCCCATGACAAGTACTCCTAAGACAGGACATGCACATAGCCAGGTGCATGATCCAATGACGGGCAAGGCTTGAGCAGATGGTACACAACCTAAGACAGACAAAAATGCATAAGATTAGAGGAAGGAGATAGCCATCTCTCCTCAGGGAGCCATCTATGAGGTGAGTAATCCATGAAATAAAGTCAGTCCGGCCTTAAAATAAAAATAAAAAGGGGGATATGTGGGGACCTAAAGGCCCCACCTTGCATAGGTCCGAAAGAAAGTTACTGGGGGCGAGGCCTGGCTTGCTTTGAAAGTCTGAAGAATACTTCTGCACTGCTGAGGAGTGCATGATCAGCACGTGACCTTCCTTAAGATACACCCTCGGGGGGGAGGGGGAGTTCCAGGTGCCTTTATAAGCTTTGGAATACTTGCAATAAATGAGTCTCTGCTTAAGATTCCCCGTTGCGTCTGAGTGTCCCCAGGTAATGGGAGTGGCGTGGGCTGGCAAACGGCATGCTTACTCATCCCCAATCCTCACCTCGCTGGGGGTTGCAGGTTCGAACCCCCGGCATCTGTCCATGATGCTCTTCCCCTTGTATTTTTAATATTTTGTTGACACAGGGTCTCCCTGTAGTCCTGGTTGGCCTGGAACTTGCTATGTAGACCAGGCTGGCTTTAAACTCACAGAATGCCTCCCAAGTGCTGGGATTAAAGGCACGGGCCACCACACTGGCTTATTTTTACATTTTACTTAATCAATCCATTCAACCATCCATTCATCCATCTGAGACAAAGTATCTCCCAAGTTGGCCTCTAACTCATTATATAGCTGAGAATGACCTAGAACTTCTGATTCTCCTGCTTCCACTGCCTGAGTGCTACAATTATTGGCATACATTGCTGTGGTGGTTTGAATGAAAATGTCCCCCATAGGCTCCAAATATTTGAACATTTTTGTCCCCAGATGGTGGTGCTGTTTTGGGAGGTCTTAGAAGGTGTGGCTATCCTGGTTAAGAAGCATGTTACTGGGGGTGGGCTTAGAGAGTTCTTAAGCTTTGCTGTATCTCTAGCTGCTCTCTTGTTTCCTGTGCCTGCTGGAAGATGTAGAGCTTAGCTTCTGCTCCAGCCACCTCTGCCGCCATGCCTCCCTGTTGTGATGGACTGTAATTCCCCTGAACCATAAGCTCAAACAAACTCTTCCTTCTATAAATTGCTTTGGTCAGTGATTCTATCACAGCAACAGAAAAGTGACTGCAATGTAGGGGATAGAACTCAGGGCTTTGTTCACACCAGGCAAACACTACCAATTGAACTACATCCCCAGCTCCCCCCTTGCACTTTTAAGAAAGTGTATGGAATGACTGGCTCATTGCAGAAGGAGCAGCTCTGGTTTGTGGTAAGTCACAGAAGATCTTCTCTGAGAAAAGATGGAAGCTACCTGCAGACACCAAGCACAAGCAGCTGCAGTATAAAGAACTGAGAAGTGCTTAGGGTGCTGAACACAAATCCCAGTCAGGTCTACTGTAAGTATCAGCACCCTACTTCCTTATCTGTAAAATAGGGGCATCTTATAACAAGGAAGAGCAAAGACAAAGGTACAGCAGACAGTAACTGATACTTTCTCTTAATAAACATGCTAAGCAAAGGATATGTAAACAAAAACATCAGGCTACATGAAGGTGTGCATGTTTCTCTTGAGTTCAATAAGGATCTAATGCTTTCTCCCAGGCCAGACCACACCCCTCTCTGCTGCAAGCAGATCACTCTGCTGCAGTATAATCTTCACACAGGACAAACACAGGCCTCCAACTAGGGGTTTTGCTCACCCCCACCCTTTCTTTCCTTTTTTTTCACATTTATTGATTTTTGTGCACATGCCATGGTGTGCATGTGGAAGTCAGAGGCCAAATTGCAGGTTGGTTCTCTATCATGTGTATTCTGGGGATTGAACTTCTACCCATTGGGTCATCTTGCTGACCCACCTCCCTTGCAAGTTAAACAAAGGAGCCCTGAAGCCCTGAAGACAGCATCTGGACCATCTGGGAAGCCACAACTGAGGGGAGAAGTGAGTACATACAGGGGTAAGTTGGGTGGGACCATAAGGAGCTGATCTGGGCTCTGAGGCCACATGTGCTGGTTTCAGTCATTTGGGGGCCCTGCCTAAGGTGCTGTGTTCTGTCTCATCCCCATGATTTGTAGGAGGGGCAGGGCCAGACATCTGGGCTCCCCAACAGTAGTTGGGCCCTATCTTCAGTGTATAAACACCTTCTCTATAAGCAGGGCTCTGTTGAGCAGTATTGGACCTTCTCTGCTCCGTGGGGTTGTCAAGGGAAATATTTCTGAGTCCCACAGTCACCTCATTTATCACTCATTTAACATATGCAGGGCTGGGCCACCAGTAGTTGACATACATCACTATAAAAACCTAGGGTGGGGGTTGGGGAGATGGCTTAGTTGGCTTGTGGTACAAGCATGCGGACCTGAGTTGGATTCCCAGCACCTATATAAAAAAGCTGGGCGTGGTGGTTATAATTCCAGTGCTAGTGAGGTAGAAACAGATGGATTCCTGGGGCCTGCTTGCCAGCTGGCCAGCCAACCTAGCCAAACTGGTAAACTCAAAAAACAAGGTGGGGGCTGAATAGATGGCTCAGTAATTATTGGCACTTGCTGCTCTTTCGGAGTACCTTAAAAATCAAATAAAACCCCCTTTTTTTTTTTTTGAAAACTACTACAACAACTACTACTACTACTGCTATTATTATTATTATTATTATTATTATTAATTTTTGGTCTTTTTGAGACAAGGTCTCCTGGTAGACCCAGCTGTCCTGGAACTCACTATGTAGACCAGGCTGGCCTTGAACTCACAAGAGATCCACCTGTGTGCACCATCACACCCAGCTTAATTATTATTCTAATTTTATATGTATGAGTGTGTTGCCGCCATGTATGTAGCACCCATGTTGTGCAATGCCCACAGAAGCCAGAAGAGGGCATCAGATCCCTTGGAACTATATTTATGGCTGGTTGTTCGAGAATCAAACCTGGGTCCTCTGGAAGAACAGCAAGTGTTTTTAACTACTGTGACATCTCTCCAGTCCCCAAAATGAAATTTTATAATAAAAAAACATAAAAATAGTAAACCTAAAAACAACAACAACAACAACAAAGTGATGGCACCTGAAGACTGTGGGCACCTAAAGCTGGCCTCCAGTCTCCACACACCTGTACACCTAGGTACTCATGAATGCATATACACAAAAATCTGGGTTGGCCAGCGCATAAAAGGTCTCATATTCCTTACCTCATAAGTGGTCAGGTTATGGGTCTTTATTTTCTTCTTTTTACATTTTGGCTGGAAAAATGGCAATGAACTTTAACTTTCCTGGCAAGGAGACTACATTGATAAAAATACCTGAAGTGTCTTGTGAGGTTAGGGGAAGTGGCAGTCCATCCAGTCTTGGCCCCAGGAGGGAGTGGGCAGAGTGCCACATTTGAGTAGCAGCCCTGGCATGGGCTAGGTGCTCTGTGGCAGTGCTAATATTATTATAAATGCTGCAATAATCACTACTGTTCCTGCTTAGTGCCCACAGCTTCCAGACTCCTCTTGGCCAAGCCTGTGGCCTCCCTGACCACCCCATGCCACACCAAGGTGGGCTACTTTTCATTCCAGTGACATTTTCCTGCAGAGTTCTTCCCAACGAGGCAGCAGCTGGGATCCTCCCAGAAGTTGGGTACTTACTAATGGGCCAAGATTCACTCTCCCATTTCTTAGTTTATGCTTGAGGAAACATCTCTGAATTATCAAGATCACTATTTTTCTTGTTGGTTGGCCCTTTGAACTTTTCTTGAGATGGTCTGCCATTTCTTGACATCTAGCAAAGGCTAGCAGTCTCACTTAAGGCTACTGTCCCCCATCTTTACACCTGTGGAGTTCCACACAGGAATTAAGTAGCAGTCTCTTCAGAAAGCGCATGCAGCCCTGGATCAGCATGGGTAAACACTACAGCCATGTATCTGAAGGTAGGTGTTAAGAATATTCAAGTGTATTTAAAAAAAATTATTATTTTTATTTTATGTGTATGAGTGTATTGCCTGCATGTATGTGAGTGTACCCGTGTCACACAAAGCTGCGGAGGTCAGAAGAGGGTTTTGGATTCCGTTGGAACTGGAGTTAAGGACGGTTTGTAGCCGCCATGTGGGTGCTGGGAATCGAACCTGGGTCCTCTGCATGAGCAGTCAGTGCTCTTAACCGCTGAGCCATCTTTCCAGCCCCTCAAGTGTATTTTTAAAAATATTTGCTACATAGTCTAGGCTGACCTTGAACTCTATGATGGAGTTAAAAACTCTGTGCTTGGGGCTGGAGAGATGACTCACAACAACCACCGGCAACTCCAGCTTCAAGGGATCCAACACCTTTGGTCTCAGATACCTGCACATACGTGCACATACTCACACACAGACATGCACATACTCATACACAGACATACACAGGTACACATTATTAAAAATAAAATAAATCTTTAGCTGGATGTAGTGGCACATACCTTTAATCCCAGCATTTAGGAGGCAGGGACAGGTGGATCTCTGTGAGTTTGAGGCCAGCCTGGTCTACACAGTGAGTTTGAGGCCAGACAGGACTACATAGTGAGACCCTGTCTCAAAAACAATCTTTAAAACAGCCCCTCTCCTTCAGTTATGTGAACAACATGCACCTAGAACATTCTAGCTGAAACACATGATGGCAGGTAGCCAGGTGTTGGATGTGGAGTGTGGTGGCAGCAGCAGCACTACTAGGCAGCTTGTGGAAGTTAACATGGGGAACTTGACAGAATCTGGAATCGCCTAGAAGACATGCACCACTGGGAATTTCTGTGAGAAGTGGGTTAATTGAGGTGGGAAGACCCACCCTGAACATGGGCAGCACCATTCCATGGGCTGAATGAGGAGGAGAAAGCGAGCTGAGTACCAGCTTCATCTCTCTCTGCTTCTTGACTGGAGACAATGTGACCAGCTGCCTATGCTCCTGCCGTCATGACTGTGTCCTCAAACTGAGCCTAAACAAACCTTTCCTCCCTTAAGTTGCTTTTGTCAGGTATTTTGTCACAGCATCTACAAAAGCAACTAATACACAGCCCAAAACCCAGTCTGTGAGCTGCTTGGTGCTAGAGAGCAGAGCTCAGGCCTCATCTCTCCCTACTGTCCAAGTTGCCAAAGGACAGGCAACTGAATGGGAAATACAGTCTAGTGCTGGCACTGAGCACTCTCCCCCACCTCTAAAATGCCAACCTGAAGCAGGGGTTTGGAGCTTCAGTGAGACCTGGCTCCTTTTTTGTATGCCCCCACCCAGTCCCATGTGTCACTCATGTCCTTCACTCATCCTTCAGGACTCATGTCTCCATAGAGCCCTGGGAGGCCCCATGCAATCATCTTGCTGAAACTCTTCCATTAGAGTTTCCTGAAGGCAAGATCCCACCTCAGTCATCTCTCTGTACCCTAGGCTGGGTACATCAATAGTAAGTTTGCCAAACTCACCTTCCTGTAGTATACAATGTTTTATTTTCCCTCACAGTGCACGAGTTACCTCAAGTACATTCACAATTGACTTCCATTTACATTTCACAATAAAGAAGCTAGCCTAAGAACACAAAGAGGAAGCAGACATGGACTAACCTAGTCTTGTGAAAAGGGTCATAAAATACTGGATGACTTGGTTGATACATCTAAGTGAGGAAACACTGACAGATGGCAATCAGACTTGAAGATCTCAAGAGGAAGGGAGAGTGGAAAGAACATGAATGTGATATGGAAACAGAGCAGGAATCAGGCTCTAGCCTCTGTCAGTCTTGAGAGAAGCAAGCTTATTACCTCTGGTGCCCCTTGGAGATGCAATAAGTATTCAGTTTTTCAACAGACAGCCTCATGGTAAGAATGAATTACCCTACAGTGAGCTTCTGAGAAAAAAAGACCATTTAGGGTCTGCTGAGCTGAACCCAGTCCCGGGAGAGTGTTCTTCCAGAACTGTCCAGAAATTTCATCAACTGCACCATCTGAGGATGGTGTGGAAATAAACTGCTAGAGGCTGCAAGTCAGGTTGGGCAGTTGAAGGTTCTCTCCCTGGGATGACAGAAAGTTCCAGAAGGTAGACACTGGTTTTGGCAGGGGAGGTAGGTGTTCTGACTTCACTCCCTATGCCAAGCCCTGGCTTTGGCGGGCTGCCTGCATCAGGGTGAACTTTAGGTTCTACCTGTGTTCTATGTAACATAAGAAGTGAAGATTATCAGTGTAAGCAGAGAGCAAAAGTAAACATGGGCGACAGAAGGAAAGGCGGCAACACTGCCTACCAGTCAAGGTGGCCATGGGTGCTGGGGGCATGTCTACAGGGGGCAAACTGAAAGTCAGAAGGAGCAAGCAGATTTCAGGGTCACGACTTACTTCAGAATGGAAAAATTCTGTCTGGATTCAGAGTTTGTTCCTGTCTGGTTAGAAACACAGTAACTCTTTCTCTTCAATCTTAATGACATTTCTAGCTAGGAAAAGACAGAGTCTGGCTCTATGGCCCAGGCTAGCCCTGATCTTGTGATCCTCCTGCACACCTAGCTTTTTAAGGAAATGGGATTGTGACTCAGAACACTGATGTTTGCTTAAAGATAAGGTTTCTTAATTTTAGAGCACAGAAGTTCTCGATATTTGGACTGCATGTTTGGAGATTGCCAAGTTTGATTTGGCTCTGTCTCAGATGCATCAGAACAACTGGGTGAATTTAAAAAACAAAACAAAAAATGTAGCAAACATCCAAAAACAACCATAGCTAGAACCAAAGAGCTCTTCCAGTAGGGCACCTGGAGTTTCATTTGGAAGCTGAAAAAAAGTTGGCACCACCTTCTGGGAGTGGCCAGGGAGGCCTTACAAACTGGATAGACATGAAGTCTTAATATTCTTTAATTTAATGAGGGAAAAGACTAATGCCACAGAATGGCACGGAGAGACACTGGAACTTAGAGTGGAGTGCCACTATGGGCCAACCCTTGGAATGAGTCTCATTTGACCAGGCTCAGGACCAGAGGGGGGAGGTGAGAACTCTCAGAAACCTAAGACTAAGAGACTGGTTCTGTGATCCACCAGTAAGCGGGTCTTGAAGTAAATTTCTTCCAATGCCCATGCCTCAGTCTTTCCTTATCAGAAAAATGACAGGAAGGACTAGATGGAAACCTAAATTACTTTGGATTATATAATCTTATTCATTCCAACCTGAAGAGTGTTTTACTCTGAAAAAAATGCAGATACAAAATAAGGGCTTCAAAGACCCTCAGAGGGGACTAGTCTACTTGGGCTGGAAAATGGCTCAGTAGATAAATACAGTGCTTGCTTTACTGCCAATTCTGATGGTGAAAAAACAAAACTGACTCTCGAAAATTTCCTCTGACTGCCACATGCACTGTGGCATGTATGTGCCCACACATGTATGCATCACATCCCCCTCAAAGTAATAAAAAAAAGAAAAGACTGGTCTACTCATTGGGGAGACTAAGGCGAGCAGGGTCAAAGGGTGAGGACTGGGGAGGTGCTGGTAGCCTGCTCTGTGTGTGTGTGTGTGTGTGTGTGTGTGTCTGTCTGTCTGTCTGTCTGTCTGTCTGTCTGTGAGATGCTGCATAGCAAGCTGGGCTCTTCTCTACACTCCTAACTCCACTGCCCATTTCTAAGCACTTACTGTGTTTTCTAGACTAGCACTGATGATGGCCGGCTACTCCAGCACAAATAGGGGCAGGTTTAAACCAGGCAGTACCCTGAGAATACAAAATCAGATTTTTACCTGTAAAATTCTCCCTCCTTTTCCCCCTCTCCACACTCTCCTTCTTATTTAATTTTTTTTTTTTTTTCTATTTCCGATCCAACTTCTTTTTTTGATTTTTAAAAATTTTATGTGTATGAGTGTTAATACCTGCATGTGTGTAAGTGGATCCATGTTGTGCAGTGCCCACAAAGGACAGAAGAGGGCACTGGATCCCCTGGAACTGGAATTATGAATGATTAGCCACCATATGGGTGGTGCTGGGAACTGAACACTGAAACTGGGTCCTCTGCGAGAGCAGCCAAATTTCTTTTTTTATGTGTATGAATGTATTGCCTGCATGTGTGTAAGTGCACCCGTGTCGTGCAATGCCCACGGAGGTCAGAAGAAGGTGTTGGATTCCCCTGGAACTGGAGTTATGGATCACTGTTAGCCACCATGTGGGTGGGAATTGAATCCAGGTCCTCTGCAAGAGCAGTCAGTGCTCTTAACCGCTGAGCCATCTTTCCAGCCCTGACCTTATCCTCTTTTAAAGACAGGGTCTCCCTGTGGCCCCAGCTGCCCTGGAACTATGTAGATCAGGCTGGACTTGATCACACAGAGATCTGCCTGCCTCTGCTTCCTGAGTGCTGGGATTAAAGGTGTGTGGCCTAGCCTTTTATTTGTAATTTAAAGAGATTATTCAGCTGAATTTAAATAGCCTCTTGAGTGCATTTAGAGAGATGCGGTTATATCTACTTTATGTAAAATTGAAAATACCTGACAACTATTCCATTCAAATGTAGTCTATCGTCTTTAATAGGAGAGTATAAGGGGATAGGATGTTCGGTTTCACCAGGGTCAGCTACCCCATCTCACCAATGTGCACCCCACAGGGAAGGGCACAAAGCACTCCTCTCCTGCATTACCCCAGACATCATAGCCTCAGTGACTTGTCCACAGTCACGGTCTGTAAGCAGTGTGCAAATGCAAAAGCATCTCCCTTCTGAAGTTGCAGCAGTTGATGGACAGGTTTTAGCTAAGGGGCAGGTGTAGCTCATCAGTGAAGAGGAGCTATTCTGCCCCTCAATAGCAGCAGCACCATTCAGGACTAGGGCACTGGGCTTGGCTTCTTATGACAGCCCTGTGAAGGGGGAAAGGTATCTCCCTTGACATGGAGACCATGCTGGCTTCCTAAGGGGATGCACTCCTGCAATCCCTTCAGTAGGATTCAACCTAGGTGTGCCTTCCATGTCTGCATGTCCCAGTTTGTGCTGCCCTGGTTTCTGGCTAGAGTTCACTCCCTCCTGCTCCTTGTCACTATCCCTGGCTGTCTGGCCTGACCATCTAACTAGTTCCAAGCTCCTGGTATCCCTCACTAGGAACCACACAATGACCTTTTGCTGAAACTAACTCAAGCACACCAAGAGCTTGAAGGCTGCATGTGCACATAGCCCTGCATCAGTGATACAACTCGGCAGCTAGCAGCTCAGAACTGCTAAATGACTACATTGCTGGGTTTGTTTATTAAAAAGCAAGAACTTCCAAAGGAAACAGGGCTGCTGGTCAAATCCCAAAGTTGGGCCTATGGAAAACTAGAGATTTAGAATTTAGGTTTGTTACTCAATAGCCACTGCTGTTATCTTGGAGCTGGAAGAGATAATCTCCATGTCCAGCCTGGGGCTAACAGATAAGAAAAAACAAGGTCCAGGGGGGTGCTGTGACTTCTCTGGGTCCCTGCAGTGCATTGTGACCCAGACACCCAGGCACACAGGGCTGCCACCCTACAGGCTGCACAGTGCAGGTGGCTGGTGAAGATGTGGCCAGCTGATAATTTTAATTGGCACCCGAAGGACACCAGCTACTACTCTGGCATGCCTCAGCTTTCCTCTGGCCACAGGATCTGTTCAAAGGACTGGATCAAAAACATGCACTGGCTAGGCAAGGCCAGACAGCCAGAACCAGGAAGATCATCTTTCTATTTTCAAGTAACTTTGGTCTCATTTTGCTTTTCTGATTCCTTTTAGTCATAAAATAGAAAATGTAACTGGAAAGAATTTAAAAATAAAGCCTCCAGAGACAGAATTGTTATTTAATATTTAGTTAAGAACATAATTTTGGGGCTGGAGAGATGGCTCAGTGGTTAAGAATACTGACTGTTCTTGCAGAAGACCCAGGTTCAAATCCCAGCACCCATATGGCAGCTAACAACTGTCTGTAACTCCAGTTCCAGGGGATCCAACAGCTTCTTCTGTCCTCTGCGGGCATTGCATGACACGGGTGCACTTACCTACATGCAGGTAATACATGCATACACATAAAATAAAAATTAAAAAAAAAAAGAAGAATAGAATTTCCTCAAATAAGCCACACTACCTAAAAAAGCTGGGTTCTGATATCCTAGACACCAACAATGATGGTGTGTGTTAAGAAATGTTTGGTGACAGTACTGTGACATGAATTTTTAATTTAGATTTGTGTGTGTGTATATGTGTGTGTGTCTGTCTGTCTGTCTGTACTCATGCCATGGTGCACCTGTGGAGGTCAGAGAACAACTTTCGGGAGTCAGGTCTCTCCCTCCACCATGTGGGTCCTGGGGATTGAACTCAGACTGTCAGGCTTGGCAGCAGGCACCAATACATGCTAAGCTACCTCTGCAGCCCCTTATACATTTCTAAGAAAGAGGGTCTTACCATGTTGCCCAGGTTGGCCTTGAACTTTGGGGCTCATGTGATCTTCCTGCTCCAGAAGCTGCCTGGCTAACATTTTCTTTTTTTTAGTGGGCATGTAACTGAATATTCACTAATGTGGCACAGTTTAAAAAAAAAAAAAAATCTAATGTTTGAAAAGTTTATGGAATAACTTTAAGAACTAGAGTTGGAGTTGGGCATGATGGTACATGTCTGCAATCCAAGCACTCAGAAGACTGAGGCAGGAGAATCTTGAGTTTGAGGTCAGCCTGGCTACATAGATAAACCCTGTCTGAAAACAAAAATAAACTTTCATGCAAACAATGCAAACAAAAGACTTCCCTGGCTTTATTCCTTGATTCTTACAACAGTCCTGAGTACACAGGGCTATATAAGGAGGATGGACCCTGGCAGCAGAGCAGCAAGTAACCGGTGCTAGACTGGAATTAGCTTTTCTGTCCATTCACACTCCACCCTGCCTCAGAGCCATGTCCTATTGATTCTCTTACTAAACACTCCCTTTTTACTGGTCAAAGGAGAGATGCTAAGCCAGCCCCAACAAACAGATTAAAGATGCTGAAAGGAGAAAAAGAGTTCCTGTGAATGGAGTTACCCTAACAAACAAAAATGGGCTTGAGGTTTTAAAAGGTCACCATATCAAGCTATAGCCCTTTAAGATGTTTGTTGAATGCTTACACCACCACAAAGCATAGAAACTTCACAAATGTTACAGGCACTAAAAGTCAACATTATCTACTAAAAAGACAAAAGAGGTCATGGAAGAAATGTAGGAACTATGAGAAGATTATGTCTAAGCTGACAGACACCAACTTTTAAAATAAAAGCTGTAAATCAGTGTCTAAACCCCCCTATCATACTCACTACAGAATGTGTCCCTTAGCTTGGGACTGACGGCTTGGAGATAAGATTAGAGCCTGCCTGGGGCATGTTCAGTGTGTAAGAAACACATTCTATGTTCACAGCTCTCGTAGTAAGAACTGAAGAAAGCTGACTCTGGTTCATAGGATGAGAAAATGAGTCATCTTTTCATTAGTCCTACCTTACCCATCTTGTCTAACAGCCTTTACAAAAATCTGTTCAAGTGTGGGTGCATGTGTGCCATTGTGCATGTGTGGAGGTCAGAGGACAAACTCGGGTGTCAGTCCTTGCCCTCCACCTTGAGACAGGGTTTCTCCTATGGTTTGCTGTTGGGTATGCCAGGCTGGTGGGCCTCTGAGCTTCTGGGGATCCTCTTGTCTCTGCCTCCCAACCTTTAGGGCACTGGATTCCAGACACACTACTGTATCTGGCTTTATATGGGTGTTGGGGATTTGAACTCAGGTCCTCATGCTTGTGTAGCAAGCACTTTATCCACTGAGCCATCTCTCTGGTCCTCCAATAACACTTATGATGCATTTCAGTTCCATAGCCAGAGCCATAGTGTGCCCTGGCATGGGGGACTGGCACAGGTGACAGGGGAAAATGGCTGCTGCTCCAATTTCTTTTTTTCTCTCCTTCCTTTCCTTTCTCCTCCCCCCCCCCCCTTTTTTTTTTTTTTTTTTTTTCTTTTTTAGATAAGAGTCTCCCTGTAGCTCAAGCTGGCCTGGAACTCACTATATAGATCAGGCTGGACTCAATCTCACAGAGATCTGCCTGCTTCTGTGCCCTGAGGGCTGGGATTAAAGGCGTGCATCACCATGCCTAGTGGTGTCCCAATTCCTTGGCATAGCCCTGTGTTAGCCTGCCAGGTCTCATGCTCTTCATCTCATACCAAGCCCTGGGTTTTGTTGAGGAATATGAAACCAATCATCTGGGAGGCTAGGGAGATGGCCCAGCAATTAAGAGCATGTACTGCTCTTGCAGAAGGCCTGAATTTGGTTCCCAGCACCCATGCTGGGTGGCTCACAATCATCAATAACTCCAGCTTCAGAGGTCTCCATGGGTACTGTATTCATGTGCACATACCCTCACATAACACATACATAAAATAAATTTAAAAAATATTTATTACTTTTATTTTATGTGTATGAGTGCATTGCCTGCATGTGTGTAAATGTACCTGTGTTGCACAATGCCCACAGAGGTCAGAAGAAGGTATCAGATATCCAGATACCCTGGAACTGGAGTTACGGATGGTTGTTAGCTGCCATGGGGGTGCTGGGAATTGAACCCAGGTCCTCTGCAAGAGCAGTCAGTGCTCTTACCCACTGAGCCATCTCTTTAGTCCCAAATAAATCTTTAATAATAACCATCTTCTGAGAGGATACACAGTTCCCAGAGAGGCCCCTGGGATGAGTATACATGGGAGATGCCAATCAGATAGGAAAACAGACTTTGTCTTTGTGACAGAGAAACTGGGCTTAGAAGTACCTTGAATCCTTCTCATAAGTACTGAATGTAATGATAGGAAAGCCTAATGAGACTAGAGAAAAATGATGTGTAACACTAGTATGCCAACAAGTCAGCCACCGTACAAACTGCATATGCAGTTAAAATAAAACAAATTTTTAAAAAGTTAAGGAAGAACCAGAGACTAGGAAAGGAGATATGTTGGTTAAAGAGAGAGCGAGCTAGTGGCTCAGATAAAGTCTTTGATTTGCAAGAATGCGAACCTGAGTTCAAAAAGCCTTGCTTTGCATGCCTGATGACCCGAGTTTGATCCTTGGGATCCATGGTAGAAAGAGAGAAATGACTTCTGAAAGCTATCCTCAGAATTCCGTGTGTATTTCTGTGATATGCATACACATACTTTGCATGCACGCACATGGAGACACACACACACACACACACACACACACACACACACACTTTTTAAAAAAAATAGCCAAGTTGGGGAGGTAGAGACAGGCCAATTCCTGGTGATTGCTGGCCAGCCAGCCTAGCCTATTTAGTGAGCTCCGAGCCACTGGTAAGACGGGGCTGGAGAGATGGCTCAGCTGTTAAGAGCACTGGCTGCTCCTCCAGAGGACCTAGATTTGGTTCCTAGTACCCACAGGGCAGCTAACAACAGTCTGTAACTCTAGTTCCAGGGGTTCCAACACCCTCTTCTGAGCTCTGCAGGCATTGCATGGCATGGATGCACTTATATACATGCAGGGAAAACACTCAAATACATAAAATAAAAAATAATTAAAATAAAATAGTAAGATGGTGCCTGAGGAGAAACACTTGAGACTGACCTCTTGCCTCTACATACACATATGCGCCTGCACACATGAACACATGGATGAGAGTGAGCGAGACAGAGACAGAGACAACTGAAGACTTTTCAAGAAAAAAAAAAACAAAAAAAAAACCAACCCTGCCAAACCTAAATATACAGGTACCCAAGCAGTTTCTGGCAATGTGACAGGCTGAGCTTCATGAGGAAGTGGCAGGGTGTGGAGTCAAGGTGAGCCAAAGGCATGCAAAGCAGGGAGGGGCTATCAGAGCAGTACCTCAGAACACAGAGTCCCCTGGGTACCCTCAGGTCACTGTGGCAGGAATCCCACACTGACAGAATACTGCTGAGTGTATCTGAGGCCCAAGATTTTTTCTGCCCTTTCCTTTGGGTAAGAGTCTCATACTTTCTAAGCCTCCAGTTTTGCAAGAAAACAAGGTATCACAAGAAAATAGTAAAAGTTCACTTGTGCCAGAGTTTTCAAAATGGGGGGCCCAGTTTAAAGGCAGCCTCTAGTAAGGAAGTGCTCTAACACTACTCCGGCCTAGTTCACCCTAATCTCATTCTAAGCTTGTCTTTTGCCATAAAACCAGTCACTGCCATCTATCAGGCACGTCCAAACTTTTGACATTGCCACATTTGACGGCCATCTACAAAGTACATCCTCCAGAACTGCACAATCGAGTTACAAAGAAAGACGGTCAGTGAGATGATTCTTCAAGGTAAAGGCACTTGCCTCTAAGCCTGACACCTGAGTTTGATCCCTGGGCCCCGACATGGTGGACGGAGAGATTTGATTCCTGAAAACTGTCCTCTGACCTCTATACTTACACTGTGATACACACACACACAGCTATCAAATGAATGTAATAAAATTTAAAAAAAGAAATCACAGGCTGGTGAGATGACTCAGCCAGTAAAGGTATCAAGGTTGCTGGTAAGTGGAAAGCCTTTTGTTCAAGCACGAGTGACTATCACCATCATGTCACCAGGCCAGGTTTTAGAAACTCAAGATATTTGTTGGTAACACACCTAGTGCCTATGTATATATGTGCTGTGTGGGACCAGCAATGAGAGAGAGAGGCCCAGGAGCAAGAGGCTGACCCTGCTGATGGAAAAGGAGCCCCACATTGCAGAGCACCCCCTCTAAATGGAGATCTGAGGAGGCCTAAGCAGTCACTGCCCAAGTGGCCAGATATTGGCCAGGAGCAAAACTACCCTTAGGGTATCTTTTCTTTTTTCTTTCTTTTTTCCTCAGAGTTAAGAACTGCTCCACCCCTACCTCTGAGTATGCTCACAAGAGGCATATAGAGCCAAGAGGGTGCATTAGACAAGCAGTCATGGGGTCACACACACTCTGCCATCTTGAGTCTGTTCCAGTTTTAAATCTACTACTACTCTGGTTTCTACAGTGCCTGTTGATAGAGATTGCTACTAGATTCATTTTTTTGCGTGCATGTGTGCATGCATGAGAGAGAGAGAGAGAGAGAGAGAGAGAGAGAGAGAGAGAGATATTGTGTGTCAGTACATGATTGGAAGACAGAGGTCAATCTTAGGTGTTACTTCTCAGGAGTTGTCCATCTTGTTTCGTTTTTTGTTGTTGTTCTTTTTTTTAAATTTTGTGAAGATTTCTTTATTTTGTGTATAAGTGTTTGCCTGCATGTATGTGTATGTACCACATGTGTGCCTAATGCCACAGAGGCCAGAAGAGGGTGTTGGATTCCCTGGAACAGGAGTTATAGATGGTTGTGAGTCACCATGTGGGTTCTTGGGAACCAAAGCCAGGTCCTCCGCAAAAGCAGTCAGTGCTCTTAATTGCTGAGCCATCTGCTCTCCAGCCCCACTTTATTTTGTTTTGTTTTGTTTTGTTTTGTTTTTGGTCTTTTTGAGACAGGGTCTCCCTGTAGCTCCAGCTGTCCTGGAACTCACTATGCACACCAGGCTGGCCTTCAACTCACAGAGATCTGCCTGCCTGCCTCTGCCTCCCAAGTGCCTGCGCCACCACGCCTGGCACTTATTTGTTCATTTTTGAGATGGGGTCTTTAACTTTTACCTGGAGCATGGTGAGTAGGCTAGGCTGGCTGGCCAGCAATTCCAGGGATCTGCCCATCTTTTCCTCCTTGGCGCTAGGATTACTGTTTTATGTACATGGGCTCTGAGAATTGATCAGGTCCTCATTCTTACATGGCAGACACTTTATTGAATGAGCCATGTCCCCCATCCTGAACTCACTTTTTGAAGACAGGTTTCTGCATTCTGTAGGCTGCTAGCCTCTCCAAGGACTGGGAAGCCACAGGCACTCAACATGTCAACAGGCAAGTGGCCACTGGCTGCTGAGAGCCCACCACTAAGGGAACATGCACAAGGCAGAGAGACCTATCCTGCCTGCTCCCCAGGAGGCTCAACTGAGGCACTGGGGCCTGGGAGTCACAGAGGTGTTCTGTAAGCTTCTGGCTCATGATGATGAAGTAGTAAGTTTACCTGTATAATCCAGGTCAAGTTAGAAGAAAAAAGACTCAGAAGCTTGAATATTCATTCCTGGTCTTCTCCCCAAAACCCTCACTGCTCCCCATCCCTAAGAAGGCCCATCTGATACCTCTGGCCATAGGCCTCACTTACCTCCTTATGGGAGTCTTTGTGGGCTTCTAGAGTCTTCATGATCGTCAGCTCGGCATAGTTTTTGAATCTGGCTGGCTGGTTTCTCAGAATTTCCCGTAAAACTCTCAATGCCAGTGCTCGAATGGAATGCTGAGTATGAGAGGAAAAAGACCATCATCAAATAGTACACAACCCTTGTCCATATACACAGCAAGCATGGGACCACAGGTGAAGTACCGTTTTAGGAGTTGTGGCCTCTTGCAGGTCCCTCTATATGGATCACAGTTTTTCAATGTGGGTTCTCTAGATGGTTCCAAAAGGGCAGGCACTGAGGGATGCTGACACCCTCAGGGCTTAGCACCTGCAGGGCTGTCAAGGCTTCTAGAATGAGCCTTGCACTGGAGATGAAATGACAATGGCATGCCTAAATTCACAGTCAGTTCCCTGGGCTTTTCAGATTTGCTGAAACGTGGGAACAGGTGTCATTCTTCTTGTGAAAGGTGCCTGAGGGCAAGCCCAAAACATCAACCTTTTCATGGACAGGGCCTTCCAGGCTGTGAACTCACTGAGGTCAACTGGAGACCTGTGGCTATTCCTGACTTTCTGGGTGATGAGATCACCCATGCGACAGGCTTCAAGCTGTAAAGGCCCAAGTCATGTGCCTGGAGGAAAGCCATCCCAAACAGATGCCTAATCTCAAGAAAAGAGAGTAGAGTTTACTGCAAACTGAGCGAAGAAGCACATCCTGATCCCCTGTCACTCAGCTGTGCTCTATGCAAACTCACACACGATGCACCTGCCCTCTGCATGACATCATCGCATCTCCCCCAGAGTCCTGTCAAGTATAACTGTCTCCACAGGCAATACTATGAAGAAAAGTTAGCGCAGACCATTTTTTTGTTCTGTTTTGTTTTTTGAGGCAGGGTCTCCCTTAGTCCCAGCTGGCCTGGAACTTACTATGTAGACTAGGCTGGCCTTAATGTCACAGAGATTCACCTGCCTCTGCCTCTAGAGTACTGGGATTAAAGATATACACCCCCATACCTGGCTAGTGCAGACCTTTAATTATCTTTTTTGTATCTTTACTTACCCTTAAACTGAACCTTTAATCCTAAGCACTAGAAAACAATTGGAAGGCAGTATTCATTGCCCTCTCCCTCCCCAACTCTCCACCATAAATGACCACCGTGATCCTGGGTCTGGCCTGTGACCTCATCTGTGCTAGTTTCCTGGAGCTCCTCCCAGCCCTGTCCCCTAGCTCTTCACTACAGGTATTTTATTACTGTTTCTGCTAGCTCACACAAAATCAGCAAGGAAGGATGGACTATTATTTCTACAATTTAACCCCAGTGGTTCCCAGTGTTTATTCCTGACTGTGTGCAAGGGACCTGTACCATAGGTGGGAGAAGGCAGGACTTTGACTAGACCACTGTCCCTGATTAGGCCTGCTACCAATGCCTGATCAATCACATTCAATGACCCAGCAAGAAGGTTATTTTTACAATTATTAGTACACTTTGAGAATCAGTCATTTGGCCCACTAATAGTAGTGAACCAAGATGAAATTTCATAGAATGCAACATTTAATAGGGTCTTTAAAAACAATAAAGGTTGGACTGATGAGATGGCTCAGCCAGTCAGGATGCTTGAGACAAAGCTAAATCACGGTGGAATGAGAGAACCGACTCCTGCAAATTGTCCTCTGACCTCCACACACTTGAATGTGCCCACAAGCACACTCACACACAAATAAATGTTACAAAACATTAAAAAAAAATAAACTTCTCGATTTCTTTATTTCACATGAAATAAAAATGAAACACGTGAAGTTGTGGCCTGAAAGGCTACCTTCTCTGCTAATGGAGTTCTGGGGAATTCTGTGTTAAAGTAACTAGTGCTGGCTGCACACCCAGTTACAGGGAGGCCCAGACTGGCACATGTAAGCCTGGATGTGGTCTGTTGCAGATAAAAACATTACCAGGCTGGCAAGTGCTCAGAAACCATGTGGAAACTGGACAGATACAAGTCTTGAGGTAAGCCAGCAGCGTAGCCCACAAAGGCAAGCCGAAGCCAACCCTGACCAGGAAGGGCATCATAAACCCGCCACGTGGAAGGGTCACAGTGCCTACGTCTTTGTCTCCGAGTGTCTCCAGCAGCAGCAGCAGGATGGTCTTGAAGTGTTCCTCCCACACGCCCAGGCTGTCCTCCCTGGTGATCTTGAGCAGTTCCAGCAGGGCGCCTTTCCGTTCCTCCACACGTTCATTATGGTTGGACAGCTCTTTCAGCAGGTCAGCCACCAGGTCCGAGTGGTCAATGGGCACTGGGGAGACACAGGCACATGACACCTTAGGAGATGCTGGCCACAGTGCTCCTGCCTTGCTCTTTCCCACCACAACTGAGTGACAGATCCTGTGCTTTTCCCATTCTGCGCTGCTTGGCTGCCCAGGCTCCCCTTTGCACCCCCAGACCCTCTCACTGTGAGAGCAGAGGTCCAGACCCGCTGTCCAGGACTAGTATCTTGATTCTGATATTACTTACCATTTTTTTCCTTCAAATTTCACACAAAGAGGAAAAAAATACTACTGCCTTCCAAAGCCCTTTGTGACTGTCTTTAAACTTTGTTCCACTACCACAGTTTGAATTGGGCTTTCTACTGGAACAGCCTCTTGCCTGTAGGAGACCCACTCCAGTGCAAACACTTGTTGGGGACCCCTGTTGTGTAAAGTAGAAGTCCCTTCATGTCCGGATAGCCCATGGGCTCAGCTTCAAATGCAGGGACTCCTTTTTCAACAGAGTGCTTTTCTGGCATCTTCCTGACTCGTCTTTTGAAGTGCCCACCACAGATGCCCTACCATAAACATAGCCTCCGGCTTTGTTACTACCAGCCTTTCCTGTGTGATTTTCAGGGAGATTGGCAGCATGGCAGGAGCCCACTTCCATATGTAAATAAGGGCATCCCACAAAGTACTTATCAGCTAAGGCTTTTACCACTGCCCCCACAGTTTAAGTTTCCTGGTTTTCCCTCAATAATTGAAGCTGAGTCACCAAAACTTGGAGCCGAGCAGAGTCACTGAATAAAGGCTGTACCACTGAGACTGAGCTGAGTCCTGTGTCTTACTGCCCACGATCCAGCCTTCCTGGAGAGAGCTGTCTCTTCGTAAGCCGACTCACGGACACCTAGCTTTAGCCGCCCCGCTCCTTCCCGCGTGATCCAGCGGCCGGTGGATTTCGCATCTTGAGGAAGTGCAAGAGTGAAATTAGAGACCCACAGAGAAGCAGCGGAGAAGCAGGGACCCGCCAGAGAGCCAGCAATGCAGACATGCTGTGGGACCCGCCGCCGCCTCAGCACCCCAGGGGCGGACAGTGACGTGGTGCGTGAACAGACCCGCCCCTCCAGGGTGCACGCAGGGGACTGGTGCCATGGTAGTAGCTGGTGCCCCAAGATCCCTGCGCACCCCATATCTGGCGCCCAACATGAGAGCCTCTGAACCCCATGCCAGCGAACAAAATTAGGGTGGAACCCGGCCGGGCAAGCCCCGGCAGCAGAGACCCACAGAGAAGCGGCGGACAGCGATGCGGTGCGCGACCAGACCCGCCGCTCCAGGGTGCACGCAGGGGACCGGTGCCACGAGATCCCCGTGCGCCCCATAAACACTGGTTTAAGGCCCTCTCACTATCACCTCTGACTAACATCTGCTCCTTTCTTGGATGTGTAGAGCTTCACCCACACAGCATCAGATGCCAATGAAAGTGTCTAGACTGTTCAGAGCCTGGAAAGTTCGCTCACCTTCACTAGCAGTTACCAGCAGGGACTTGAACCACATTGTCAGGGACCTGAACCATACCAACCATTTCAAAGGCATATCCTTTCTTTGCCATGCTCACTTAAGAGCTCTCAACTCTGAGCTCTTTAAACAGGGAACATGGAAAATCAACTGTGGAGACAAATCATTACAAGTGCTCTCAGGGCCCATTTGCATATTTCTTTAGCTTCTGAGATTAGGGAGCAAGTACATAGGGAAGTTCAAAATGCCGAAGAATGCTTGGTTTCCCTGGCTGTCCCACTTTTCTGCTTAAGCCTTTCAGTACACAGGCGGTGGATAATAACTGATGCTCTGATCTCTGTTCAAGATCAACAGTGGATGAGTAAATGATGAACCAACTCTAGGCCCATTTGCATATTTCTTTAGCTTCTGAGATTAGGGAGCAAGTACATAGGGAAGTTCAAAATGCCGAAGAATGCTTGGTTTCCCTGGCTGTCCCACTTTTCTGCTTAAGCCTTTCAGTACACAGGCGGTGGATAATAACTGATGCTCTGATCTCTGTTCAAGATCAACAGTGGATGAGTAAATGATGAACCAACTCTACAAGCAAAGGAAAAAAAAAAAAAAAAAACCCCTTTCCCCCAAAAAGAAGGGAATAAAGA
>NW_008336075.1:5706834-5711706 GCF_000622305.1 Nannospalax galili | reverse complement strand
CTCCTTTTTCAACAGAGTGCTTTTCTGGCATCTTCCTGACTCGTCTTTTGAAGTGCTCACCACAGATGCCCTACCATAAACATAGCCTCCGGCTTTGTTACTACCAGCCTTTCCTGTGTGATTTTCAGGGAGATTGGCAGCATGGCAGGAGCCCACTTCCATATGTAAATAAGGGCATCCCACAAAGTACTTATCAGCTAAGGCTTTTACCACTGCCCCCACAGTTTAAGTTTCCTGGTTTTCCCTCAATAATTGAAGCTGAGTCACCAAAGCTAGAATTGGAGCTGATCACCAAGACTTGGAGCCGAGCAGAGTCACTGAATGTACCACTGAGACTGAGCTGAGTCCCGTGTCTTACTGCCTATGATCCAGCCTTCCCGGAGAGAGCTGTCTCTTCGTAAGCCGACTCATGGACACCTAACTTTAGCCGCCCCGCTCCTTCCTGTGTGATCCAGCAGCCAGTGGATTTCGCATCTTGAGGAAGTGCACGGGTGAAATTAGGGTGGAACCCGGCCGGGCAAGCCCCGGCAGCAGAGACCCACAGAGAAGCGGCGGACAGCGATGCGGTGCGCGACCAGACCCGCCGCTCCAGGGTGCACGCAGGGGACCGGTGCCACGAGATCCCCGTGCGCCCCATAAACACTGGTTTAAGGCCCTCTCACTATCACCTCTGACTAACATCTGCTCCTTTCTTGGATGTGTAGAGCTTCACCCACACAGCATCAGATGCCAAAGAAGGTGTCTAGACTGTTCAGAGCCTGGAAAGTTCGCTCACCTTCACTAGCAGTTACCAGCAGGGACTTGAACCACATTGTCAGGGACCTGAACCATACCAACCATTTCAAAGGCATATCCTTTCTTTGCCATGCTCACTTAAGAGCTCTCAACTCTGAGCTCTTTAAACAGGGAACATGGAAAATCAACTGTGGAGACAAATCATTACAAGTGCTCTCAGGGCCCATTTGCATATTTCTTTAGCTTCTGAGATTAGGGAGCAAGTACATAGGGAAGTTCAAAATGCCGAAGAATGCTTGGTTTCCCTGGCTGTCCCACTTTTCTGCTTAAGCCTTTCAGTACACAGGCGGTGGATAATAACTGATGCTCTGATCTCTGTTCAAGATCAACAGTGGATGAGTAAATGATGAACCAACTCTACAAGAAAGGAAAAAAAAAAAAAAAAACCACTTCTCCCAGAAAGCATGGTATATAGCAAGCACTAGTCACCACTGGCTTATAGCCAAGGAACTGATGCCTGGGTCTATGCAGAGCCACAGGATTGGGGCTGATGGTATTTTGAATCCCCAACACCCCTTCTGCTTTGGGTGACTGGAGAACCACTCTTCTACCTCAGCATTCCCCTCTATCGAACCCTTTCTTCCCTCTGTGCCCTGAGTCTGCCACCTGACTCACACAGCCCTTCCATTCAACATGTGTGCTCATTAGGCCTGTAATCCAACAGGCCTGAGCAATCCTGCCAGGTAGTCTGTCTATTCTTCTGGCTGGGCAACTTGAACATTTCATGATTACAGAAGGCATTTGAGGAGATGTTGTTTAGAATTCTAATTAACATAATTATCCATTCAAACTCCATTCAAACAAAGCAGGCTTTGACAAAGCAGATTATATAATTTCAAAATTATATTATACATTAGTCCTATTGCACTATGAAGTTGCAATAGGACAAAGCAAGTGAACATAAGCACATAAGATGGAAAAGGACAAAAACACCATTCAGCCAGTAGACATTTACTCATCGCTCCTTCACTACCGACACAGGTCTTGGTTTTATTTTGGTATTGGGGGTTGAACCCAGTGCCTCACACTTTCTAAGCACAATTTTACCACTGAGCCACTTTCTCAGTCTGTGGATACTGGTCTTGACATGGGACTCAGAAAAAGCCTCAGAAATGCCTCTTATGTTATACCTTAGCCTTTCTTGACCCTCAGCTTTTTTTTAAATTAAACTTTAAAAAAATTTTTTATGTGTATGCGTGTATTGCCTGCATGTAGGTAAGTGCACCCATGAGGCTATCAGATCCCCTGCGACTGGTGTTACGGACAGTTGTTAGCTGAGGAAGTGCAAGAGTGAAATTAGAGACCCACAGAGAAGCAGCGGAGAAGCAGGGACCCGCCAGAGAGCCAGCAATGCAGACATGCTGTGGGACCCGCCGCCGCCTCAGCACCCCAGGGGCGGACAGTGACGTGGTGCGTGAACAGACCCGCCCCTCCAGGGTGCACGCAGGGGACTGGTGCCATGGTAGTAGCTGGTGCCCCAAGATCCCTGCGCACCCCATATCTGGCGCCCAACATGAGAGCCTCTGAACCCCATGCCAGCGAACAACTCTTCTGCAAGAACAACCAGTGTTCTTAACTACTGAGCCATCTCTCCAGCTCCGAACCTCAGCTTCTTACCCTGTAAAATGAGAACAACTGCCTCTAATCTTAGGAGCTAATGGGCATACTCCTTTTAGCTCAGCATCAAGCATGTTGTGTGATAAGGCAAGTACCCAGTGATGCCAGAGCCCCTGCCTCCCACCTCTGCTACAGCACGGCACAGCCCTGGTAGACTTGGTTGCCATACTGCCAAGGAAAGGGAGAAACCTCAAGGATGGCTTCAGGACCTTATCTCCATGTCTTAGGGAGCTGGGGTGGTGTGGGCTGAGGCCATCAGACACCACGCAGTGTGGTGGGATGCCTGATGCTCTTAGCCCCCCTGGTTACTACTATACTCAGGCAGAGTCCTGGGGAAGTCTCCTCATAGCAGAGCCTCTACAGATGGACTACAAGCTTGCAGAGGGCAAGCCCACCTAGGTTTCTGCTCACGGTGGGCCTCCCAGGCCTAAGTACACAAGCAGGGACTGAATAAACAGTTCTGAGCAAATGACAAACCAGAACAGACCCCATCTTTCTATTTTTGTTTGACTGTGAGCTCAGAGCTGGCCTCAGAGGAGGTGAAGTGCCTAAAAGGCACTTCTGGGTAGGGGCCATCAAGCAGAGAGACAGACCATCACGGAGCTGCTCCATGTCATCATCAAACACCGCCTCCTTCAGAGCTGTCTTGTCATAGGTGTTGATGGTGTCAGAGTAGGGATATGGGTTGTACTCCCGCGCTCGAGGTCCTGGGAAGGCGCGTGGAGGCTGTGTATTGAGCAGGGAGGTCTTATTGTCCAGAGCTGTCCTGCCTCCTTCCACCTCTCCACCTCCCCGGCCATCTGTGGCAGGTGAAGCTGCTCCGCCATCACGGGACACCTAGAACACAGCACACTGTCAGTTCACTCTAGGACTCGCAGCACACTTTTTCTTTCAATGCTCAGAAATCTTAGAAGGGCCAGACATTTCCATCTGAAACCTCGTCACTGACAAAAGGATTGTTACTGATATTTCAAACTGAACAGAGCATGCCCACATCAGTGTCTGCTCATCCATCTATGTAGTCAGTGAATCTATTTCTTCATCATTTCATGAGTTTTCTGAGGGATTAATACCACACAGTTTGAAAAGCTCTTGAAAAGGAAGGCCTATGTCCTCTACTGCCTGTCTTGAGGAGCCTGGCTGTGGACCATTTCATGTGGCCTCTGGCTCTGATGCCAACAGTAAGGGCTTCTTGATGGTACCTTGGTAATATCCCTATGGAGAGAAGCTCCCAGAGTGCCACCTCAGAGCCTAAAGCACTCTAAACATCCTGGAATCAATCAATTCCTTGTATATATTCATAAGGGTGAAGCCCAGTACATACTTTCTAGGCAAAGATCACTCTTCCATTCTTTGGCTGCTTGGTACTAAATTTTGTGGGTCCCCCCTCCCCCATATCTTCCCAGAGAGTGAACTTCATCAATGAAAGCGCTGCTCCCGTAGTCTCGAGCATGATTCTGAGAGCCTCTCTCTCAGGCCTCAATCCTGGGCACATCAACCTGTCTAGTCCCTTACATGATGGCACTATGAGGTCAAGTGTGGCTAACTGCTGGCAACAGACAGACAACTGATGACAGAATGGTGATGGACTCATTTTCCAGACAACCAGACCATACTAGTGAGTCCCATAACATTGTTTTCATGTTGCTAAACAAGATACAGATCTCATTCTATGTGTACCCATTTTAGAAATCTGTGGTAAAAATACAAGTAACTTATCATTTTAACATATCATTCATAAGTGTACGATTCAATGACATTAACTATATTTACTATGTTGTTTAACTATCACCACTGTGTATACCCCAAAGTTTTCTCACTATCCCAAATAAGAACTCTGCACCTAGTAACTAACAACTCCCCCACCCCCACAAACCTCAGTTCTATTCTCTATAGATTTGCCTATGTCAGGTGCCTCATATAAAGGGAATAAGAAAACATTTGCCCTTGTATGACTGGTTTATTTCACTTGGCATTATGCTTTTAAAGTGCATCCAAGTCACATAGCACAGATCAGGTTTCCTTTCTTTAAAACTTTTTATTTATTTATTCATTTATTTATTCCTTCCTTTTTATAAGTTGTCACATTTTCTTTTTTTAGGTTATCTGAGACAGGGTCTTCCTCTAGACCCAGCTGGCCTAGAGCTCACTATGTAGACCAGACTGGCCTTGATCACACAGAGATTCACCTGCGTCTGCCTCCCAAGTGCTGGGATTAAAGGTATGCCTCATCATACCTGGCAACACATGTTTGGTTTTTTAACACCTTCATGTAAGATTTTATACTATATATAAGATACAAAGAAAGTACGTAATATTGGCCTAGATCTGAAAAAATAAAGATCGAAAAGCTATAAATTGTATTTTAATAGCACTGTCTTCTGAGAAGATAGTTCATGGATGATTTTAATACTTTTGCAACTCTCTTAGAAAACACATTACCATCATTAGCCAGGCGTG
>NW_008336075.1:5683414-5706779 GCF_000622305.1 Nannospalax galili | reverse complement strand
ATATAATGAAAGTTCAATTATGAAAGTTAAAAAAAAACTTAAAATAAGCTACAAGTTTGAATCACTTTAAAAATCTTTAAAACACATTTATCATTATTTATTTATTATTATTTGCGTGTATTTTTGTGTGTGTGCATGTGCACCAAAGGAGGTCAAAGGACAACTTAGTAGAGTCAGTTCTCTCTACCTTTACATGTGTTTCAGGGATCAATCTGAGGTTGTCAGGCTTCATGGCAAGTGCTTTTACCCCAAGTCATCTCAGCAGTCCTCCAATATTCCTTTTACGTGTCTGTATTTCTTTTTTTAAAAAATATTTTATTATTTTTATTTTATAATGTGTATGAGTGTACTGCCTGCACGTATGTGAGTGCACCCATGTAGTGCAATGCTGTGGAGGTCAGAAGAGGGCTTCGGATTCCCCTGGAACTGGAGTTAAGGACGGTTTGTAGCCGCCGTGTGGGTGCTGGGAATCGAACCTGGGTCCTCTGCAAGAGCAGTCAGTGCTCTTAACCGCTGAACCAACTCTCCAGCCCCATGTATCTGTATTTCTTACCTCAATCCTTGTCTACATGGTAGATTTTACCAGGTGGGAATCCCAGTGTATATATCAGTTTATACTTTGCTTTACTAACTGCATAAACAATTTATGTATGGATAAAGTTTCTACAGTTATCATATTTAATTACACCACAGCTTTTTACTCATGCTTTAATAAAATTTACTCAAGTATTCACCTAACTTTTAAAATAAAGATATTATTTTTTTAATTTTCTGTGTATGAGTGTTTTGCTTACATGTAAGTAAGTGTATCATGTGTGCGCAGTGCCTGTGGAGACCAGAAAAGAGTGTCAGATCCCCTGGAATTGGAGTTAAGGATGGCTGTTAGGCCCATGTGGGTCCTGGGAACTGAACCTGGGCCCTCTACAAGAGCCTCTTAACCACCCTCCAGCCCTAACCTATTTTAATAGTGTAAATAATAATGAAACACATTACTTTGTGGAAATATTGTTCTTTTCTTTTACTGAGTTCTTTACTTAGGATGAATTATTGGTAAAGATGAAAATTACTTTTTTAAATATAATCTTATAGAATTCCAAAGAATTCTATCAATTTCACACACCACCAATAGTATATGACTCCATTAAACCTTTCTTGTTTTAAAGTTGCAATGTCTACTGACAGAATAGAACTGGGTATCTGGTACCTGTTCTGTAACTGCTCAAGATGGACTTTCTCTATATATGTAATTGCTGTCATTTATGTGTGTGAACCATTCCCCACCAGTTTGATGGGCTTCCTATTGACTCTGTCCTGGTCTTGCCAAGCTAGGTCTACCTGTACAGCTTAACAGATATTGGCTTTGACTTTCACCTCAATTTCTTAACTAAAAATGTGGCCACTGCTGGCTAAAGTGTCGGATTTTCACTTGTATGCACAGGCATGTTACTGAGGACTGAACCCAGGGCCTCACCATCCTAAGCTCTATTAAATGACACACACGTAGCCCTATTTCTGATGTTCTCTTCTCTCTTTACTCTTCCTTTTGTAGTCATATTGTCGATCAAAAATAGCCCCCTCCCTGAAATACAGTCAGCCGTTTATAGGAACAGGCTCCTCAATTATATATCAAAACGTTCATGAAAAGCTCTATATCTATACTAAACGTGTAGAGTCTATTTTATTTTATTGTATTGTTTTATTTTATATTTTATTATTTTTATCTTCTTGGTCTCAAAAAGACCAAAACAACAACAAAAAAATTAAAAATTACTTATTCCTTTATTGTTCTTATTTTCTGGTGTGTGTGAGTGCATGCGCACATGAGCCCAGAAAACAACTTGTGAGAGTCGGTTCTCTCCTTCCACCATGTGAGTCCCAGGGATCAAACTCAGGTCAAGCAACTTTACCTGATGAGCCACTTGCTAGTTCAGACTATTTCCTTATCACTATCCCTTAAACAATGCAGTGTAAAACATGGTATTCTATTCGGTATCATGCCATCTAGAGATGATTTGAAATATATGTGAAGATATGCACAGGTTACATGCAAATACTGCCATTTTACAGAGTATCTTGGGCCTTATCCTCTTTCTCCTTGTCAATTTTCACTCCTTTCAATTCTTATCAAAGTTATTTTCATATCTGGAAAAATTAGAAAGCATCTAAGTGATCCCAAACAGAACTCTGGGTTCCTGTGTATGATATACCCATATATTATCATGCAGACATACAAGCTCATGTGGAATTCCCACAGAGAAAGCATGCTTGTGCTCCCTTTCTGAAGTGCTTCCCTGGCTTTCCAAGACCTCGTGCTCCCCTGACTTCCTCCCATCATCCCAGTTGTGCCTCCCATGAGACTGCTGCTCCCTGGGGCTCTGTCTTCACACAGTGCCTGGCACTTCATCACTCAGATTTCTTTGTTTTTTTCCTACCACTGAGCCATTCTTCAATCCCTCTCAAGTCTCTATCTCTGCTTCAGTGAGAGACCTAAAGCCCTAACACCAATAACTTTCTAAGCCTGTGCAGTTAATCCACGGGCCCTGCCATTCCCACATATCTACAGCTGAGTCCACATTATGAACAGGTTACCTCTTACTTGCTCACTTTCCTCTCCTTCTTGGACACTATCTCAGCAGATCACATCAGCACTGACTCAATAGACTTCCGACTACTCTTTCTGCTCACAGCCTATTAATTCCTGTTCCTCTGGAATTCTTCTCCATCCCACTGTGACAATAATCTTTCTAAAATCTAAGTGCAACTGTGCTATTACATTGCTTAAATACCCTTCAAAGACTCCACTGTACTCCAGGATAAAGTGAAGCATGCATGGGCTAGAAACTGCCCTGTAGTGGACCTCCTTCCTGAGATACCCTCTGGGCTCTGTGTGAATCTCCTCCATCAACATAATTCGCCTATCTTTACTTCAGTCATAGCAAACAGCAGTCCACACTGCACCACTCTTTTCCCTTGGGCTTCACACAGGCCTTCTTCTTTAACTATAACCCTTCTACTGGCAGACTCCTGACCTTTGGGATTCAGCACAGAAAGGGGCATCACCCTGCCAGAACTTCCTCCCAAAATACTCACACTGGCTGTAAGAGCTACTAGGTACAGATCATGACGGTAGCCATGGCATCATAGCGCTATCTGCTTGCCTTGTTCATGAGACTTGAGCTCCTGGTAGCCAACCTAGTATCTGATTCAGACTCACATGTGTGTCTGTGTGTGTGTGCACTCACGTGGGGGCTAAAGGTTAATCTCAAGTGTCTTCCTCAGTTGCTCTCCACCTTGTTTTTTGAGATAGGGCCTCTCACTTTTAACTGATTTGCTGGCTGACCAGAAAGAATTGTTGGGATTCACTTTCTGACTCCCCCAGAGCTGGGATTAGAGACATGTGTCATCTCATTGGCTTTTTCATATGGGATAAAGGGACTGAATTCAGGTCTTCATGCTTGTGTGACAAGCACGTCACCAACTGAGCTATCTCCCCAGCCTCCAAGCTTACTCTGTTATTGTAAGAAACATCTAGTCTTTTCTTTCAAACCCTGTAAAACTTGGAACTTGATTTATGACAAAGAATTCTAATCTTTTAATCACACCACACTCTGTAATACTTTTGTTTAAGGAAAGGCCCTGATACATTCCTGAGCCTGATGGCCTGGTGTAGTGGAGCTCTTCTCCCTTCATGTTGATTCTTTTAAACTAGCCAACCAGGACCCCAGTCAATGGGGAAAAGACACAGTTCTCTTGCATTAGGGATCCCCTGCCCCGCAAGTTTCTGGGTCCTGTGTGTGTTTGCTGGGTTTTACTGACCAAGCAAAATACCCTTTTGCAAAAGTAAAAGCTGCCTTGCCGAGTTACTTTTGCTTTATTCATGTGTTCTTTGTGTAGTATTGATGGGGTCCTTGGACCTCGGATTTTATTTCTAACACTACCACATCATAGGAGTAAAAATGTGTCTGAGACAAAGGAGCAGAAGCTGAGAGCTACTCTTCTAAAATTTTATAAATTGCCTTGGGGTAGTGTTTCAACTCTATGGTAGAGAACTCCTGACACTAGGGTGGTGTTCAGTATTCTCAAACTCCTGTCATTTAACTGACACACAGTTTCCTCTCAGCCCCAGATACTCACAATATCACAGTCCTTCTTGCCATCTCGCTTAATTGGCTCATTCAGATCCTCCTGGCTTCGGAAACTAAACTTTTCAATGGCTTCTGTAACTCCACGCAGAGAGCTGTAGATCTCTTCGGAGTTCAGGTTCTCTGTATCGTAGTCTTTTTAATAATAATAATAAATCATATGCTTTTTTAGAGCTGAGGTATATGCATAAAATCAAGGCCTAAATTATTAAGAAATTTGGAGTAAGATATAATCATACTTTTTTAAAGGTGATTTGGAAAGAAAAGGACACATCTTTTGTTAGAGTACCACCATTGGCCATCTTCCATGTCAAATCTGGCCCCAAACACATTACACCAGCACTCAGGAACCAGTGGGAAACGACAAAAACCACAAGAATGTGAGAACTTAAAAAGGGACATTAGTGACTGAATGCACGAGGTAATGAAAGTGGAAAAGTAGCCTTCTTATCTAGATGTTGGAAAAAGTATTTTGGTTGTTACTGGTCTCAATGTACAAACTGAAAAGGAATAGGCACGTGGAAATAAGCTAGTATTACAGAAATTTTTGAGCAAAGAACTTCAAAGACTGGGCTATGCACATCAGAATCCAATCTAGAGGAACTCATAAGACCCCACCTTAAAAAATATAAGACACTAGCTTGGGATTCAAAGTTGGATATACCCCATTGCACCCCTGGGAGTCTAAATCCCTATGGTCTAACCCAAGGAATATCTGGGAATATCAAACTCTTTCACTAAAGCAGATTTTACAGAGATAAGTCACCTTCCTGGAAGAACATACAAACACACTTCTAGAAACAAGAAATACTTGTCTTTCATGGAAAACTGATGTCAACTGCTGTCCTTTGAGACACTAATAATAAAATACGAAATACAGCAGAAATGCTTTTAAGAAAAGCAGAAGAAAAAAGAAAAAAAAAAGCCTTTTGGTGTTCTGTCAACGAGTATCCTTTAGAAGTCTGAAAAGGGCACCGAAAGAGAGGCTCCTCAGGGAGAATCCACCACTGTCCCTCACCAAGAACACCAACGAAAACACAGGATGGACAGACAAATAGAGAAAGCAGAGCGTGACGGGACAGCAACCAAGGACAGTTAAACAAAATATAATTTAGGCTTTAAGGAAGTAGTCGAGAGAAGACAAGATGTGTCACGCTCATCTAACTCACAGAAAGTCCTGGGCTACACTGAGAGTTAAGCAAGCATGCAGCACTGGCAGTTCAATCTTTCTGTTCTTCAACAGATACCAAGGTGCCCCCTGGGGGAAACCATTCCTAATGGCAACACTGTCAATCCCCTACAGTCTACAAGAAGTTTCTTGTTACAAGTTAAAGTTTCTTGCAATAAGTTGAAAACTATCAGCATTTAGTAAGCACCTCCCCTTAAAAAAAAAAAAAGCCTGGATTTGAAAAGTGTCATGGGAGTGGTCAGATCTTTGCTTGCTGGAGAGCACAATGATCCAAGCATTTTCTAAGACTGGCTGGCGCAAGAGCCCTGGGCTCACTCTTAGAGATGGAAGCTACTTGCCTAACACAGCAAAACCGGCCCAGACAGAATCCTTTTTTCCTAGTAAATGGAAGAAAACCACATCCCAGCTGTATTTGGAGAGTTTACAAAAACACACGCCAACTCAAAGACTGGTTCTGGCATCCAGCAAAAAGAAACGTGATCCCTGAACATGTCTGCAACTGAAACTTGTGTGCACCAGTGAGAGGTAAAATTTAAAATGCGAACTAAACACCAAGGTTTCAGCCATTCTGAGTTCATGGGCTATGCCCGAGGCAGCTCCCCAGAAGGGCTAAAGCATGACTGGGGAGGGCAGAGGTTCCCTGCCCCATCCTAGGAACTCTGCAATACCAGCTTACATACAGAGGCATTTATACATCTGACCAGTATACTATTTTTATACGTTAAAGGCTGATTATGATTCAAATAAAAAATATACACAACATGTAAAAGAATGCCTTGAATATTTTTAATCACAACAACCAAAGAGCACAGCACATGCAAAAAAAAAAACAAAACAACTGAATGATGGGTGGATGAGAGGCGGCTGGAGAAACGTTCAGTTTTTTATGGGATGTCACAATATTATTTTCCATGTGTCGCTTCAGACAATGTTGGCTTTCGGATAAATTCACCCCATGATTTTTCAATCCAAACTCCCTTCAAATATTTCACTTTGGTTCAGTTGACTGCATCACCACAATAGCCTCTTTGGAAGATGAGAAAATAAGGCTCTACCGGCTGAGGCTCGCCTTCTCACTGTCAAGGAATGAGACGACTCTACCTGTCCAATTGGGAGCAGCGTGTGCATCCTCATCTGAGGCCACTCCCTACGGATCACTCATTTGAATGTGTGACTACCCACTGGAATGAAGCTGAAGTTATGAGCTCTAGATGAGGAAGAGGGCTGCTGTCCAGTGACAGTCTTTGCCTCTTTTTTTTTTTTTTTTTAGATCAATACCCTAAAGGCCTTCATGTCTTAGGATAAAAGGGACTCCCCCCCCTTTTTTTTAAAGGACTTAAAATTTTTTTTATGCCTATGTTTGTTTGTTTGTGTGTGTGTGTGTGTGTGTGTGTGTGTGTGTGTGTGTGTGCGTGTGTGTGTTGCCCACAGAGGCCAGAAGAGGTTGTTAGCTGAGTTATAGGCTTTTATGAACTGCCTGATGTGGACGTGGGTGCTGGGATCCAAACTCCAGTTCTTTGACAGAGCAGTGAGCATTCTTAACCACTGAGCCACCTTTCCAGCTCCCAATCCTGAGTCTTGAGGGGTGATACAAGGAGAGTAGTGGGAAGGCCCTACGAAGCTGACTGTAAAGAGGTCCTGTGAAGTTAAGCTGAGTATGCCACACAGTTCCCTGTTTGAGCTCAGAGACAATTCCAGGACATAATCTTTTGGGTTAAAGGCCAGGCCCTAATCACATGTAAACACTCTGATTGGACACCAAGGGGCTTCCTTAGCAGTCTTAGATTAGGAGGAGTCACTCAGTCAATAGACACTGACCTAAGGTCAGGTCATGTCACCAAAGCTGCAGCCTAATGCAGCCTGGTGCCTGCCCTGTGCAAAACCAGATGGGTTGGGAGAGACAAGAGAAGATCAAATAGAGCAAGAAAATCTACCTATAAGCCTCTCTTCTTCACTCTCATCTTGAGGGATAAAAATACTAGGTATGGAGAAAGAGAATAGCTCTGTTATGAGAGCAATAGGATTTGGGCAGACAGATGCTATCTTTTATTAGTCTCCTAAATGTTAAGTCTCTAGTCAGCTTTCTCTCCCTTGGATACGCAACAGAAATTCTAGGTATGCATTTTTTCCCCTATCTCAGTCCTGGGCATTGAACCAGAGTCTCATACATGCTAGGCAAGCACTCTACCACTGAGCCACATCCCAAGGTCTAAGTAGGCATTGTGTTATCCACTAGTGAGTTAGATTGACACATGTGTGCTTATGGGAAAGATGATTCTGGAAAGGGATGTCCTCTGGAGGGCAATCTTGATCGCTTGCTGGAAGATGGGCTGGGATGAAGCTCAGAGTGCGGAAAGGCATGCAACACAGGGCATTATGTTGGGACACAGTCAATGAAACAGATCTACACTGGGCGGCAAGGCTAACCTTAAGAAAAAGCACCAAGTTTTGTTAATACTAGAGACAGCAGCATTATCCTGTCTGCTTGTCCTAACCTCATGGATCTACTCTATATTTACCACAGGGTTCTTGGTACCTTCAAACATCAAAAGAAAGACATGAAAGTATTCAGCTGATTGGTTTACTGTGTTCAATTTTGCTAGGCTGATGATACAAAAGTAGAGATGCAGCAAGTCTGTCCATAAGTGTTTGCACAGTAACAAGTGGCTGGTGCTTCTCTTTGTTCACGTTCTAAGGTTTTTTTTTTTTTTTTTTTTGGTCTTTTTGAGACAGGGTCTCTCTGTAGCCCCAGCTGTCCTGAAACTCACTATGTAGACCAGGCTGGCCTTGAACTCACAGAGATCCGCCTGCCTCTGCCTCCCGAGTGCTGGGATTAAAGGCGTGCACCACCATGCCCGGCGTTTGTTTTTTGTTTTCATGTAAAATTCATTATTTTGTGTTCATGTGCATGGTATTTTGTGTGGGTGTCATGGCATGCACTGGAGGCCAGAAGAGAACTCTGTGGAGTGGGTTCTTTCCTTCCATCTTTACATGGGTTCTGGGGATTGAACTCAGGTCATCAGGTGTGGGCAGCAAGCACCTTTACCTGCTGAGCCATCTCACCAGCCCCTTTATCCTATCACACAGTAAACACTCCTCTCACAAAGCAGTGACACATGGGCTGCCTTGTGCTCTGTTCATGTAATCACTCCTAGGCTTCTAGGGAAGGCACTGTCTTGTCTTTGGACCTTTAAAACATATATCCAGGAAACCCCAATCAGGTGTCTAGTGAACTGTAGGACCCCAGAAGAGACTCTGCTTTAATGCTAGAGGGAAGCCATAGCCATGTCCTTCTAGACTTCTATCACTGTCACTCAGCCAGTGCTGGCCAGCTTTACTTGCCACCAAAGGCAGTTACTTGCCAGGGATGGATAACTTCCTGCCTGGAAATAGGGAATCTTTCCTTATCTGTCTGTCTGGCAATACTGGAGACTGAACCAGGGGTTCAGGTATGCTAAGCTAGCACTCTACCATGGAATTTCTGCTTCAGTCCTAAGTAGGGCATCTTTAGTGAAATGGACCAATGATGGCACCTTGCAGAGCTTCCTGTCTGGATTGGTGTGACAGTACATGAGGGAAAGCAGCTGGTCTGTGCACTTGCAGGAGGGTTGGCAGTGACATGTGGAAGGTGCAAGTCTTGTGTGTTCCTTAGTGGAACCCCTCTGCACCTGAGATTTGTGCTAAGGAAACTGTGCCCACCATTGCCCCACCTAGACTTCATGACACATCCTGAATGCTACATTAAGCCAAAAAGCTCATGAGAGTAATAGGTGATCAATCTAATAGGTTGGCAAAAGGGTTACTGTCAGAGCTGGGCTCTGAGCCTATAGCTGCTCACACTTCTCACCCAGGTTCCACTCCTGCAAGGCTAAGCAGAGGCCGGGACTATAAAGGATCTGAGAGGCTTTCTAAAAGACCCGTGACAACCTTGGAAACATAATATTGTGACACCTTGGACAAATTTAACAGGTAGCGTGTTACCTGGGAGAGTAAGAGCGCCTGAGAGTCTTGTGGGAGGGAGCGGTGGGAATGGAGTTAGGCTGAGAAAAGGGAGGTGGGGGCTTCGATAGCCCATCGGCACTCCAACCCCACAACCGACTGCAGTGATCAGAAGAGGAAAATCAGAGAGAGAAAAACACAGAAGCAAAGGGGAGGGGAGGAGGAGAATGCTACACTCAGTGTCACTGAGTCTCCTCTTTCCTCACAAAGTTCCATCAAAGTTAACTGGAGCGAAATTAATACTTCACCACACAAAGAACAAGTTTTTGTTTTAGTTTCCTCCTCAATAAGACTGTTTTCATTTTTTTCTCTTCCAACCATAGAATAAGTTGGCTGCATTAAATCACATGGGGTTCAAGTATGCATATGTACATGCCTGTGTACGTCTGCCTGTCTGTGCACTTGTGAGGAACTAAGGACGCTGAGGTTTCTATAACTCAGCAGTTATTTCAAAAAGGACCAAAGGTGGCTTCCTGAAGCTTCAATTCAAATGGGATCAGAGAGCCTATGGTAGGGAGGCATAGAGACCATACTAATGTGACTAGGGTACTCCAGGGAGGGACAGTGCCCCTGAGACGGGAATCCAGTTTGAGTTTAGAGAGCACAGCACTACCCTTGGAGGGCAAGGGCATTGGGGTGCTAAGTCTCAGCTAGACAGCTCAGAGGAAAAAATAAATAAATGGAATGGAATTCCTCTGCTTCCATCACCTGCCAGGAAACTTAACAGGTACCTGGGAACATATTTATTTTCCCTTCACAAATGTCACTACCTGGTCTGAGCTTGCAGAAGTCCTGAGGGAAAGTTCTAAATACTGCTGCAAGTCCAAAGGATGGATTGAGAACACAGGACAGAGTCCACACCAGCCCTACCTCCTGTCAGCACAGCGCACGTGCACATTCTTGGAGGTCAGAGAACAACCTTGGGGGTTGTTCCTCCGGCATTTTCCATTTTTTATGAGACAAAGCCTTTTCACTGGCCTGAACTAATAATCCAAGTAGGCTAGGCTAGCTTGCCTGCAATCTTCAAGGATCTGTCTGTCTTTATCTCTCATATCACCAGTGCTTGGATTATAAGTGTGTGCCATTGCACCTGGCATTTTTGTTTCATGTGGGTTCTAGGGACTAAACTCAGGTCCTCATGCTTGCAAAGCAAGTGGTTTACCAACTGACCTATCACACCCTCAGCTGCTGCCAGCACAGTTTTCACAGCAGATGCCCCTTTGTGCTAGTTTCCCTGAGAACTTTCACAGGTCCTGTTCTGTAAGAACACAATCTGGAGATGAGAGGCCACTGCAGCATGCAGAGCCCAAGGCCTTCTCCAAGTCACACATGAGTCTGGGGATGGGGGCACAAGAGGAATGCAGGTGACCAAGTAGAATCAGGCCCCAAGCCTGGCTCTGCTGATTGGTGGGGAGTGGGCACACACACTTGCCTGAGATGGGAGATGGGCTTCCTGGGAAGCTCTGCTTGTATTCTATAGAATGCTACTACTGTGTGATGGGAGAAACATCTGAAAGCACTTCCTTTTGCAGGTGAGCATGCAGCAGCATCATGCTCGGGGTATGCTTGCCAGGAGCGCACAGCACACTGGAGCAAGACCCCCGACACACACAGCTGTTTCTCATTTGCTGCAAACTCAGACTAGGTAAAATAAGCTAAAATTATAAATATGTATTGAATGCTGAAAAACCCTAATTCATAAATCCCTGCTCAAATATCATGCTGTACTTGTTCATTAGCTGGGAATGACTGGCAGTCGCCTCTCTCCCACATGCAAACCAGGGATGGAATATTTTACAAAGGGTGAGCCTGTTAACAATGGCATCTCTGAAACTGCGGGGTTGATAAAAAGGACTTCCTCACTAGGGAAATTTAAAATAACTACCAAATTTGATGGATTTACCTTTTTTTTTTTTTTTTTTTTTTTTAACAGTCCTTTATTATCACCATGATCAAAGTATAGAATTTTTGGCTAAAAGTATTCTAGCTCATTTGGACAGGCAAAGTTAGATTAAAAACAAGTAACTAGTCTGACATTTCCCCCTTCAGAAAAAGCTAACACTGTATGGGCAAGATGGTGCTTCAAGGGCACCACTGAGACGCATGAAGGAGGCTACACTGTGACCTGTTTATCACCTCTTGAAACTATGTTGAGCTAGTCAATTCTCCTGTTTAGTCTAAAACTTCATATCTTTTATAGCATTCCTACTAAAGCCATATTACCTACTTGAGTGTTTCTTTATCTAGTGACAAAGCCATGTGAGACAGTTTTCACTGAGAGAAAAATCATCTCTCCTACCATGCTCAGACTGGCTCAGACCGTCTAGCTATTTAAGTAATGAATGTGAACAATTTTTTAATATTTATCATTTTTATTTTATGTGTATTGAGTGTATTGCCTGCACATATGTAAATACACCCGTTTTGTGCAATGCTGCCTGCAAAGGGCAGAAGTGGGTGTTGAATCCCCTGGAACTGGAATTATGGACAGTTGTTAGCCACCATGTGGGCGCTGGGAATCAAACCTGGGTCCTCTGCAAGAGGGCTAATAAGACCCTCTTAACCGCTGAGCTATTTCTCCAGCCCCACATTATATTTAAAAGAAGAAACCATAGGCTGGATGTGGTGGTGCAAACCTTTAATCCCAGAACTTGGGAGGCAGAAGCTGGTGGATCTCTGTGAGATTGAGGCCAGAGGAAAGAGAGGAAAGAGAGGAAGGGAGGGAGGGAGGAAGGGAGGGGGAGAGGGAGGGGGAGAGGGAGAAAGGGAGAAAAGGGAAGGAAGGAACAAAAAAAAACTATATTAACTAAATAATTCTCTAAAAAAGATTTGGCCACAAGAAAATATGTAGGCCACAATTGGACATTTTAATATTTAAAAATCTTTTGTCCCAAGTTGGGTTCCCAGCACCCACATGGTGGCTAACAACCGTCTAACTCCAGTTCCAGGGGATCTGACGCCCTCTTCTGACCTCCACAGGCATTGCACAACACAGCTGCACTTACATACATGCAAGCAATACACTCATACATATAAAATAAAAATGATAATTAAAATATTTTTAAATGATTAAAAAAAGAAAATAAATCTCTTATTTTCTTCCACTGATCTATAATTCTAGGAGTTTAAAAATCTACAGTTAAGGGGCTGGAGAGATGGTTCAGCGGTTAAGAGCACTGACTGCTCTTGCAGAGGACCTGGGTTCAGTTCCCAGAACCCACATAGCAGCTAACAACTGTCTATAACTCCAGTTCCAGGGAATTCGACACCTTCTTCTGACCTCCATGGACACTGCGAGATATAGGTGCACCTACCTACATGCAGGTAATACACTCATACACATAAAATAAAAATAGGGACCTGGAAAAATAAATGAAAATTTTTTAATGATTTAGAGATCTGAATTACAGATGGATTTGATAGATTCTGCTAACAGACCCAACCAATTTTGTTAATCTAGGCTTTTAGCACACAAAATAATAAAATACTCAATTTGCAGTATAGTTTCTGCTTAATGTGCCACCCTAGTAATTCAGTAAATAAAAGATTTGATGACGAGCTGAGTGCTACAAAAGAAGAGATTTCCCAGGTAACCGTGCAGAAGTTTCCTGTCTAGATAAAGCAACAATTTACAGAGCATACAAGATTTCCATACCATTTTAACTATTAACACTGGTCCTGGTCACTTAAGATAAACCATATACTATGCAGATCTTATCATTCAAACAGATTAAACTGTGAGTCCCAACACCCCCAGAAGAAGACAGATACAGTTTCATCATTTTCTGGTCTCAACTGCTGAAATACAACAATACAGATCGAATCTGGAGATGAAGCATCATAATACATTATACTTACAGAACAGGGAACACATACAAAGCAATTAAAAAACAGCAAGGCGCAACGGACAGATTATCAAACACTGTTTCACCAAGAGAAAAATACAGATTTCCCATGTCTCACAACATTTATAATATAATTCAGTTACATTATAAGGAAGGGGTTTGTGAGATTTAAAAAATTTACATTTAAAAGCACTTATGTGCCAGGTTTGGTCTCACATGCTTGTAATCCTAGCACTGGGGAGGTGGTGGTAGAGGATCAAGAGTTCAAGCCTAGCATCTGCTACATACTGAGTTTGCGGCCAATCTGGGCTAAATGAGACACTGTCTCACAATGAAAACAAAAACAAAAGACCAAAACAAAGAAGAGAAAAACTACTTAAGTTTTGACATCTTTCTAGCAGATGGAGAGACATTTACCTGGAAATGGTAACTTTGTGTGCTGGAGAGTTTGTCAACTTGACACACCTGGGTAGAGGAAGCCTCAATTGGTGAATTGTCTCCATTGGAATGACCTGTGGCCATGTCTGTGGGACATCTTCTTGATTACTGAGTGATATGGGAGGGCCCAACCCACTGTAGATGGTGCTACCCCTACACAGGTGGGCCTATGTCATATAAAATAGCAGGTTGAGGAGGGGTCAGGGGAGCAAGCCAGTAAGCAGTGTTCCTCTATGGCCTGTGCTCCAACTCCTGCCTCCAGGTTCCTGTCCTGAGTTCCTACCATAGGCTCACTCTGAGATGAACTGTGAACCGAGAGATGTAAGCCAAATAAACCCTTTCCTTTCCAAGTTGGTATTGGTCAGAGTGTTTTGTCAGAACAATGGAGAAACAAACTAGAACAGAAATTGGTACCAGTTTTGTGGGGTACTGCTGTGACAGACCTGACCTTGGTGGACTCTGGAAGTGTTTGGAACTTTGGGCTGGAAAAGCCATTGAGCGCTTAGTTTGTTGCTGTGGAGCTTGGAACAGTTATGCTGAAAGAGTTGTGGAAGATGAAGGCCTGGTTTATGAAGCTTCAAAGGGAAGTGGAGACTCTCAGGGCTGTTTATAGAATATTCTGAATTGAGAATCTGTGGTTTCTGGTCAGCTGGGGCTGAAGAATCAGCTGTGATTAAGAAGAGACCAGAACCACTGAAGTGAAACCTTTGCTTTACTGGGACAATTGATGTTGGTTAGCTCGGGCTGAAAAATCAGCTGTAAGTAACAAGAAACCAGCATCACTGTGGCAAAATCTTCTGGGACATATTTCCTCAGGGTCAGCATAGCAGCTATGGTCCAGAGGGGGCCCAAGCATCCATCTCAAGCTGGAAGCAGGACTTGGTAATATGTAAGAGTCTCCTGCATGGTTCTGGGGTTAAAAGTGTGAAGGGCTCACAGAGAGCACCTGAGACTTGGCACCCTAAGAGGCCAGGAAAGGCCACTGGTGAAGGTTCAGCCTCAGTTACAGCAACCTCAGGATTGAAGGGGTCCTGGAGAAACTCTGAGGCTCTGTACCCCAAGAGGCCAGATGAGGCCACTGGTGCAGGTACAGCCTCAGTTTCAGTGGAAACCCCAGCTTTTTGGAGATGCCAGGACCATGGGACAACCACCGAGGGCAGCAGCAGGTGTGGAATGTAGCTGGCCTGGGTCTGTGAGATGAGCTGTGAGTGCTGTGGATGGCAGAGTCAGAGAACTGCAGCTGCCAGAACACTCTGGAGCCCAGAAGATTGTGAGTGAATCCCAGATGTCCAGTCTTGAGCTACTTTGCTGGACTTAGGTTTTGCTTAGGTCTGCCCAGTTCTTCCCTTTTAAAATACGACAGTACTTGTTTTGAATTTTACAGGAGCCCACACCAAGGGATTTTTAAAAGAGACCATGGACTTTTAAGTGTTGGATTTTTTTTTTTTTTTTTAAGAACTGTGAGACTTTTAAAGTTGTACTGTCTTATGTTGTGATATTGTTAACATATCTTGGGGACAAGAAATGGAAAGGTTGTGGTTTAATAGTGATTGTGTGTCAAGTTGACAAGGGGTCAATTGTGCTGGCTAGCTTTAGTTGTCAGCTTGACACACCTAGGTAGAAGGAGCCTCAATTGGTGAATTTCCTCCATTGGACTGGCCTGTAATCATGTTTGTTGAGGCATCTTCATGATTATTGAGTGATGTGGGAGGGCCCAGGCCACTGTGAGTGGTGCCACCCCTGGGCAGGTGGTCCTATGTTATATAAGAAAGCAGGTTGAGCAGGGGCCAGAGGAGCAAGCCAGTAAGCAGCGTTCCTCCATGGCCTGTGCTTCAGCTTCTGCCTCCAGGTTCCTGCCCTGAGTTCCTACCTTGGGCTCTCTTATTGGTAACTGTGACCTGGAAGATGTAAGCTGAATAAACCCTTTCCTCCCCAAGCTGGTATTGGTCAGAGTGTTCTGTTACAGCAATGGAGAAACTAGAACACTTTGAACATTCTTGTTGCATTTTAAGACCCTGTGACAGTACCCTCATGACAAACACCTCCTGGGTTCTCATGGTTAGTGGGCCCAAAGACCTAATGTATGATCCTTGTTGGTGCAGAACAATTATGGCCTTATAGAGCCATTACTCTGAGGGGCTGGATAATTCCAACTCACGTGAAGGAGTCATGAAAGCCACCATTAAGACTTCTAACAGGTCCTAAGACAAAACACTTTCTCTTTGAAATCACTACCCCACTGCTGGGCAAGGTGCCCCATGACTGTAATCCCAACAGCCTAGCGACAGAATATACTCAGCACATTTCAGGCTAACTGGGGCTACCTACACAGCAGATCCTATCTTAAAAACCAAACCATAAAATAAGGACACCACACACAGTCCCAACAGGAATCTGGATATGCTGATCTGTTTAATGCTCAGACTCTGAATCACAGTTCTTTCAAGCAGTGTTTTGCTTTAAGGAGGCTATGGGCAAGTTTAGAGCAACTACTTAATTAGAAAACTATCCCTAATTTGTTGTGGACTCAGAAATGTTTATAACTCAGTAAATGCTGTCAGGCGCTCTCGTTCCTTAGAGCACAGCTGATTGGCTTCCTCATGCATTCTACATAAAGCAGTACTAAATGTGACCTTCAGTTTAAAATTTGAGGTACTAGACAGTGTTTAGAGTTATAAGAACCACAGAGAGAATACTGAGTACAAACTACTGTACCACAGAGTTATGAGAGGAGGATCAGTACTGATTCCTAGTGCTCTGCTATCAAATTTAAATCTAAAAATCTACAAACAGGCTGCACAGGCAATGGATGCTTTTGTGTCTCACTTCTATAACAGTGAGCTTACCTTGGAGATAGCCCCCCATGGGAACAGTTGGTGGGTGAGGTCAGGGGGCTGGTCCTACTGCTGGGGTGTCGGGAGGGTGTCCGTCCAATTGTATTGCTTGGAGATCCCTGGGACAAAGGCAGCATAGGTACCATTATTCAAAAGCTTTCCAAAGAACCCAATACCACTCCTCCTGCTGTCTTCTAATCCATGTGCAAATGGGTAGGATCTGCCCAGTGACTAGAGGCATCAGCTGTATGGATGATAACTGTTATCAATCATTGAGCTCCAGGAATTCCTGCATATCAGCTTCTGATGGCTCATAATGATTATCCACCTGAAAAGATATAGACTTGCCTAGGAGACAAACATCTGGGCATGTCTGTGAGCGACTTCCTAGATAGGATTAATTCAGATGGGAAGATCAACCCTGATCATGGGTGGTATCATTCCATGGGCTGGGGTCCTAGACTGAAAAGAGAAAGTAAGCTGAGCACTGCCAATCAGCCTGGGAGTTAGATGAGGGTCATATGGAAGTCATGACCTAACTGTAACCAGGACACTTACCACACTGGAGTTACTGGAGTTTTTGAGGTGGTTATGCAGGAGTTTGGTGGCACCATCCTGGAATGTTTTTGGCAAGGCACCAAGTAACATGGTAAATTCAGGAGTGTTCAATTCAAACAGAGAGATTAGCACGATCTGTGCTGCCTACAAAAGAAGCCACAATTAAGGGATGTCACGTACAGTGGCACACCTTGGTCTGTAAAATGTTCACTGAAGTTGTTCCCGAAAGAAACATTTTTGTATAATTAAAATCTGGGAGAAAATGATACCATCAGTCACAGGTAGCTCAACTTTAATCTGGAATATTCCTTACTTCCATTTTAAGGCCTTAGACTTGGATTTCAACAGTATATTAATAACAAAGTCTTGACACGTTTCTTTTGTTGTCTAGTACTAGGAAGGAAGCTGGTAAATAGTAATCAGAACAATAAAGAAATTAAAGGCTTAAGATTACTCTCACTCTAAATGAAAAACTGGACAGGCTGGCAGTGCATCTTGGGAAGACAAGCTTCTAGACAAGCTGCTGTTGGGTTATCCTGGGGCAGTCCACCCACTGACTAAGAAACTACAAAGTGTTAAGAAAAACATGAAAAATCCCTTCTTTTATACATATGAACCAAGAAGAGAGACTTTGGGGAAAGTGGATATTCAGTGGTAGAAATTTAAAATGTACCTTTGCCTTCTGGAAAGTGTTTAATTAGTCAGACAACACACTGTAGGACCACTCGATAATGATGGTGGGTGATAAAAGCAATGAGCAAAAGCAAGAGTAGCCTGTGAGACTGGGGCTTTCCGGCAGGCAGCACGCCTTCTGAGGCTCCACTTAGCTGCCGCAGGTGATCAGGGCTTAAAGCCCAGTGCCTGAGAAATTAATTAGGAGGTTGACTTTCAAAAGCTAAGCCAAAAGAAACTTCTAGTAGATACCAATTGGCATTTGTTAAATTCTAAGAGTTAAGGAGAAGGGAAAAGCTATTACACAAAGCTATTTCTAAGGATGTAATAGTTCCCTTTCATTTTAACTAGCTATAAAATCTTTTCAAAGACTATCATTTTTAGGGTTGCACTTTTTTTTTCCCATGACATGGACTATTACATAAAAATGTGCTTGATGAGAACACCTTCATAAATATTGCAAAAAATATTTCCCTACTTCTACAATGTTAAAAGCAATTCTAGGTCCAGTGAAGACAAAATTATTTTTTGCACCTGGTGAAGGGGGGGGGGTGAAAAAGAAAGGCTCAAATAAAAACTGTTAGAATAATGTTTTTGGGGGGATAATTTTTTTTTCAGCATTCCAAAGCTGAAAAGCCAAAAGCTATTTTCCTCCTTGCTCGCCAAATGCTGTCACTAGTCTTTCCAAATTAGATTACAAGTGGCCAGTGCATTCTTATGACAAGCAAAAAACATCATTATTGGCTATATTATAATAAAACATACTTTCTTAGATTTCTTTATTGAAAATAAGCATCATCTAAAGGAATCTATTTCACAACAATTTAAATGCACTGTTGATGTGATTCGCATAGCAAAACAAACTTCAATAACCATGCAAAGTAAGTGTGTAGCTAAAAAACTTTCATTAGCTGTTAGAAAAAAAAAAACATGCAGAAAAATTATATGACGAGGCAAAAGCAAGCACCAAGCTGGACTTTCAGCAAGGAAAAACAAGCGTGCTATCAGCGTGGTAAGAAAACACAGGGGCTTAAATTTTGTGGATAGAAGCTGGCACCTGAAAACCGTAAAATCTATCACTGCATTCTTTTTATTTTTAGAGATTCAGAATCCAGGCTGGGCCTGAGCCTGCTATGTAGCTGGGGTTGACTTTGAACTCCTGATTCTCCTGCCTCCGCCTCCTGAGATTACAGGTATGCATGATCATGTCTGTTCTATGAGGGGCAGGGGATTGAACCCAGGGCTTTGAGCATACTAGGCAAGCACACTACTAACTGAGCTATATCCCCAGCCCCACTGCATCAATGAATAGTCTATTTTTATGTGAAATGTGCCACTGTCTTTATTTAAGAGACTACATTTCTCCCAGAATATGTTATGTGGCTCTGCAAACTAACTTGAGGTTTTTCATGAAGCAAATTGAAAAATAGGATCTTTTAAGAATAGCAGGCCTGTAGGCCTAGACAGTGTGTAAGTTCTCAGCTGTTTATCATGAATAATATTTATCTACTTGGGGAAATAAAATGTACAGTAGACATTTAATTCTAACCCACTTTTTCTCAAAGTTTGTGTGTACATGTGTGCTGCTCTCAAAGGCCAGATGATGGTGTTAGATCCTCTGCAAGAAAAGCAAGCACTCTCAACTGCTGAACTATCTTTCCAGCCTCCTTTATTCATTTTTTAATTTTTAAAAGATGTATTTTTATTATTTTTAATTATGTATTTGTGTATGTGTCTGTGTGTGGGTATGTGCACATGAGTACAGGTTCCCAGGAAGGCCAGAAGAGGGCGCTGGATACACTGTAGCTGGAGTTACAGGCTGTTGTAAGCTGTTTAGAGTGCTGGGAACTGAATTCTCCTCTCCAAGAAGAGCAAGTGCTGAGCCATCTTTCCAGTCCCACAATGCTGAATTTTAAAACAATTCAAATAGAAATCCAGCAAAATTTGAAATTGTAACAGGTTGGGGTAGTATTTGTTCATTTTACACATATAGATGAACAGGATTTTTTTTTTTTTTTTGAGACAGGGTCTCCCTCTAGCACCAGCTGGCTTAGAATTTGCTGTGTAGACCAGGCCAGCCTCTATCTCAGAGCTCTGCCTTCCTCTGCCTCCCGAGTAGCTGGGGTTAAAGGTGTGTGCCTCCACACCTTGCTTTAACCTTATTTTTTGAGACAGAGTTTCTCACTGAACCTGGTCACTGATTTGGTTAAGCTGGCTGGCCAGTGTGCTCCTGGGATCTGCCTGTCTCTGCTCCCCCAGTGCCTGCCTAGCACATGCCTGGCTATTTTACTTGGGTGTTGGGACTCTAAACTCAGGTCCTCATGTTTGCACAGTAAGCACTTTTACCCACTGTGCCATCTTCTAGCCACTTGTTAACTTTTTCTACTGGACAACTGCGGGGCCATTTAAAGGTTAAGTAGCAGCTTAAAGGTAAGTGATTCTCTCTGGGCATGGCACATGTCTTTACCAGCACTTGGGAGGCAGAGGCAGGTGGATCTCTGTGAGTTCAAGGCCAACCTGGTCTACATAGTGAGTTCCAGGCCAGCTGGGGCTACAGGGAGACCCTGTCTCAAAAAGACGGGAGGAAAAAAAAAAAAAGGATTCTCCCCCATACTAGAAATTTGGAGGTATGGCTATGAAAGATTTTTCAGATTTCATTGTATCTGATGAGACTTTCTAAGGCCATCATCTGGTTGGCAGCTTTGTGCCTTACAACAGAAAGGAATTCTTTCAAGCAAGAATGGCTAGCTAAGAAGCCCAGGGATAATCTTGTCTCTGCATTCCTAGGTGCTAGGATTACAAGTGTGCAACACCATATCCAGCTTCTAAAAAATTAATGATGTGTGTTGTGCTGGATAGCTTTAGTTGTCAACTTGACACACCTGGGTTGAGGGAGCCTCAACTGTCGAACTGCCTCCATTGAACTGGCCTGTGGCCATGTCTATGGGGCATCTTCTTGATTGTTGAGTGATGTGGGAGGGCCCAGCCCACTGTGGGTGGTGCCACCCCTGGGCAGGTGGGCCTGTGTTGTATAAGAAATCAGGCTGAGCAGGGGCCAGGGGAGCAAGCCAGTAAGCAACATTCCTCCATGGCCTGTGCTCCAGCTCCTGCCTCCAGGTTCCAGGTACCTGCCTCGGGCTTTCTCTGTGTTGAACTGTGACCTGGGAGATGTAAGCTGAATAAACTCCTCCCTAAGTTGGTATTGGTCAAAGTATTTTGTCACAGCAATGGAGAAACAAACTAGACCATGTGTGCATGTGGAAACCAGAGGAAAATTTGTGAGAATCATTTCTCTCCTTATACCACATGGGTCCCAAGGACCAAACTCAGGTCCTCAGGCTTGGAATCAAGCACCTTTATTAGCTGAACCATCTTGCTGAAACCCTAGCTTTTTTTCTTTTTTTTCAATGTGAATTCTGAGGATCAAGCTCAGGTTATCTCATCTCCCTAGTAGCTAAATATTATTTTATGGTTCTCCTTTTCCCAGTCTATTAAAACAGTAGTAGTCTATACTGTGAAACCATTCCACTAGGAAGGTGGTTAATCATAAAACATTACAACACCAATACTGACACAGGGGCACACACATTCACATATTAATTGTAGGTTTCTTCAGTATTTTCCCAGAAGTCTTACAAGGGTCACTGGTATTAATAATCTAATGCAAACAGAAAGGTGTGTTGTTTAGAATTAGCACACGGTTCTCAATCTACCTGTTTACAACTTTCTTCCAAGTTTCCTTCTCCAGGCCCAGAACAGGTAGAAGCTGACCTAGTAGGGACATCTTCCCCTGCCCGACTACGCTGACGCGGGGACTGGTGAGCAGAGGAGGGGAGGGTGTGTTAGAGAGAACAGTGAGAGGGCAGCCAATGCTGTCTGCTGGCTCAGAGAGACTGTCTTCACTGAGGTCCAAACCACCACAAACCAAAGGTGAGGAACACTGAGAACCTTAGAACCCTCAGAGGCTTACTGCATCCTTTACTCAAAATTCCAGCCCTTCCTAGAAGGATTCTTGTTTCCCATGATAAGCAGGGTGATCAGAGACCAAAGTGAGACTTGAGAGATTCAAAGTCAATGGTAAGTTCAGAGTCAACACTTATTTGATGATAAACCTTTTAGTTTTTAGATTAGACCATGATGCCTCTATATTTATATATATATTCACATTACATATTTAACTAATTTTGTATTTATTTATTTGTAAGTGTGTCTTTATATATGTGATTGCACATGTACTACAGCATGTGGCCAGAAGACAATTTGTGAGAGCCAGTTCTCTCCTTCCACCACCGTGGGTTCCAAGACTCTAACTTAGGTGGTCAGGTTTGATACAAGACCCTCTACTTGCTGAGCCATCTCTCTGGACCTCTATATTCACATTTTTAAAGAAATCATTTAGAGGCCAGGAGTGGTAGCACATGCCTTTAATCCCAGCACTTGGGAGGCAGAGGCAGGCAGATCTCTGTGAGTTCAAGGCCAGCCTGGTAGTGAGTTCCAGGCCAGCTAGGGATACAGGGAGACCCTGTTTCAAAAAGACCCCCCACCAAAAGAAATCATTAAGAAATTTTACCCTTCAAAGGCCATTTAGATATACCTCCTATAACAGTCAACAGTATTTTTATACTACCTAGGTTTCTTCACTATGGCTTCATTTCCCACAATTCTCAAAGCATTTGGGGACCAAGAAATTACCAAGTAACTGAAAACTTCCTGCCGGCCCACTGAAAAGAGACACCCATGCTCTGACAAAGAGAATCCTATAGATAAGCAGGCATACAGGCATTTAGAATCCTAAAACAGGAATATGCAATTAAGTACTCTGGTCAGGCAGAATGTTGTATGCCTGTAACCCTAGCACTCAGGAAACTGAGACAGGAAGTTCACAAGCTCTAGGCCAGCCTGGACTATATAACGAGACTCTGTCTCAAAAAAATTCAAGTGCTGCTGAGTGTCAGAGTGCTGTGCCTAGTATGCAAGAGGCCCAGGGTCTGAACTCCAGCACCACACACATGCACACATGCACGTACACACACATAAGAAACAAAAAAAGAATACATTTTATGGAAAAAATTCTATTGCCATTACTGCATTGCCTTTGATGGATCACATGACTTCCTAAGTGCTGGAAAAAGCTTGGTCCTCAATTTGTTTCTTAAACCATAGTAGTATCAAGGCTGGAATAACCCTCGAACAATAGCCTATGAAGCCAGTTACATGTTTCTTTCTGTAAGGTAACCAAACCTCCCCGAAATGCCTGAGGCAAGGATTATCACCCCCACTTTACAGATAACAAACAAGAACTTGGGAGATTAAATTACTTGCTTACACCACCCAGGCCAAATAGTAGACGCAACTTTATATCCTGGGGAATATACTCTGTCCCCTTTCATTAAGCACTGTAGGTGCACTGGGAAATGTCTAGTGACTTCTGAAGTTTGGCTAGGATACTTATGCAAAAATAAAGTTAAAATAGCTAGGCCAGGTAAAGGCTAGTGGATATATCCAGGTGGTCTATACCAGCTGCAGCCTCCTCTGTGAGGACTTTGGGTTTAGTTTTGAAAACATCTTAAATATTCAAATACCCCTCTCTCTGCAGTGTGAAACATCCCCAAACTAAGAAGGGAACAAAAAAAATGCAAAAATATAGAAGTTAATGAACCTGAGCTGTATCAGCTGGCATCAGTTTAA
>NW_008336075.1:5680242-5683354 GCF_000622305.1 Nannospalax galili | reverse complement strand
AGAGAGAGAGAGAGAGAGAGAGAGAGAGAGAGAGAGAGAGAGATCTTGCCTAGTATGTATGAAGCCTTGGGTTTGATCTCCAGCAATGCATAAAAGGCATGGTAGCACAGGTCCACAATCCTAGCACTTGGGAGGAAGAGAGAAGAGGATAAGAAGTTCAAAGTTGGGGCTGGAGAGATGGCTCAGTGGTTAAGAGCACTGGCTGCTCTTGCAGAGGACCCAGGTTCAAGTCCCAGCACCTACACGGCAGCTAAAAACCATCCATAACTCCAGTTCCAGGGGATCTGATGCCCTCTTCTAACCTCCCGTGGGCTTGCACAACAAAGGTACACTAACACACATGCAGGCAGTATACTCATACATATAAAATAAAAATAAAATATATTTAAAAAGTTCAAAGTCATCCTCAACTACATAGTAAGCTTGAAGCCAGGTTAGGCTATATGCAACCATGTTTACAATACTTTCACAGGGGCTTGGGAGATAGCTCAGTGAGTAAAGTGCTTTACAGGCAAATATCACCTGAGTTCAGGTCCCCAACACTCATGCATAGGCTGTTCAAGACCATACATCTGTGACCCCCAACTCTGGGGAGGCAGGGCAGAGACATGAGGATTCCTGGGGGCTCACTGGTCAGTCAGTATAGCTAAAATGGTGAGCTCCAGGACATGAACTATATCACAACTGTGGGCAAGTTAGTGGTGTCACTTACAACAGTAACTGTATTTATAAATGTCCGGTAGATGAGCTGGGTGTTGTGGCGCATGCCTGTAGTCCCAGCACTTGGGAGGCAGAGGCAGGCGGAGCTCTGTGAGTTCAAGGCCAGCCTGGTCTACGTAGTGAGGTATGCTGTACTAGACACACCCTTATGATCCCCTGTACACACAATAAATAAATAAATAAAGAAAGAAAGAAAGAAAGAAAGAAAGAAAGAAAGAAAGAAAGAAAGAAAGAAAGAAAGAAAGAAAGATTGTGGCTGTGTAGTTTATTGGCAAAAGAACACATATTTGAATACTGTTCTTTAATGCATTTATTCAATCAAATAACAAGGCTTCACTAGTCAGCCCTGTGTACTGAGAGCCACAAATACATTGGAGGATTAAAGAAAACAAAACAAAGTTAGTATGTGTCTGAAATGGAGAGATGCACCTACGTAAAGTGTTTAAACTACATCACAATTTGCAGAGGCCTGAATAAGCAAAAAAGCAAATAAATGAAAAATAAAATTTAAAAATTAAAAAAACCTGTGATGGAGCATGAGATGGGTGGCCACCACCCTGGTCCTGATTATCCAGCTGATGGGCTGCCAGATCTGGGGCATGCCCAGGACCTCAAGGATGGGCTGCCCCAGGGGAACAGCAATCAGCTGGCCTGGTTTGATACTAACCTGTAAATCATCCTTTAGAGGTAACAATATAAATAAATGGATTTTGGGAGTGACTCAAGAAGTGAAGAGTTCACAGGAGTGGATCACAAGATGGAGTTTATTAAACCCTAGCCTTGCCTGTTAATTTCTTCTTTAACGATATCTGTAATGAGGGACCGGAGAGATGGCTCAGCAGTTAAGAGCACTGATTGCTCTTGCAGAGGACCCGGGGTTCGGGTCCCAGGACCCACATGGTGGCTACAAACCATCCTTAACTCCAGTTCCAGGGGAATCTGACGCCCTCTTCTGACCTTTGTGGCATAGCATGACACAGGTGCACTCACGTGCATGCAGGCAGTACACTCGTACACATAAAATAAAAATAAATTTAAAAAAATATTTTAACAAAAAGGTATCTGTAATGGTACTGACTTTGCTTGCTTTGAAGTGGCACCTTAATTATTTTTTTTTGTAGTAACTGTTAGTTTTTAAGTCTCTCATACTGTTATATCATAGTGAATACTGCTAATTCTAATTTTTAAGAATTGATTAATGGTTTAGAACACTAATTCATAATCATTCTAATTGCAATCTGAAGAAAGTGTAACATTGTGTGCCTTTTTGTATAAAATAAACAGAAATGGTCCAATTATTTTCCTTATTAAATATGCCTAAAATAAGCAGGTCAATCTATTTCATGTTTTTGAACAAAAACTTTATTTGGGATATGTATGGTAGGGTAAGTTAGTAAGAGGTGTTATTGGGAACCTTGTTTTGAACAGTTTATCAGTTACCTTTTATCCTAAAGTTGTTGTAACCTGCTATGGGACAATGCTTCGAGATACAGTTATAAGATGGTTTGGAACTGAACTTTTAATTCATTCAAAAAAAAATTTTTTTTAATCTGTAGGCCTGAGGACATGGCACAGTTGGTAAAGTGCTTGCCATACTTAATCCCCCAGAACCCCCTAAACATGGGTGTAGGGTCAGTGAGATGGCTCAGTAAGTAAACGCATTTGTCATCAAGCCTGACAAGCCAAGTTTAACCCCCGGGACCTCCGTGGTGGAAACAGAGAGAAGTGATTTCCATAAGTTGTCCTTTCACTTTTACATGTGTGAAATAGCATGCACCCCTTCCTTCCCCCACAATCAATCAATCAATCAATCAATCAATCAATCAATCAATTGCAATGTAAAAAAAATGGGCATGGCAGAGTTTCCATGGGTGTTTCCATTGGGCTTGCTGGTCAACATGCCTAGCTTTCTTGGTCTTTGTCAGGCCAGTGAGAGACCCTGTCTCAAAAAAACAAGGTTGATGGTTGACAGAGCCCAATGAGCAACACCTGAGGTTGACTTCTAGACTCCACACGAATATGTACATATAAATACACATGTATAGACACATGCAAACACATACCTCCCTACTTAAGAGCTAAGGAATTACCTCAAGGCCAGCCTGGTCTACATAGTGAGTTCCAGGCCAGCCGGAACTACAGGGAGGCCCTGTCTCAAAAAACAAACAAAAAGAGAGCTAAGGAATTACCAAATAACAATGGAAAGTGTCTGCTAACCTACTTAAAGAGCTTTGGTTGGATCTGGAGAGATGGCTCAGCACTTAAGGGCACTGGCTGTTCTTGAAGACCAGGGGCTCAAATCCCAGCACCCACATGGTGGCTAACATACATCCCTAACTCTAGTTCCAGGAGACCCAACGCCACCTCCCCCTCCCCCTCCCCCTCCTTTTTT
>NW_008336075.1:5673443-5680214 GCF_000622305.1 Nannospalax galili | reverse complement strand
TTTGGTCTTTTTGAGACAGGGTCTCCCTGTAGCCCCAGCTGGCCCGGAACTCACTATGTAGACCAGGCTGGCCTTGAAGTCACAGAGATCCACCTGCCTCTGCCTCCTAAGTGCTGGGATTAAAGGCATGCCCCATCAGGCCTGGCTCCAAAGCAACTTCTAACCCCTGAAGGCACTGCATGACATGGGTGCACTTAACATACATGCAGGCAATATACTCATACACAAAATAATAAAAAAGAGAAAGTTTTGACAAGCAAGGCGAGTCAGACTTGGGAGGATGATGGACACGATGTTCATCAGTGTCACGTGGCAGAACAGACTGTGCACATGTAGTTAAGGTTAAGCTACATGGTTAACTTCAAGTGAGTCAAACTGTATAATGTGAGTAGACCTGGTCCAATCAGCTGATCCCTGAAATGAGGCTGAGGGATTAGTAGCAAAATCCTACAGCTGACAATGGACCTTTAAGGGATGCAGACTAGTGGGAAGTCCTTAGGTCAATGGGGCATGCCTGTGAATGGACCCCATTTCCTCTCTACTTTGTTTTTAGTAACCTCTTCCACACCTGCATCTTGGTCATGAAGGCCCTACACCGTGAGAGCCTGTCTAAAAAAATTAAAACAAAAATAAAATAAAAATGAAAGTCATAAATAGGTATTTCTGTTGTAATTTTCAAAACGACAGGATTGATCAATAGAAACAAAAGTAAAAGTCTCAAAGTCAGGAAAAGCCTTTCTGCTGTGACACACTCTTGTCACTATGAGAACCTGGGATCTTGAACAGCATTTTTCTTGTTCCCATGAGTGGTGTTCTATCCTTGGGGCTATTGCGCCTGTGCTCCCCAATTTAGGATTCCAGCTTTCCTATACCCTGGTTTCAACAGTCAATCTAAAAACCCCCAGTCTGAGGCTGAAAGATATCATTTCCTTCCTTTTCCCAGGAATCCTGACCTTTAGGAATATCTTTGCAAACTTTACCCTGGAACGGTGGCAACAGCTGGATTCTGTTCAGAAGGACCTCTACAAGGAAGAATCAAAGCCTCCTGGGGTCTGTGGTACCTGCCTACCCAACCAGATGTGATGTTTGGGCTGGGACAAGAAGAAGTAGCCTGGATGGTAGAGGGACAAACCCTGTTGGGGAGCTGTCTAGGTGAGCACATACCATATACATCCATTTCGACCACAATGCCTGGCCTTTTACATGAGTTCTGGGGATAGAACTAGGATCCTCATGCTTGTGAGGTAAGCACTTTACTGAACGAACTATCTCCCCAGCTTGTAAAGCTTTTATATAAAGTAAAAGTCAACAGCAACCATGTACCGTGTGCAAAACTGAAACACTGGCTGCCGTACTGCTAGGAAGATAATGGGAATAGCTACTACAAAACCAATACTGACTCACAAGTATACATCTGTAGCTTGTTAGCAGTTAAGTAAATGTTGTGCATGTATCAATGCATCTTTATAACATTGCTGTGAAGCAGATTACTATCTAGTAAGAGAATTGCAGCCTGTACTCTACTGTGTTATAAGCCTGTCCATATGGCATTTCAGAAGAAGCAGCAAATATTTCCTGTGACCTAATAAAGCAATGCCTTGGTGGTAGGTGTTTCAAAAAGTCTCAATTCTGAGGCTGAAGAGATGGCTCAACTGGTAAAGTGTCGTTGCTTAACTATGAAGACCCCAGTTTGGATCCCTGGTGCCCACCTAAAAATACAGTGGTGTATGTCTGTAACCCCAGCACTGGGGGTTGGGTGCGGCAGAGGTGGGAGGATCCCTGAAGCTTAATGGCCAGCTAACCTAGCTGAACTGATAAGGTTAAAAAAAATAAGGTGGTGAGCAAAAGAGGAAGATACCTAATGCTGACCTCTGGCCTCCATACACACATGCAAAACATTTGTATAAGTGTGTGTACGTACACACACACACAAAATCTGAATTCCATTCACATACCACTCAACTTCCCAAATTAAAGAGGGCATGTTCCAAGTATGGCATATAAATAGGAGGATTTTTGCCCTTTTTTTTTTAATGTTTTATTATTTTTATTTTGTATTGTATGAGTGTAAGTGTACCCACATCCTGCAATGCCCAAGAGGTCAGGAGAGCACTGGATTCCCCTGGAACTGGAGTTAACAGATGGCTGTTAGCCACCACCTGGATGCCAGGACTCTTACCTACTGAGTCATTTCTCCAGTCCTGATTTTTGTCTTTCTTAAAGTCAAGAGTCTGTTGCATCTTATCAAAAGTTCCAATTGCATTGTACTCTCAGGTTCCTTCACAGTCAGTGAGCTTGAGACTGGCAATTCCATCATCAAAGCACATTACCAGCTGACAGTGAGAGAAACAGAGCTCCTAGTGCTTTCAAATCACAAAAGGTAAGAGCCATTGTAGACTGGGGAGGGGCAGAGCAGGAAAGAGAAGTGGTGACAGCACACCTTGTTTTTTCACACGGGTGTTTTTCACACTTGTTTTATGCAGGGGTGTGTAGGACACTGAGCATGTTTCTAAATAAATTCTGTACATGCCTAAGAATAGTCTGCACTTTTACTTGAGCTCTGTGAACATACCTTTCTCACGTCTGAACTCTTTGGTTCTGTTGTCCAGGTTATGATTCTAGAAACAGCAAGCCTTGTCTCGCTAGAGTTTACAAAATCCGTTGGGTCCATCTGTCTGGCCAGAGACTCAATATATTTCAGGATTGCGACTTTGACCTAAGAGATCAATGGTTAGAAATGTTAAGTACACTCCATAAAGTGTACATAAGAATTTTTAGCTGGCAGTCAGGGAAAAAGTGAATACCATGAATTGGAAACTTCCCCTCTGCTCTGGATTATGTTTCTACATGGAGTGACAGCCTACTACTCATCCATGCTGCAAGATTCTTAGAGGACAGGTCTGCCACTGGCCGGAGGGCAAGCTCAGCCCTGCAGTCAGCTCTGCAAAGCATTCTAGGTCAGGCCCTGAGGGGCAGCACTTCCCAACACTCCCAACTCATGCTCTGTCTCAACTTTGCCATTGGCTTTGACTTCAGGAGAAGCTTAGGAAACCCACCCTAGAACCTCAAGAAAGTGCATGACCAAGGAGCAGATGATTCATATGACCACACATTCCCTCGTTCCTACAAAACTGAGTTGCCTTGTTAATATAGGAGTAACTTTCTAGAGTCTCGGAGTATGTTAATATTAAACATTCCATACAATATTGGTTTCAGCACATCAGTGCATTTTCCTTTTCTAGTTAAGGCATCAACTGCGAAAAAAACTAATAATACCCAGTTGTTGGTGAGGACACAGAGTGGCTGGATACTGGTAATAGGAATGGAATATGGCACAACTATTCTGGCAGTTTCTAAAAGTACCCAAGGAATCAGCAATTTTGAACCAAGAGAAATGAAATATTCCCAGAGTTACTCATGAATGATAAGTGAAACAATTTTAAGTTATAGGAGTTATGATGAACAGTTACTGACCTTGAGGTTTGGAGTTTGAGTCTGATCCACAATAAATCTCATCAAAATGTTAAATTGTTGATCAAATGGGAAGGAATCCCTAGGACAAAACAAACAAACCAAAAAGTAAAGTGCCTATTTAAAAGTAACTTATGGGGCTGGAGAGATATCTCAGCAGTTAAGAACACTGGCTGCTCTTGCAGAGGATGCAGGTTCAATTCCCAGCACCCACATGGTGACTAACAGCTGTCTATAATTCCAGTTCCAGGGGATCTGATGCCCTCTTCTGACCTCTGTGGGCATTGCATGACACGGGTGCACTTACCTACATACAGGCAATACACTCATACACATAAATTTTAAACAATAATTTATTACAAAAGAGTTAATAAAACTATAACAAAATATGCTGTGGCAGATTTATATAAGCACTAAATTAATATTCATATATAAAATTCAGAAAAAGACAGTCTCCCCTAATACACACCAAGGTCACTAGCTACTTTAGAATTAAGGGAGGTCAGGTATTCCTCCTGCCTTCTCAGAATCTGACCCCTTCCCTCCAGCTACCTTTCCAAATCCTCCTTACTCAAAAACCACTTGATTGGAAGACCTTATCTTTACACCCACACCAGGTTGCTTCCAATCACTGCTGAAGCTAACTGGGTGTCCTCCTAGGCCTGGCATCCACACAGTCACCACAGAAGAATGCCTGTGTGATATTCAGTGCCATTAAAGTCTCCACCGAGCTATGACTCCAAGGAGCCCCTTCTCTTGCTCTGAGCCTGTGACTAATCCCATCTCTTACAGTCATTGTGCATGTCTGTCCAATCAAGTAATCCTCAGGGGCTTCTGGCTAGAGAAAGTCAATGCTCTGTCCATTCCAAAGAGGCAATTACTACTACTATTTAAAATTGCATAATGGATGCAACTTCTTCATTAGTAGGAAAGATAAGGGAGTGTGAGTATCTGGTACCTTGAGGCTGAGTGATAAGACTGTTTTCTTTGGAATCTCTTAAGATATTTTTCCTACAGAAGAATGGTGAAATGACTAGGGATTAAGGACAGTGTTTGAATCTACAATACCAGAAGTAAGTTTTATCAATTATCACAAGACTGATGTGAAAATTAAGAGAATACAAGAAATCTATAGTTTTATGAAAAGGCATATACTAGGTATCAGTGCTTTCATCAAAATTATTAATAAAAAGTAAACTCCAATTGCTGAGTCCCTGTTCAGCATGGAAGAAGCCAGAGTAGTCTGTGTCCAAATTCTCTATCAGCAATTTGGGTAACCTCTTCAGAGGATATGATAAGAATAGGAGGTAAGAATTGGCTAGGCAGTTAGTGTAAAAAGGCCCCAAAGAAAAGTAGCCACTTTCTTGGTGAAAAGTCAAAATGTCCTTGGGCCTCTTAGCAACATATTCCGTTCCAAAAGTGAAAAATGTCAAAAGTATTTGGGAGCTCTTACCTAATCCTTAAAAGATTTTAGGGTTACCTCTTCAGAGGTAAAAAGCCCTATTTGAAAAAAAAAAAAAGAAGAAGAAAGAGTATATGAAGTTATCAGAAGTGATGGGGAGATATGATAGGAGTTGGAGGGGAGGGAGCGGGCGTGGATTTGCTCAAAACACCTTATATGCATGTATGAAATTTTCAATAAGTTATTAAAATAAAAAAAAGATTTCTATGTCATATGTTGATAAATTAAAGGGCGGTTCACAAATAAACTGAAGTATAAAAATATAAGAACTTCAGAAAGGTATAAACAAATATTCTAAATGTTCTCTATATTTTATAAAAGAGGATTGTTAAAGTTCTGTGTATTTCATATGCATTCACAAAAATATGGCCTACTCAAAGACAGCACAAGTTTAGCATCGCCTAGATTGGTAAAACATGTCAGTAAGCCGGGCGTGGTGGTGTGTGCCTTTAATCCCAGCACTCCAGAGGCAGAGGCAGGCAGATCTCTGTGAGTTCAAGGCCAGCCTGGTCTACATAGTGAGTTTCAGGCCAGCTGGTACTAGAGGGAGACCCTGTCTCAAAAAGTCAACAACAACAACAAAAAAAAAAGACATGTCAATAAATAGGTCAGAGACTGTGAGAACTAAGCAAGAGGGAAGAGAGGCCAGTGGGTAACAATGAGTGATTAATAGAAGACTATGGAAGAAATCATGGACAAGACTCCCTCACACGTAACATCAACATGGCACAGACCCTGAAACACTTACCTGGTAACATCTAGTGCTTTCTGAACTTTGGCTTGCACAGATCCAAGTAAGTCTGCTCCCATTTTCTTAAGCAATTGTGTGAGAAGAACGAAGAGCCAGTCTTGCAAGTCATCCTTATGAATTATTATGAAATCCACAAGGGTCTCCAAAAACATACTGAAAACCTGGACACAGAAAACCAAGTGTTTTATAGACTTCATTTATGATTTCCTCCAAAGATAGAAACACTACAAATGCCCATGTTGGCCTCAATATTTAAGTTAACAATGTTAACAACTGCCCATATTGGCAGAGACAAATGCATTGCAGAGCACAGATAACAGAAAAAAGGGTTGACACTTACTCTCTGTTTTGAATTCCACCGCACACCAGGCCATGCAACAAAACAAATTCCATGTTAGTCCACAGTGCATATCAGTTTCATGCAGTTTCTTTTAAAAATTCTGGAAAAGCTACAAACTGATAAAAATACTCTCTCCTCCCTCAAAATAAGCCTGTAGAAGTCAGTACAGAGAGAAATTAACTTTTCAGAGTTTAATGCTGCAGGAAGATAGGGAGGGAGAGGAAGAGAGAGGGAAAGGGGGAGAGGGAGAAAGAGAGTGAGGGAGAGAAGGAGAGAGGGAGGGGGAAGGAGAGGGAGGGGGGATAGGAATGGGGGTTGTCTTAAATTTTATTATATTTTTACTCATTCTCTACTCCACAAATAATACAGGATGCAAAAAGGAAAATGCCCTATTCATAATTCTGTATCTGCTGACTCTTGATTCAGCCGGCCAATTTTATGGATGTTTCAGATGTTAGGAATAGGGTTATTAGGAGACACTGACAGCTTGTGTAATTCCTGTGCTGCTGCATAGTCTCTGCTGCTACCTGAGGTGAAACAGCATACAGTGGAGTACTTCTAAGCCTGTCTCAGAGAAATAAGTGGCACTGGACTCCCTGACCCAGGCCCTATGCTGGGACACCCACCCCCAACACCTCATTAGTTCTAGTGCAGTAACTATTCACCACCAGGGGTCTCCAGGGAGACCTCTCAGGGGCAAAAAAAAAAAAAAAAAAAAAATAAGGGGGGTGGGGGGGGGTTCCGGGG
>NW_008336075.1:5661103-5673353 GCF_000622305.1 Nannospalax galili | reverse complement strand
AAAAAAAAAAAAAAAAAAAAAAGTCAGTGAGCTGTGGTGGGGTTCCTGGCTTGGCTCATGGACAACTAGCAAATATGAACTAAACTGAGACCTCCAACTCACTGGACAAGAGCCTTCAGATGGAAACAAATTTCCTTCTTTATCCTCACATTCTGCTTCTGAATCAGCAATCTAGAGGTTAATGGGTAACAGAAAGTTCATCAATGTGAAACCCATCTACTATCCCTTATGGTATAACTCTTAAAAATTGCATTATGCTTATGCTTTAAAGTATATTCCTTCTAACATTTCAGTAGGAAAAAATCTTGATGTTAGATCTGTGGTTATCTATGTGGCCTTTAAACTCAGCCTTTTTGGTTTTTTAAATTAGTATTATTGACATTATCTTTTCTGGAAGGCCATAACAGGAACTTAAAAGATATGCTTTACAAATGATACAGTGAGAATTGTTGCAGGAATATGAGGGAGGAGAAGCACCCTGCACTGAGTTCTGCATGCTTGTGCCTCCCAAGGCTCATCCCCAGCTCATGGCAGGTGTTCAGGAAATGTTAAATGATTGGGTGGGTAGGTGGGTGGGTGGGTGGATGGATGGATGGAGGGGGGGGTGGGTGGATGGGTGGATGGACGGATCGGTGGGAGGGTGGATGGATATTTGCTACTTCAAGGACAATTCATATGAAGAAGCATGGATAGAAAAGAAGGAAGAAAAATAAGTCACTGGACTCTGGCTATCACAGGTTTCACTCTCCCAGCAAGCTTGGGAGAAATAATTTTTCTAGGAAAACAGTAGTATAATGCATTCCTATTTACCCTTTAACTCTCTCATCTTCATCTCTCCATTTTCTTCCCCTCCTTTAGTTATCAAAAGCCCTTAGGGGATTCCTCCAATACAACAGAATTTACTTCAAGTTTAGATCTAAGATTATAAGGTGTCCCTGTCTCGAACTACAGGAAAAACCCCTGTCCTATCTCAGACATCTCAGTATTTTTTCCTCAGGAGGGACTCTCAGGTCAAAAGCGCAGTCCTCAAGCTCAGTGTCCCATTGGTCCCCAGGATGCAAGACACCAGCTGGGGAACCTCATCCAACCAGTTCTTGAGAACAGCCAGAATCTGGAGAAATAACTGAACCTGGTTTTACAATAAAAGCAATAAATAAATACTTCTATCTTTCTTTTTTTAAAAATATTTTATTAATTTTATTTTGTTATGAGTGTTAAGCATCAGATCCTCTGAACTGGAGTTATGAACAGTTGTTAGTCTCCATGTAGGTGTTGGGAATCGAACCCACTGAGCCATTTCTCTAGCTCCATACTTCTATTTTTCATTTTTTGGTATTTTTGAGACATGGTCTACCTGTAGCCACAGCTGGCCTAGAACTCACTATGTAGACCAGGCTGGCCTTGAACTTACAGAGATCTGCCTGCCTCTACCTCCCAGAGTGCTGGGACTAAAGGCGTGTGCCACCATGCCCAGCTCTATTTTTCTATCTTATCCTCTAAGAATTCTACATAGGATACAAAAGTAATGAATACATATTGTCTTCACTGCTGTAACATTTTTAAAAAGTACTGTATTATATTCTAGCACACTGGCTAAAAAGAGGCACACCAAAAAATGCTTGTTAATTGAATAAAAGACTACATTTGTTTCCCTTTATAACTCTTAGTTGAAGCACATTTACTTAATTTGAAACTTATGGCCATGTAAGTTTCTAAGAATTCTACTTTTGAAAGATGTTCACACAAACTATTGTGAAAATAGGTGTTGAATTTTAATACTGGAACTGCACTATGGGGAATTTGCTATCATTCTTGGAGTGTATTATACAGTTCACACAGGCATGCAGATGGGAATATACATAAGACCTGATTACAGACTTACCTTGCTGTGAGGGTCAGCAAACATTCGGGTGAAAATCTCACACAACCTCTTCAATTCTACTCGACTAAAGGAAAGAAAATGGAAACAAGTTTAAAATGTAATAAGCCAGTTTGAGTGTGGTGGCACATACCTTTAACCCCAACACTTGGGAAACAGGTGGATATCTGTGAGTTAGAAGTCAGAGTGGTCTACATAGCAAGTTCCAGGTCAGCCAGTGCTGTATATACAGTGGGACCCTGTCTCAAAAAACCAATAAGAAAAAAAAGAAGTCACCATTGCACTTAGTTGTATCTTTGCTTTACTGGGGCTAGAGAGGTGGTTCAGTGGTTAAGTGATTAAAAGCACTGGCTGCTCTTGCAGAGGACCCAGGTGTTCGGTTCTCAGAACCTACATGGCAGCTAGCAACCATCCAGTTCTAGTTCCCTCTTCTGACCACCTTGAGCACTGCATGACACAGGTGTACTTTTGGACATGCAGGCAAAACACTCATACACACAGAATAAAGTAAATTTTAAAAACCCTTTACCTAATCTGTACTTATATAACAATAAGAGTCATCACTGACTCCAAATGCATCATCATTATTCATGATGAACCTGAGAATCTAAAAGCACAGATTTACTCTCATTTTAAGATCAGCAAACTGAAATGATTGCCATTTGTTCAGGGTCACCCATCTGGAAGTGACCAGGTATGAACTAAGTCCCCTTCACTTTACCCAGGACTGTTTTCTATATGTCAGATTCAAGGCCAAGGGATAAACTAGAAAAGGAACGTGCTTTGGGATCAGACAGATTTGGACTCTTTAGACCAGGTGAGCTTCGAACTCAGAGATCCACCTGCCTCCACCTCCTGAGTGCTGGGATTAAAGGCATGCGCCACCATGTCCGACCAGACTTGGACTCTTAAAAAATTGGTTTTATTACTTTGTGTGTGTGTGTGTGTGTGATGTATGTGTAGAGGTCCACAAGGAAAACCTGCAGGAGTTGGTTCTCTTCTTTCAACATGTGCGTCCTGGGACTGACCTCAAGTTGTCACGCAGGGCAACAAGTGCCTTTACACGCTAAGTCATCTCACCACCTCCTAGACTAATAGGTCAATTCTGCTCTAAGTACAGTGGCATCTTTTACTCATCCTCTTTAAACTTGGAAGTGATGGCGAGCAGTACGCTCATCACTGATGAGAGAACTCAGGAAGACAGGTAATACTGGGACCAAGCAAAGTACAGCACAACACTTCCTTCTTCCCCTTTTAATCCCAGACAGCAAGACTAGGTCCCCCTTTCATATCAAGGTTGGACACAGGGTTTTCTCTTCCCCATCACCACCAAATAATCTGCCTTCTTCATGCCCAAGAGACACAGCTGGCCCAATGATGCTTCAGCACTGTTGACATTGCAACCCAGAAGTGGTCAGTACTGACCAGCAAGCTCCCAAGTACCATTCATGGGTACTGGGTAAATACCAAGAATCCAGAAAGTGGGACTAGCCAGCAAGCCCAAACAGATTCTTTGCAGCGCAACCACAACTCTATTTTACCTGACAGATCACCAAGATACCTCGATCTTTGAAGATGTGTGACAGAATCTCTAGTACTATCTTCATGGACAGAATGAAAAATGGAAGCAAGTGTGAATATGGTAGGCAGAGGCGGGCTTGAGGGCCTGACTTGGAGAACAGCCAGTTATCTGCCTCTGATCATGAACCACATGGAGCCCCGGAGGGTCCTTCATCCACGGTCACAAACCTATCTAGGTTCACAACTTAAATAAGCCCTGCCCCTTCCCCCCATATTGCCTGAAGGATAACACAGTGCTTCATGGGTTCTACACTGCCCACTTCCCCATGCCTACTCACATCTCTTCTGTCATGTTTTAACATCTCCGTAATTGAGATTTGTCTTATAATCAATGACATAATAGTCTTGTTTAATGAACGGAATTTCTTTTCCCTCCTTCTTTCCCTTCTCCCTTTTTTCCTTCCCCTTCCCTGCTCCCCCATCTCTATCCCTTCCTTCCTTCTTCCCGGTTTTTGAGTATCCAGTAGCCCAGACTGGTGCAGAACTCACTATGTATGTCCAGGCTGATCTTGAACTAACAGCAATCCTCCAGCCTCAGCCTCCCAAGTGCTGGGATTACTGCAACATGTGCCACCACACCTACCTATCTTTTTATTATTTGATAACAGAGATATAAAATACTGATGTGCCAATGGTGGCTTTGATGAAATATGGTGTAAATGCATACTGTTTTGTATGTATAATACATACTTTTTTTTTTTTATCTTTTTGAAGCTGTCTTGGAACTCACTATGTAGGCCAGGTTGGCCTTGAACACACAGAGTGCCGCCTGCCTCTGCCTCCCAAGTGCTGGGACTACAGGCGTGCGCCACCACGACTGGCTAATACATACTTATTTTTAAAGTGTATGAAATATCACATGAAGAAAAAAGCAAAACTCATTCTAAAGATTACACTGAGGCTATTTGGGAGTGTTTTATCTTGCCATCAGCTTATTCTGTGCACTTCTAAGTCATGCACATGCATACACATAGCATAAACTTGGAGACTGAGACTAGTCCCATTTTATCCTGAACCCTGAAGAGGAATGAACATACTGACCTGCAGCTGTTCTGAATCACAAACTACTAAGACGTCTCAACATCATCCAATGAACAAATGGGACCCTTAGGGGAGCCGAACATTTTAGAAGCCTAACAAATTATAGAGGATTTGCCAGATGCTCCCAAGTTTCTCACTGACTATGTCTTCCCGTCATTAGCACCTTGGTGCCTGTCCCTGTGACTAGAACTTCAAAAGGATTTCCTAATAGCAGAACATCTCTTAAAGCTCTGAGGAGTCTGACAGGGGACTCACCATGGCTCATGACAGAATCTCTTGTCCTTACCTCAGTGTTCTTTGGCTCTTTAGTAAGTTCTGTAGGCCCAGAAGCCCTTCTTTCCTCTCTGACCAGTTGGAACTAGCACAGTGGTTGAGAACTTCTGCTACATCCTCGGTCTGTCGTAGGTAATGGGGAATACCGCCATTCCTGGAGCCATACGAGCGCTCGGAGCAAACGCTGGAGGCATCGCTGTTGGCGTCATCATCAGAGTACATGCCATATGGCTCGTATCTCCTCCTCACAGGCTTTTTCTGAAATATCCAATGAAGGACCAGGTAAAGGAGGAAGAAGTGAAATGGTGAACAGTCATGAGTCATACCCCCCAGAAAAACGAAGAGTTAAATGTAAAAAGACACACAGACACATACACACTTTCTATACTTACAGATTAGGGAAAAAAAACAGAAGTCTTCAGGTAGGTGACATAAGTGATTTAGATTGCACTCCTTGGCAAGGGGGAATGAATGTGATGCATGTATGTGTATGATCAGGAAGGTGATCTTGCGTTCCAATCTTGGTGTCACTGTTGATTGGCTGTATGATTTCAGAAAGCATCTAAAAGCTTTCTGCTTCGGTGTCTCCCTCTCAAAGAAGGTAACAATTACACTTATATCACAGGCTTGTTGTGAGGGTTTAATGGACTTCTGTGTGAAGAAACCCAGTGCTAACACACTGCAGGTGTGTGCACGCTCAGTCCCTCCTCAGCACAGAGCAATCTAACTTGAGCATGGTCTATGTGTACATTTGCTTGAACAATCACGTTTCCTTAAGAAAGTCTGAAGCTGAAATGTCAGTGGCAGAAGTATTCTACACAGAAGGATTCTTAGACTATATGAGCCACTTCAATTTATGACATTATTTGGTTTTAATAAAATAGGTTTCTTTTAAAGCAGACTACAATAGCCCCTTTGTTCCTTTTTTCTTACCAAAAATTAAAAAAAAGAAAAACTGTATGCTACATCTATGTATAACACAATAGTATCTGTATAAGATTGGTACCACACATTTTCCCCCCTAAAAGCTAGATAGTTACTGGCTTACATAACACAAATGCAATTTTCAAATAATGCTAATTACTTTGAATCTCAACTTGCTCAGGACTGTACTGCCTCCTGTTCCAGTATAATAATTCACAGCATCCTCTTTTCAGTCCTAAAAAATATTTTTAAAGATTTTAACTATGTGTACATGTGTGTGTTTGTGTATGAGTATGTGCAAATGAGTGCAGATGCCTGAGGAAGCCAGAAAAGTTGGATCTCCCAGGAGCTGTAGTTACAGGCGGTTGTAAGCTGCCTGATGTGGGTGCTGGGAACTGAACTCTGGTCCTCTAGAAGAGCAGTACCTGCTCTTAACCACTGAGCCACCTCTCCAGCCCCTTAAAAATATTTCTGATTTAGATGGTAAGCTCTATGATTTACACTTACTTGTAAACTAGATTTCTTAAAATAAGAAAAATGTTGGTTGATATCTGTTGATGAAATTACAACGATGTAATAGGCACAAATGGAGTTAATAAAATGAAACACAAAAGAAGGAGTAGCTTGACATTAAAAGAAAGACCAACACCAAAGTATGTGGAAGGTGACTGATCCCATCACTAGGAAAGACATCGGTATGCTTACAAGAAACAGACAAGACCAGAATCTCTACACTGCACTACATTTTGTGCTTTCAACTAAATTCTAGAAGAAATAGTCTTTCAACAGAAAAAAAAAAAAAAGTTGTAAACAAAAGTTAAAGCACTGGTACCTTGCTCCTGGCGTCTCCTAACAGCTGTAGGCAGGAAAATATTGAAGGATGGGGAAAAAGCATAGAGAATTATGTCAGAAGCATATGAGGGGGTTGTTCTGGCAACAAAAGTGCATAGCAAAATATCTCTTAGCAAACCAAAAACACAGGTCAGCAAGCGTTTTATTTCCAGAGGATCATAACGCAGACTGCTTTAGGAACGGCATTGCCTAGCCCTCTGACACCTCTCCCTACTCTTGGGGTCTTGATAGAATCCTCTGCTGAGACTTCCTGTCCCCAGCAGGGATATCTCTAAGTCACTGCTCAACGCTCTCTGCTCCTAAGATGTCTCTGTCTACCCCTGGGCTTCCATTCTTTAGGTAAGGATTCCCTACCATTCTTGTCCTCTCCTCTTCAAAAGCAGGTCACTTGGAGCCCAAACAGGGTGGACAAAGAGGAGCAAGGGCAGCAAGAGCAGAATGGGAGCTCTGGTTCAGAGAAAGGCTCACATCAAGCTTCTGCCAAAGTTAGAGCTCTCCAGCTCCACTCTGCCTCTTAAAATTTTGCACATGGCCCCTTATGCAAGGCTTTCATCAACTAAAAAAGTCTTAAATAGAAGTCCCTTTTAGCTGAGGGTTCAGCTCCTTTGTTTCCCAGACCTCTAACCTCCACTTCCTACGGTCTCTGAATAAATAAAAGGCAGATTCAGAATGTTGTGATTTGGAAGGGGAAAGCTTCCCAGGATTCTGTTCCAACTCTTGACTCTAAGTTAAAATCATGGTTAGAGTAATACTGCATTCCAGCACCTGCCAGAAAAATGCCCCTCTGCATATAAGGCTGATGAATGGAGTTGGCTAGGCTGGCTGCCTACTGGGAAGTCTTCCAAGAGCAGCCAAGAGCTTGCTCACAGACACTTGTCAAAGAAACCATCTGACTGAGCAAGAATACATGAAGCAAAGACACAAAGGAATCAAAGTGGGAATCAGTAGCCACAGACCATGAAATGCTGGTCAGGCAGCACAAGTGAATTACAAACTTCAGGTTTGTATGTATGCTCTTTTCCCCATAAGAGAATAAACCTTACAACAGCAAAGGGCAGGCCACTGATGAGACCGCTAAAGAAAATCTACTTTAAATGCTGAGTACATGAACTAGGATTTGGGAGAGGCTGTCCCTACCAGCTGGGAGGCATCTTTAAATAACAAGCTTGCCACAAGTCAATCTTACCAAGATGTGTCTCTTGTACCATAGACTGAAGGAACTGTAGGGACTTTTTTTCCCCTCCCAAATACCATATTATAATGATGCACAAACATCTTTTACTGGTGCTTTATGTCTTCAGAGAGCAAACTCTAACATTGAGGAACAACTCTTCTTCCTCCTCCTCCTCCTCTTTCTTGTCCTCCTTTTCCTCTTTCTCCTCTTCTTTGTGTGTGTGTACCCACACGTGTGTATGGAGACCAGAGGTCAACCATGGGTGTCATTCCTCAGAGGGCTAATTAACTTATTTTGAAATGGGGTCTCTCACTTTTACCTGGAACTCATCAATTTGGCTAAGCTGGCAGGCCAGTAAGCCTAAGACATCCGCCTGTTTCCATAGCTCTGGTGCTAGGATTACAAGTGCAGGCCACCATGCCCAGCTTTTCATGTGGGTTCTGGGATCAAACTCAGGTTCTCATGCTTGCATGGCCATTACTTTATTGACTAAGCTATCTTCCCAGTCCAGAACATTTTTCTCAAATATTAACTTCTCCTGGATCTAAGAGGGAGGTGCTGGAGTAAGTACAAGGTTTCAGACCCCAAACTCTACTGCCCACTGTTACAATCACAAATGTAGGCTATGCCATCAAAGCCTGTAAAGAAATGGAAGCAAGAGGATGGAAAACAGGAAACGCTAGAAAGAACTATGGCAAAAAAAACACAAAAGGAGTAGCCCGGATGACATGTGAGAAACCCAATGTCATCCAAACTTCCTTCATACTGAGGCATATAGGGCAGGTTCTGGAAGGCTGATTTTTGCTGCATGTGTACAGAAGTAAAAGTTTGACAGAGGAAAAAAAATATACAAATTTGTCCAATATTTACACTACTGCCTTTTCTCTCATGTGTACGTGTGTGGTATGTATGCATGTTCAAATCTGATGGCCCACATGTGTATGTGCATGCATGTGGAGGCCTGAGCAGATGTGAAGAGTCTTCCTTAATTGCTCCCCACCTCACTCATTGAGACAGAGTCTCTCACTTGAACCTACCTGTAGGTAGCTCTAGCTAGCCAGCTTATTCCAAGGATCCTATCTCTGCCTCCCAAACTTGGGAATATAATAGGCAGGTGACCAAGCTCACACCCCATGTGGAATTTATATGGGTTCTGGGGATCCAAACTCTAGTCCTCACCTTTGCAGGGCAAATGCTCTAATCACTAGCCATCTCCCCAGTCCTATTTGCATACTTTCTGAAGAGTATCAAAGATGATTTAGTAACCTGAGTTGGGGGCAATTTTGTGTTAAGACAGAAAAAAATATGGATGAACAACTGAAAGAGACTCCGTACATACTGCCCCTCTTACCAGAGCATCGGCCACTGCAGCTTCTAGATCTGTGCTTGTGCTCAAAACGCGCATGGCATTCACCGAACCAGGGATTCTTCCTGACTGGCCCAGCCCAAACCGGTCTATTCAGGAAACAAAAGCAAAACATGTGTCACTTTAATTTCTATTTTCTCTACTCTCTGTAAGGGCTCCTGTCTCCTTCTACTATAGAGACCCTGAAAATTCCCTAAGCACTTTTAACTACTCTGACTATATCTGCCAGTGGTAGGGGCTAAGATGCTCACAGTTAATAATACTATTGAGTCACAAAGCATGCTTTTTTCTCCTTTTTGAAAAGCAGAACCTGTTCTGGACATTTTGTTACTGAAAAGGCTTTCAACACAAGATAGGAGAACTAATTATAGATGTGAATGGGACTCTGAGTTGAATCTTTTAATCTATTTAGCATCCCTTCTAGAGGGAAGTGGCTTTTGTTAAAATTAAGCAAGCTTCAGGGTTTAATAAATGAAATCTAATGCAACGTGAAATAAGAAGTTAAAATTTGAAACATGATTAAATTGATCTCAGTGCAAATTTTCTTTAGTGTTACTATTGTTTAATGGTTATTTAAATGTCAACTTATTAAAATTCTTTGATTTTTGATAATTACCACAAAAAAAAATCTAGTACCTTCTCTGGAGAATCTAAATTAATCATTTAGATATCATAAATATAAATTCTACCTGAGTTGCTCTAAAGATTTTTGAATAATATTTATACACACAAAGCAGAAGGAATTCATGGAATTTAAGACAAATCTTAGCTATTCAAACAACTATTCTAATGTTCTTTTATTTAAAAAAAAAGATTTTATTTTTGTGGATGTTTAAGTCTAAGTGAGTGTACGCTTTGTATGTATGTGGGTACCTATGGAAGGCAGAAGAGGTCATTGGATCCCCTGGAGCTGGACTTACAGGCAGTTGTGAGTTGCCCAACATGGGTGCTAGGAACTGAACTCAGGTCTTCTGAAAGAGCAGAAAGTGCTCTTAACAGCAGAGCCATCTCTCCAGCCCCCTAAGATTGTTCTTGATCATGGTAAATGAATACTTATTTTTTAAAAGTCCCATAAAGTCAGCTGACCAGCCTTCCTTAAGAAGTGCTGGAGACTCAATCTGTACCATGAGAAATTCCACACACATTGTACTTCACACAAAGTTTACGCTATCCCTGATTAAAAGTTTACTCATTACAATTAGAATGCGGAAAAACCTCTGGAAGGAAAAAAAATGTTAAAAACATTTTCCCTGAGTTAATAAGGAGGATACTATTTGGGGAAGAAAAATCTCTGCTTTAGTCACATTTTAGCAATGTAGCATTAAGAGTTAGAGAAGCTGGTGTCTATTTTATAAGAATTGATTCTTTCTAAAATAATATTTTAACTTACTATTTTGTGTGTATGGGGGTGGTGAGTGGTGCACAAGTGAAAAGTCAGAGGACAACTTTTGGGAGTCAGTTCTCTCCTTCTATCATGTGGGCCCTAGAGAGCAAACTCAGGGTGTCAGTCTTGGTGCGAAGTGCCTTTACATACTGAGCCATCTCATCGGCCTCAGAGCTTTCTTATAAAATGAAGAATTTAAACTTTTGGAGAGATAACAAACCATCATCTAAAAACTGGTGAGCTTTAAAATGAAGTGTTATATGGGTTTTTTAAAAATATCAAATTTAAAATATCATATCTTCTACCACCACAAAAAGGGAAAATAACTTAAACACCACTAGTCAAGTTATACAGTCACAATTTTTTTATAAAGAAACAAAAATTGTATGTTATACTATCCCCTTTTTTAATGCATTTGCTGATCATTCCAAATGTCATCTTAATCCATTGTGTTTTGGTGATGATTTATTGTTGCTATACAAACTCAAAAGACCACAAAGCAATCACATTTAGATATCTATCTATGTATAAGCTTATTAGTTAAAATATGAAGCAGGGGGTAAGATTTCTTATATATGTTGTTTCATAAGCAATTTTGGTTCGTCTTTTTTTTTCCATTAAAAAAGGGTAGATAGCAGGGGATTTATGAGTAACAAAATGAGTAATTCAGTTATAAGCCATTTTAAAGTTAGCCAGCATAAACATAAATAAAATTCTTAAAAATAAGAAAAAACAAAAACAAAAAACAAACAAAACAAATAAATCTCATGCCAGCAATTCTTATTCCAGGGACAATATTGGTTTTTCAGACACAAAATTAAAACTTCTAAGAACAAAGCAAGTACTCGGTGCTTCCCAGATGCATACAGCTTTGCCATACACAGCGGCTGTCAATCATCTGACAGATAACATAGACAATGGGAACTGCAGATCTTAAGGGACATGTTTGTCTGGATCTAAGCACAGTGACAAACTTTTTGTTTTCACCAGGCAAAATTCTAGTCCATTCTCACTGCTCCATTACTCTGGTGAAGCTCAGTTTTCCAAGATATGGACACAGAGGACTGTGTCCTTAGACTGGTCCCTCATGGTAGGGGAACACATTTAATCAGAGCCTATGAGGTGAAAACACATACCTGCCTTCATTTACAAGAATGAAAGGGCACACAACTAGCGTTAAGCACTGGCACCCCACTAATAGTCTGTGAATTAGCAGAGCATGCTGACTCCACCGAGAAACTTGGTCATTAGGGACTGTTATATGAAATGATGCCACTTACTTTTTGCCTTTATGGCCAGTGGATTTGGGCATGTTAAATGGAGTTAAGATAGAAGGTCTAGAGTTCATGGACAATGAGGCTAACCTTTGGCCTCTTGATGATTCTGACCTTGTTTTTCTATAAAGCCTTTAAAACAATATATTTATTTCCATGTGTGTATAATTTGAAGTGTGTACCTGAAAACAACTGGAATCCGACTCTAATATCAACTAACTTCACATCTGAACATACACTAGAGTACAAAGACTGAGGAGATGAAAGGCTGTTGGATGATGTCACACCCCAATTCCCCACAGGAAACCTAGTGATACCTACTTCTGACTTATTTTCCTGGGGAGAGGTGGGAGGAAGGGAAGAACTACTTCCCCAATTTTTGTCTTAATGGAAATATGAATGCTAGAGAAACAGTGTCAAATAGGTGATCAAGCATCTATGGCCTATGAATAGAACTATAAACATTCACCAACTTAAAAAAAAAAAAAAAACACAGGGGGGG
>NW_008336075.1:5610944-5661034 GCF_000622305.1 Nannospalax galili | reverse complement strand
AAAAAAAAAAAAAAAAGCACAGGGAGGACGACAAACATGAGGAGCACACATGCCAAGCGCTAGCTGACACGATGACAACAAAGGCTGACGTGGGGGTGGGAGGAGAACAGATGGAGAAGCGAGTCATGCAGTTAGCACTTGTTCACCTGACTGCCCAACAGATTCAGCAGTGGAGAGAGCACTAGTGGACCTGGAATGACGTCGAGAGGCTGCAGGTAAAAGGAACGGCAACACCCACAGGGTTAACACACAAGAAATGCAGGGGCTGCTACCACCAAGGCCGCGTTTCTCATGGAAGAAATGGTGCTGGATATGAATGGACAGCAGGGCTGACCCCACACTCCGTGGTGGCTGCTGGCCTCACACAGTTCTTACACACACAGGCATGAGAGAGGCACTTGTTACAGTGCTTCATACTAAACACGCATTGACGGACTCAGACTCCAGGTTTAGATTCACACCACAAAGCCTCTATCAGCCATTATGAAAATAAGCCACATGAAGGACGTCAGGAGTCAGAGCACCATCTGTACCCAGAGGGGACAGTGGGAGGATGGATTCTTAATTCAGCTCACGAGATGGGTCATTGGTATGTGATGCATATGCCACCATGCACCAAAAACAAAAGCAGATTCATAATGTTATCTCAACAGAAATTCAATGGGCTTACAGGAAGGGGGCTTAACAACTGCAGTTCCATTTTCCCCAGTCAAAATGTTGTGTCCTGTTGTACAAATAGCCTACTCATTAATGTACTTGTTTAACTGCTGAAGCTCAGTGGTAGTGAGTGTAGTGGCCTTCCTTGGAGAAGCAGCTGCAGGACTCTGTTTCTGAGCACCATTTTGGAAACAAAATTTAAGGTCTGGTGTACCCACAGCTAGCTGTAGGATCCTGGGTAATGTACTCAACCTCTCTCAGTCTCAGTTTCTTCATCTCTAAAATGGTGCTGGTAATAGTACCTACCTCTTGGTTCTTATGGAGAAGATTAAAAGAGAATGCACATTAAGTACTTACACCCTACCAGGCACAGTCAGCAGTGCTGGGGACAGTATTAGTGGAGGCAGGGAAGTTCAAGAGCAAAGTCCAACTTACATTTAGGATATCATTTTACAAGCTAATATTTGTAATATGTATATTCATCAACCTGGAGAAATAAATGTTAAATTCTGTCCATTTGAGGAAAGAGGATAATTTTCAGAAATAATTATGAAATAAGGAATTGATTTGAAACATCAATGTACACAGGTCCACACAATATTCAGCATTTCATTATCTTGGAAAAACAATAGATGATTCCTGCTTCTGGTCATTACTCTGGAAAAAGCATGGTGTTACATCACAGAACATTAATGGGTTTAACAAAATCCCCCTGGAAGTGCCACCTTTTACCCACTTCATTATTCTGCACATATGAACGGTCTCACACATTTTGTCATAAGCCATCAAAGCCTCTAATCTCCAACATAATAATTTTATTTCTAAGTTCCTATCATTCTATAAAATATATATTCTGTGATATTAAAAAACAAAAGTTACCTGTTCAATAAATACAAATTTTAGCAACTTAGAGAAAGGGAGAAAGATCCTCTTTTCAGAAGATTCACATACAAAACCTAAACTAACAAATGTCTAAAACAAGACTTAATGTTTTCTTAATCAAGAAAGTTGGTTAACTGTTAAGACTACAAGGAGCTGTGTAGTTATTGCACTAGCACATCAGTACTGTCTCCTGACAGTTTAAAATTGACAACTTTTTTTTTCTGTCTTTTTGAGACAGGGTCTCCCTGAAGCCCCTCCTGGCTTGGAATTCACTATGTAGACCAGGCTGGCCTTGAACTCACAAAGATCTGCCTGCCTCTGCCTCCCTAGTGCTGGGATTAAAGGTGTGCACCACCACGCCTGGCAACAATGGTTTTTAAGCAATACCTGATTTCTGTCTGTAGGTTCCTAAAAAGGTGTTTCTTTGGTTGTTTGAATACAATACTCTACAGTGTATCTGTTGTGTAACAAGATCTCTGCTGCATTCACAAGTGAACGCCCAGCAATGGATCCAAGGGGGACGCACTTATGACAAAGCCTGATGGCAGAAAGATTCTAGAGTCTGTCATCATACTATTGAGATGTTTCAAATGTTCTTACAAACTTAAAAAATGACAGACCAGTTGGCAATCTATCCACAGGTTCCATATCTGTAGATTCAACCACCTACAGTATCTCTACCAAATTTGTAGACCTTTTCTGCCATTAATCTCTAAACAATACATTACAATTATTTTCATAGTATTTATAGTTTATTGCACATTATAAACAATCCAGTGATGATTTAAATGGATGGGAGGATGTGCACAGTTTGTACGCATAACATTTTATAAAAGGAACTTGAGTATCTGCAGATTTTGGCATCTGTAGTCTTGGAACCAATCCTCCATGGATACAGAAGGTAGACATATTCATTAAAGCACAATTACTGTCATTAGCTTTTTTTTTTTTTTTTTCCCCAGTGAAGACTAGCTGTATAAGTCTACCCAAAGGGTCATTGACACACTAATTTCCAAAAAGGATGGGAAGTGATTATTGAAATGAGTAGGAAAAAAAATAAAAAACAAGCTTTCAGGAGTATGTAGCAAACTCCCTTGAGGACAACCACTTTCTAGGAGGTCTCTCAGAATCCCCCAGTCCTAACCCCAACCCTGGAAACAAATACCTTGGTAATATCTCTTAAGTGCTTGCTAAGCCTGTAGAGGTCTCCCTAAAATGCATTTAACACACTGAGGAGATGAAAGATACTCATTACAACTACTTTAGAATGAGGTAGGCTTAAAGTCAGACCTGACTCCAAGCTTGGCGCCACTGCTTGACTTGGGTACTGTAAGAACAGGTTCTGTCTAAGAGCGTAATGATAAGGATGCTTGTCTCATGGTAAGCAGGAACTAAAGGCAATGTGCTTCATGATGCTTTGAATGGTGCCCCATTGTTATTCCTCTGGACACAAGTTCGGGGGACAGGTTTAACCCAAGGAGGGAAAAGGCACGGTCTAACACTTCAGCTCAAAAGACATTTACTATTGCCCTGGCCACAACAAAGAACACAAGTTGATGAAGATAGGTCATTAGGATCCATGCCTTCCACCTTGGTAACAACAATTATACATTTCAATATTTTGGGTTGTCATCAAGACAGTTAAGCAGACCTGTTTACCCAAGAAGTAAAAGTCAGATGTGATGAGTCAATTATTCAGGGTTCAATTCAGATGCCCAGCATTCAGCACTCCTGGTCTACAGACTGCACGCCATATTTCAAGGCTGCCTCCACGGACAGTATAAAATGTCAGTCACAAAGAGAAAATAAAATTGCTGACCTGTTCCTAACAGACAACATAATCCATAAGCAGACTGAATTGCTTACTCATGGAACAAGTTGTGTGGAAGGTCAAACTGTGAGGAAAGATGCATGGATAAACAGCCTGAATTTGAAAGGAAAAATCACCAGTTCATTCGGGAAAAATTATTGCCACCGTTGCTATCGTGGGAATTCAGCTCTAAAGCTTCAGGGTGCTGTGGCATAGCTAACATGCGCTGGGGAAGCTGCCTGCTCAGGCCCAGGAGAACAGCTGACAAAGCAAGGGAAGGAACCACCAAGGCATGGGGATGTCTGGCTGGGCTCTGGCATCTGTTCTCAGAACCTGTATCTCAACTTTGATCACGGACAGTGACTCGGGGAAAAGCTATCAGAAGAGGTATATGGTACCAGCAGGAGACAGATAGAGAAACAGAAAGTGCTCACGCTTTGATCTGACATCTCGCTCTGGTAACGACAGAGTTAAAAGATCGTTGCATAGTCATAGAGTCAAAAATTTAAAAAAAAAAAAATCAGACTGCTGCAGCCCCTGCTTCATCGATCAGTTCAGATCTAGGTCTAATTATTCTGAAATGAACTTCTGTCCTTCATGTTTATCAAAAAACACAGACAGCTAGATGACACTACATAGACTGAACATCTAAAAAATAATTGTCGAAGAATTCATAATGTTTTATTTCATGACAGTGTCTTGATGGATGGCTTTGGAATTCATAATCTGCACTAGATAAAAAGATGTGCTATGTCCATTTTAGAAAAAGGGAGGGCTATGAAAGCTAAGAAGAAAATGCATTCACCCTCCTAAATGTTAGCATAGTTATACTTTCTGTTCTCTCTGAATTAAATCACATACTGGGCTTAGGGGGATATGGCTCAATGGTAGAGTGCTTGAGGACCTGGGTTCTACCCTTTGCACACAAAAAAACAAAAACCCCTCACACGTTTAAATTGATCTCTAGTAAAATCAAAGATAGCTAGAACTTTACTGATTAGACATAACTTGAGAATTCACTTCATGTGCAAACAGCCATTCTCTTTTGCTATTTAGCTTATGCTAGCTAGAAGTGTCACATGGACAGTCTTGCCCTGTGACAAGTGGCCACAACAGACAATGGCAGAGTGAAATGGTGTTTTTTTCCTCTAATGTTTGAAAACTGGGAGTTGCCGAAGTTCAAGCATGCAGAGGGGGACAATGAAGGGTGGCTGAGGAAGAGGAGAGAAGAGGAGCACAAGACAGCAGAGGAGGGAAGCAGTCATTCCACCCAGCAGTGTCTGGGACAAGCACCGGGAGCTCCTGGCCAGCGCCTACGGGTACTCACCGAGTGGAGTGAAGCCCCGAGCAGGGCTGGTATCGCGGCTGCTCTCACGGCTGGTATCGCGGCTGCACCCCTGACTCATGCTGGGTCGAGGGATACGGCTGCTCCGTGCTAGTATGCAGCATGAGGGGTTTCAGAGAAGGTGAACAAGTTTAATGGAGACAGAAAAACTCACAAATGTCAGTCACATTCGGTTAAAGGTAATTATGACATTGTTCCTGCTGCAGAGTCCTGATGACGGGGCCACCTGTCTGAGCTGAGGTCTCATTGACAAGTCAGCTCTACCAACAGGAGTTGATCTGAGTAAACCTGATTATGCTCTATGCCTCAGAAGGCTGCAGACTGAAGCACTGAGGTGAAATTACACTTAAATGTGAGAAATGAAATCTTTCCAAAGGACAAATTGGCATCAAAATATAAGATCCAAAGCTTTAGCAAACTTCTTGACAAGAATGCAGGAGACCACAGCTGTATTCATATGCAACTGGTTCCTAAAAAGACAATTTAGTCTAGATGGACCATCAGAATAAAGGCTCTGATCTCCAAGGTCCACAAACTTCCCTATCAAAAAGAAGAGGGCTCACTTTTCCTAGTGTAGTCTGCTCTACAGAGGTGCCAAAGCTTAGCCTAGCTAGACAGCCTGCCCACTGAGTCAAATGAGTGTTTTACAAACACAAATTCAATCATCCAAACCAACAGATACAAGGAGTCACTGAATTCTTGCCTTTTTTAGGAGAATCCATGCAGAATTATACATAACAAGTAAACCGACAATTTCAGTATTTGGGCAAAAAGATCCCTTCATTGGCAGAGACCAGTTCATTACTTTATAATTGTCTTCTGACACTTTATTATTCATATGACAGTGAGATAGTAAGACAGAGTCTAATAACAATTTGGCTGCGAAGCTCAGAAAGACCAGGATTCCTCTGCTTCTCAATTTGAAAAAATAGAAATACATTACTGGCAAATGCTCCAAAGCAATATTGCTTACTGAATGGAAGTAGTGGAATGCCTAACAGCACAGTGGGTGGGGCTGTCTCATCTTCAGAGGTCTAGCACTGCCAGACTGGAGAGAGATGGCTGTCAGAGACTTGGGAAACTAATAATCTTAATTGTATGATCTAAAAACAAGCTTATTTTCTATATTACAGTGATCTATTATTTCAGAGCAAAGATTTATTGCTTAGTAAACTACAACAAGAACATCTCACTAAGCAGAATCATAAAGTTTCCCAACAAAGAATACGTAAGTGAAAAATGAAGCAAATTTGAGCTTAGAGTTTGCTCAGCCGCTCTGTGCTAGGGTGGAACTCAACTCTGAGAGGTAGGTGGAACTAGTTCCTAAGAGCTTGGGTGGAACCAGGATCTCAGAGCTCTGGTGGGACCAGAGACCCTCAGGGCTTGGATGGGACCAGCCCCTGAGAGCTTGGGTGGAACTAAATTCTGAGAACTTGGGTGGAACTAGACCCTGAGAGCTTGTTAAGTGATGTTTGAGTGCTTAGTACTCTCAAGGGCAAAGGTGAGGTTGGAATAAAATCTGAATGATCCACCCCAAAAGCCCTCCCTAGAAATTCTCAATGTTCCTAAATTTTGCCAAGGTGACATGGAAACCCTGAGTTTTTCGCTCAATGTCTTAGTGATTATTATTTTATTTTATGTGTGTGAGTGTTATGCAGCATGTATGTAAGTGCACCCATGCTGTACAATACCCACAGAGGTCATAAGAGGGCATCAGACCCCTTGGAACTGGAGTTAACAGACAGTTGTTAGCTGTCATGTGGGTACTGGGATCCAGACCTGGGTATTCTGCAAGAACAGTTAGTCCTTTTAATCACTGAGCCATTTCTCCAGCCCTCTTAGTGACTATTTAATCAACAATTCTTGGTAACATTCTAAAGAGCTCCTATAATAAGGGAAACAGCAACAGGTACCACAGTGAATCCTTAAAGAAAGCTGGAGAGTGTATACCAACCCGGACTTAGACGTTTCCTAGAATGTACAAAGCAGGGATGCTCATCCTTAGAGATCAATGTACATCTGAGCCAAGAAGTGGCCTGTGCAGTTCCAGCTGGCTCAGCTCCTTAGCCTCCCTGTATCCCAGCCTCCCGAAAGTAAAATAAGGAATGAAAAAACATCCAACATTTAAACAAGATGCATACTGGGGGCTGAGGCATCCACAAAAGCACTTCGGAATTGCTCACCAAACAGCATACATGAAAATAATGATTTTTTTTTCTACTTTTTTTTTTTTTTAAAAAAAAAAAAAAAAAAAAAAAAAAAAGTCCTGACAGCTTTCCATATAAGTACATGCTCAGTTGATTATACCTAAACTTGGATCCAGGTTCCACTCCCTTCCTTAAGTTCATATATATGGTATAACAACAGGAAAAAAATAGAAGACAATACTTCCTAACAAAGTTTATCCTCCAGCTGTTTCATCAGAGATTCATCTGTCCATCAGTGCTGACTGGCTCTTTTATGATGTAGCTAGTAGTAGCATATAGAAAAATAATTCTACCTACTATATTGGCAAAATCTTCCATAGTTGCCCTAAATTGTATTAAAGTACATTTTGTGATAATATCAATAGTTCAAATGTTAGATAATTTAAATCCTAAGAGGAAAAACACCTACTTACAATACTAGTTCTGAGAAGATTTAAAATAAGCATAGAAAACTATTTTTACAAATTAAGTGATCCAGACCCATGTGTATATATCTATATATCTATAGTTATCTATATATAAGATCAGCTTGTCTTAAATGCTCAAACCAAACATCCTGAGTGAAATTACGGCATGGAGAAGGTGCAAGAGGAACAGACAAGGAAATTAGTTGACCTTTCAACAAGCAGTGCTTCTAGGAAGCTCTTGACTCTTGTGCCTATGCAAAATGCTGTTAGGTTTCAAAAAAAAACTACTTGTCTCCTTTGCATTTTTTGATAGATTCTATCCTATACCACAATGTATAAGGATATTCCTTACTTTTGCCTTTAAAATTTTTTTTATTCTTATTTGTGTATGTGCATGTGTGTATGTCCGCGTGGGTGTATGTGGCTTGAGTGTGAGGGCCCTTGCAGGCTAGAAGAGGGTGTCAAAAGGATTCCTTGAGTTGGAACGACAAGCAGTTGTGAGCTATCTGCTGTTGGAAACCGAACTGGATCCTCTGGAAGAGCAGAAAGTGTTCTTAACCTGAGCCATTTGCCCAGCCCTAATTTTGCCTTTTATGGAAGGATACAATCAGAACTCATAGCAAAGAGCATACAAGGATTAATGGAAACTACTGGAAGCTAAAGGCATGAAATGCCTCTTTAGACATTTTCAAGTCCCAGTAATCTAGTTTTACAGTGGAATTATTTAATTTCAATGTTCCCAAAATATTTTTAAAACAGAAAGTCTTAAGACATTTAAAATGTATAATGTAAATTGTAAAAACAGTAAACGGTTTTTCTAACCTTTTCAATAGACAGGTAGTAGAAGGGAACCAAAGATAAACTGCTAAAATACAATCACTAAAGATGCTGCTGGCCAATGGGATTGGAATTTTATTTAATAGGAACGGGGGGTTGGAAGGGAAGAAGGAAGGGAGGGAAGGAGGGAGGGAGGGGAGAGGGGGGGAAGGAGGAAGGAAGGAAAGGAGGGAGGGAGAGAGGGATGGAAGGAGAGTTAGCTCATGGACTTTGCTTCTTAATTATCCAGTAAGATTACATGCAGTGGCAGCTGGATGTGACGGATTGTGCCTGTAATTCCAGCACCTAGGAAGCTAAGGTAAAAGAACTGGTATCACAGCTAGACCATCCTGAGCTACACAATGAGTTCCAGGCCTGCCAGGGCTACAGGGTGAGACCCTATCTTAAAAACAACAACAAATAAAACAAACAAAAAACCCTTAAATGTCAAATAAGAGTCTTGGCATCATTTTTATAACAAACAAAAAAACAGAAGTTCAGTTAAATATATTTCAAACAAAAAGGGAATAATTTGCAGATCATCACCAGAATTGGTTTTCTTTCTTTCAATTGTGTATGTGGTGGAAGGCCCATGTGTGCCACAGCATGTGGCAGTCCGATGACAACTTTCAAGAGTTATTCCTCACCTTCTACCTTGCTGAGGGAGGGTCTCCCTTGTTTCAATCCCTGAGCTCTGTATTCCAGGCTAGCTGGCCTGTGAGCTTCTGGGTGATTCACCTATGTCTGCCTCCCATCTCGCTGCAGGAGTGCTGGGATTACAGATGCATGCCATCACACCTGGCTTATATGGGTTCTAAGGACAGAACTTGAGTCCTTGCCAGGCCTGTGCAGCTAGCACCTTTACCCACTAGAATTGGGTTTCATTGTAAATTCTAAGCCTGGTTTAGCTGTCACTAAAACTGTGGAATTAATTGGTTTGGGAACTATAAGAAACATTCTTAAAATATGTTGCCCCCCCCCTTAGAATATTTGTATTTAAAACTGCTATACGATAAACCAAATGATTACGTATAGACATATGTATCTAGTATATACTCAATGATCTCAGTAAACAATATTCTATTACTGAAGAATGCTAAACACCTCCGACCTTATAAAAAAAAAGAGTCCCCACAGGTAGCAGAGGGATAAGTAGAAAGGTAAATTTTGTTCAGATATATTTCTTTATATGTATGTATTCTCACAATGTACAGAAATTTAAATAAAACGCCTTCAACAGAACTTTACATATGATCTTAAAACTTCACACACTAATCATTTCCTTCATGAGCATCAAGGAAATAGCATTCTTCAAAATAATACTTTAAATAAGAGGTCTTTGGAAGGGAACAAACTCCTTTACTGATGGTTTTATGACACAGTTTTTCATAGCTTAAAAAAATGCTACCTTGGGGTTGGAGAGGTGGCTCAGTGGTTAAGAGTACTGAATGCTCTTGCAGAGGACTGGGTTCAATTCCCAACACCCGCATGGCAGCTAACAATTGTCCATAACTCCAGTTCCAAGGGATCTGATGCCCTCTTCTGACTTCCTCAGGCATTGCATGACATGGGTGCACTTATATACATGCAGGCAATACACTCATAAAATAAAAATAATACTCTTTTTAAAAAATTACCTTTTCACTTGGGGTGGTGGCGCATGCCTTTAGTCCCAGCACTGGGGAGGCAGAGGCAGGTGGATCTCTGTGAGTTCAAGGCCAGCCTGGTCTACATAGTGAGTTCCAGGCCAGCTGGGGCTACAGGGAGACTCTGTCTCAAAAAGAAAAAAAAAAAAAAAAAAAAAAAAAAAAAGAGGCTATCATTTCAACTACATACAGTAGGGACACCCAAGTAAAGATCATGGAATAGCATGTCTGAAAGTTATATTAGATCACTAAAATTAGATCACTAATTTCAAGAAGGTAAAGTGTGGTGCAGTGGTTGTCAACTGGATAGACTCACCTAGGAGACAAGCCTCTGAGGAAGTCTGTAAGAAAGTTTCTAGATTGAGTTAACTGAGTTAGGAAGACCCACCCTGACTATGGGTGATATCATACCACAGGATGGGTCCAGGAATGAATAAAAGGAAGAAAATGAGCTGAGCAACAGATGCATCTCTCTGTTTCCTGACTGTAGATTCAATGTGAGCAGCTGCCTTGAGCTCCTGCTTCCATGACTTCCCTGCCATGATGGAATGTACTCTAGAACTGTGAGCAAAATAAACTTTTCCTCTCCTAAATTAACTTGGCTGGGTAGATTGGCATGGCAACAAGAAAAGTGACTCAAACAAGTGGATCTTTACTAAATACTAAAAAGAAATTTCTAAACAAAAAGGACATTTAAAGAGTATAATACTAGCATGGATTGTAAACATGTATCTCACATAAACCAGAAATTAACAATGGAAACAGACAGCTGAAGTCACATACCTAGATTTAAAGTAAATGTATTCCAAACAAAAATCAAACACAAGTATGTTGCAGCATCAGATGAGAAGTTCAGATATTCCAGCTTGGAAACACAAGTTCAAACCACATATCCATTCCTAAGCATCTACCGTGGCTGAGCCCTGCCAGTCTTGCTGCCCTTGACCTCTGCCCCACCGTCACTGTAGTGCTATGAATTACTAGTGGGTTTGTTTCTCTCTCTCCTAGAGCATCTTTTTGAGACATGGTCTCCCTGTAGCCCTAGCTGGCCTGGAACATACTATGTAGACCAGGTTGGCCTTGAACTCACACAGATCCACCTGCTTCTGCCTCCTGAGTGCTGGGATTAAAGGCACGCACCACCATGCCCAGCTAGAGCATCTTTATTTTTTAAATTTATTATTTTTATTTTATGTGTATGAGTATATTGCCTGCATGTAGGTAAGTGCACCCGTGTCGTGCAATGCCTGCACAGGACAGAAGAGGCTGTCGGATCCCCTGGAACTGGAGTTTCGGACAGTTGTTAGCTGCCATGTGGGTGCTGGGATTCAAACCTGGGTCTTCTGCAAGAACAACCAGTGTTCTTAACCGCTGAGCCATCTCTCCAGCCCCTAGAGCATCTTTTTAAAAAAAATATTTTATTTTGTGTGTATGAGTGCATTGCCTACCTGTATGTAAGGGCACCCACATTATGCAGTGTTTGAGGAGGTCAGAAGAGGGTGTCAGGTTCCCTGGAACTGGAGTTAGCTACCACGTGGGTGCTAGAAACTGAAGCAGGGTCCTCTGCAAAAGCAGCCAGTACTCTTAATCACTGAGTTGTCTTGCAAGCCCCCCAGAGCATCTTTTCCAGGTACTTTGAGGCAGAACCTGGGACACTTCTCTTAGCAGGAAATGGACAAGGGATAAAGACCCTTCCTTTTGACGGTCCTAGAGCCCCCATCACAGTGTATGCCATACAGTTTTACATTTCTACCTCTTGCAAATGGATTACAAGTCCTCAGAAGTGAAAAGCTAAATCTATTTCATTTATCTTTTAGTTCTCGGGTCTAAAAAAGGGCCCAGCACACAGTAAACATTCAAGTAAAAAAATGTTAAGATGAATCAATATGAAAGATAAGTCAACAAGAAGGGCTAAGAATACAATACTCTAATTTTATAGTAAGATTCTTATTTTAGGAAGTAGATAAAGATGTAATAAAAGTATATACATTAGTATTAATTTTTTGTATTTTATCAGAAAGGCTTCTAACTTTTATATTAAAACGGGACTATATGAGTTGAATTTTAACAGATGGTCTTCAAGATATGGAGAATACTCTGTATGAGTATATAGTATTACAAAGAAACTAATTACAACATTAAAATAAATATTATATATTAATTTTCATCAGTCTGTAGCTTTCATTTTCAACAAAATATTATCAAAACTATCTATACATATTCTTTGACTGCAAGTTTCATAAATTAGGTCAGAGATCAAAATAAAAACAAAAAAGACCCAAAATATATTTTTGAAAAATTAATATATGTTAATGGCTATTTAGTATGAATCAGTAATAGAAAAATGAAGAGTGACTTTGCTTCTAATTGGGACAGAAACTTTTTTGGAGACAGGGTCTCACTGTGTACTCCTGGCTGGCCTGGAACTCATTATGTAGACCAGGCTGGCCTTGAACTCATAGAACTGAATGTTTCTGCTGGGACTCAAGGTGTACAACACCACCGAAGGATGGAAACTCTCATTTTCCAAATTCTAGTGCTTTGCAAAATGACTGTAAAACATATGATATAATCCTATTCAATTATTTGAACCACAAGTTCCACACATTTTTAGTTCTTCTGAAATCTCAACCCAATCTGTATAAAGCACAAAACAAATTGCCTTTTTATCACAGCTAAAGTAACACCCTCAGTTTAAGAGCAGAGCTCTGTTTCTCATATTAGACATAGCAATTAGATCATAATCAAGATTACGGCCACACTGGGAACAGTTTTCCAAGTGTTTGAGAATCCTTACCTAATCCTATTCGGTTTGGACTCGTTTCTCGGCTACATCCCTGACTCCTGGGAATCTTGCTTCGTTTTTCTGAAGATGGTGTTACAGGTGGGCCTCTTGAGGAGCCCCCAGCAAGTCCACCATAGCCACTTCCCAACAGCTTCCCTGGGGAACTTGACCGGCTGCCAGCTGAAAGTGAGGAAAATGAAGGTGAGTGCCAGATGCAAATCAGCAAACAAGTCACAACAATTAAAAAATCAAGTTTCTACACCTGAGTTTGGAACAAATAGTAAGAGAATTTTATATAAAAATGGTATTTTAGTCAGTAGCACTATTTTTTTAATGTAGGCACAAAAAACTATGATCTCTGCTTAGAAGACTTACTAAGCAACTCTCCAAAATGAATGCACAATTTCTGATTGAAAAGCAAATTGAGTATCAACAGAAGCCTCCCTTTTCCAATTTGTATCTTTACAAATAACCAGAGACATTATGCAAGCATACTCCCACCCCACTATGCTTCTTACTGTGACTGTGTTTGTTTTTTATTCAATAAGAGCTGACTGGTTAAAAACTAAATGTAATTGTTGGAGAAATGAAAATATAAATATAACAAAAACTTCTTAAGTGTTAGGAAAAATAGGTTCAAGAAAACTCCATTAATTTAATAAATGGAAAAGAAAGAAATAACTAGAATTTTTTTTTTTTTTAAATCAGAAAGCAGTTGGTTTTCCCATAAAACTTATGCCACAATTGCACCAATGGGCCCAGCTCTCTGCAGGTTCATGATCAAGCCAGTCAAAATTCCAGCATGAAGAGGATAGGGGCCCACGAAACCCCACCTATAGCTGAGGAGCTATTGGCAGTTGATGGCTGCTGAGGACAACAGTCACTTTTCCTTAGGGATGTGGCCCCTGGTAGGTTGCCCATGCTCCAGTGGATGGCACTATACCCACACACATACTGGAATGAACTCAGTGGGTTAAAAAAAAAAAAAAAGATTACATGAAGTTAGGAAGAAGTGGGGAATACAGGAGGAGTTTAAAGATATTTAAAATGTTGATTAAAAAAATATATTGATAAAGAGTAACTGGCCACAGAAATAATAACCACAAACTTTATATTCCACACACATCATTCTGAAATACAAAGCAAGAAAAGGATAAAACTCTAGGGAGAAATGGGAAAAGTCATAATTAGTAAAAGACCCTATGGCAAAACTAATAAGCCTCACAGAAACTGACAGAGCAGGCCATCAAAACTCTGTGTGCACACTATGTATGGCAGCATGCATGTGATTAATACAGACAGCCATAAACTTGGCAACAATGCTTCTGTCAGTGATAGATGCAGATATAACAGCAGTTCTACAAAACTGCATCACCTAGTGATGCTGTAGCCAGCGAAGACAGTGTAAGTACACTCAAACAGCCTAACATCCCCAGAATGTACCCATCATTCTATAATGCATGGCCTCACACACGTCTCTTGCATACACATGTATATCTCAACAACAAGTTCTTTTCACCAATCCACACACATCAACTATGTGTTGATAAGCCCCAAAGCAAATCTTAAAAACCTGCAAATGTAAAAATCACACAGGCCACATTCCCTAAAACGTATGTAATAAAACCAGAAATCAGAAATAAATAACCAGGCTGGTGATTCTTTCTTATTAGTTAAGTGTCTGGATATAGCTATAATCATTTTCTGTGGGGCAGAATTTTCTATCAGAGAAAACAGCAAAATTTTAAGCATTGACATATAACAAGTGACAGTCATTTAATTAGATTATCTCCCTAAATAAGAAGGTAGTAAAATTTTTATGTATAAAATATACATTAATATGTACCAGAACAGAATGACCTGAGGAGTGGGGGGAAAACTTTTGAAACAACTTACCTGCAAATCTCTCTCAGAATATAAATTTTAAAAATACATTATTTAAAAATGTTTCTAAAATGTGTATCATATATTAAAACTATCATTATTCTAATGAATCACTTGGGTGGTACACAGGAAAGTGGATACTTTATAATGATTAAACTACAAATAATTTGAAATGAAAATCATTAATAAAATCAGAAATATATAGTACTATGAAGAACGATCTCAAGACCTACTGATTTTGTTTATGAAACTTGAGCATAAAATAAGCTATTAAGTTATGTAAAGGGCAAAAAGAAATCCATTTCAAACTCTAGTATTTGAAAATACAGAAGAATGCAGAAAGATTAATTAAGCTTATAACAAAGAAATTAATGCTGTGCGAAGAACATGGGAGAGGGAGAAGGCCAATGACCACAAAAAAGGCAAGAAGAGAAATGGCTTACCACCAGCAGGATTAGCAGATCTGGATCCTTGATTAGGAGAGCAGACCAAAGTACAGGCAAAAAGTGAATTAAAAGACAATAATACAATACAAAAGGTCAGCATGCAACACAATACAAATGGTTTATTCAAAAGCACAGTAGCAAATAGCTATTGTTCCAAGGGCTCATTTCTCTTAATCCACTTATATGCTTGTTTGCTTTATATATAACAAGTTTTAGCATTTTTTCTGTTAATGAAACTTCAATTTACAATGTGCCAAGATTAAGAGGTGTGGAGAGGACAAGCACTCCACTCTCTTAGAGCGCATCTCCTCTCCAGTCTCAAGCACCCTGAGGGAAGTAAGCATAACTTATTCATCTTTACCTCACTTCCCTCTCTAACAATGCTCTGTACATACCAGTGACTGCAAACATGGGGCTACAACTATTTCACCTGAAATGTTTTAGGACTTTCTTTGGTCTTCAAATATGTAAAATATTTCCATCAAGAGCCCTAAATCAAGAATAAATCTACTTAGTATTAAAGCAGGCCCATGAATGTCAGTATTACCCATATTTGTAGAAGAAATACATTTACCTCATTAAAATTATTGTTAAAACAATGAATTTGTATGCATAAGCTTGAGGTGCAAGCTCAACCAAGTCTAGTATTTGGTGGTCTTCCTTCCTGCGGTTGCAATCTGGTAAGAAAAGCGAAGCTGAGGACTTTTTAAAAGTGGAGCCCCAAGCTCAGGTTCGGTATGCTCAGAAGTTTGAAGAATCAAGCCTCTCCTAATCTCCTAAGCCTCACTACACAAGCAACTCTAATATTCACCTCCTCCTATGTACAGATGGCAATAGGGACTCCTAAAATCTGCAACAGAGTCCCAACACTAATTCAGCTGAGGTGAGAACCCTGCCAAGGCCAGTCAATGATCAACTAACAAAAAGAAACCTACAGTATCACTCAACCCTCACTTTCCACAGAATGAAACACACTGCAGTTAAAGGCTCAATTTTATTATATATGTGTATGTACTATATATTGTAACATTTTATCACACACTCACAAACCTAGATTCTAAGTCTTGAATACTTCTAGTCAAGAAGAATTCCTTGTAGTAAGAGTTAACCTTTATGTTTGAGGCTGTGACCAGAGTCATCCCTCCTGTGTCTCTAGAGACCAGGAGGGCTCAGCAGAACCACAGCCAAGGTGTGTATCCCAGAGCAGGACCTTTTGAGCTGTACCTGCACCCACATCAAAATCAAAATCCAGGCTAAGTGCTATGTAAGCAAGCCCTTCTTGGTCCCAATGGACTACATCGGCCTCATGGTATAAAACCATGCTGAGCCTTCTTTCCTGAGCTGCCTGAAGTGAACAGGGATAAAGAAGAAAGTCTTTGGGCTGGAGAGATGGCTCAGCAGTTAAGAACACTGACTGTGCTTGCAGAAGACCCGGGTTTGAATCCCAGCACCCACATGTCAGCTAACAACTGTCTATAACTCCAGTTCCAGGGGATCTGACAGTCTCTTCTGTCCTCCACGGGCATTGCATGACAAGGGTGCACTCACCTACATGCAGGCATAACACTCATACACATAAAACAAAAATAATAAATAAAATATTATAAAAAGAAGAAGAAAGCCCTTCTAAGGCTGCCCAGCCTCAGCTAAGACAGGAGCCTGCAGACCTGAGGCCAGTATGGCTCTAGACCTCATTTGCACGAGAACTTCAAACGCCTTGTTAAATCCTCAGGAAATCCGGGCATGGTGGCACACGCCTTTAATCATGGCACTTGGGAGGCAGAGGTAGGTGGATCTCTGTGAGTTAAAGGCCAGCCTGGTCTACATAGTGAGTTCCAGGATAGCTGGGGCTACAGGGTGACCCTATCTCAAAATGACCGGAAAAAAAAAAAAAGAATCCTCAGGAAAGGTGTGCCTAGTTATCACTAATTTACAGACTGCAGAAGAGTCAGGCTTCTCTGACAGTGGAGATGTGCAGATCACAGGACATAATGCGGCCTCAGAAGAGACAGCAGTATGGTGGACTTTCCACCATATTTGCAGAATGTTTGTTTCGCACGAGGACTGTGGTTATCAAAACAGGTATAGAGAAGACTTTGAATTCAGAAGTAGTTGCTCAGGGCATTCTCAATTCTAAACAAGATCCTGAAGTTTAGCTGCAGGTTTCACACAAGCCAGATCACTTCTCGTGCCACAATAGACATAGATTCCTGCTAGCTCAGGGAGGCTGATCTGAGGGAATATTCTTGCTTCTGGGTTGAGAAGACTATCCCCATGCTCACCTTGACCAGGAGGATGCTAATACCCACCCAGCTCTGCTCCACATGCACAGAGAGGGAGCAAGCCCCTCATAGCCACGTGGAGCTAGGATACCAGGGTTGCATCCTAAGGATATATAGAATAAATTCACTCTAGCTATGCTGCTTCTCTGGCTAAGGCTAACAAAACAACTGACTTCATGTACAGAAAAGCTTTCAGGGAAGAGAGCAAGAGTAGCTACGCAAAGCGAGAGCCCACATTGACAAGAAGACAGGTATAGGCTGTGAACATTCGCACAGAGGGTTAGGGCATGGGGAGCTTTTAATGGATTTGCTTATTTACCACTGAGAAAAAAATTAGAATCAATAGTTGACATTCAGGTGCTACTTGAAAATTACAGTGGAACAGTTCCTTATCAATACAAAAATGTGTTATAGAAGGTACATTTTGATTTGAGAGACTTCAGGATAAAGAATGAAAGTATATTTTCATGTTTAATGTGTAACAATACGTGTATGTGTGTTGTATATATTCATGTGTGTGTATGTGCATGTGGAGGCAAGGTCTTCCTCAATCATTCTCCACCTAATTTTTTGAGACAAGGTCTCTCTCTGGGACCTGAAGGTCACCAATTAGGTTAGACTTGGCTGACCAGCAAGTCCCAGGGATTGATCTGTCTCTTCATCTCCCCCATGCTAGAATTACAGGTGTGTGTCATTGTACCCAGCTTTTTATGTGGGTGCTAGAAATCCAAACTTAAGTCCTCATGCTTATAAGGCAAGCATTTTACTGACAGAGTAATTTCTCCAGTCCATGAAATTAAAAACCACTTAAAGAAGACTGAAGCACACTTGGCATGTTCCTAGCAGTGGGGTTACTCAAGGATATCTCAGAGTAACAAAAGTTTCCTCTCTTAGGTTGCTGCAGATACTGAAAGCTGTTCAGGTGTGAGACCCACTACTGAAGGAAGCTAAGGTAACCAAAATATAAAATTCACTTCTTACGCTGAGACTGTGAAACCACTTTGGCGCGACTGCGGCCCCGACTGTCGGAGGGTGTGGAGACGACATTGGTGGCACTCCCAGAGCTTTGCCGTCTCGTGCGGATCCGACCTGGAGGATACAAAACAGTGTTTTCATAACATTTTCAGTAAGTGTGACGTACTTAAGAACCACACAATGAGCACAGGGCACTGATGCGGCCAACCACGCAGGAAGCAGAGGCCTCTGCCAGTCAGGTCCCCCACAAGAGACACCAATGTAACCACAATAGGATGAATAGGGAGAGTGTGTTTAAGTTCTCTACGGGGCTTCTCTGGGTTCAAGAGAGCACAAAATGCCTCTCTGGCCATTAGCCAACCAGAACTGGATGTGGCAGAGACAACCCCAGCATCTGTAGAGCTTGCAAAGAGGAATGCAGAAAACAAGCTGTAAGGTTTGAAGAAGATTCAATAAAGGGTAGTAAGGACCAACAAAAGCAAGCACAGCATTAAAAGAGAAAAGAAAAAGACTGGAACCCTTGCTTTTTTTTTTTTTTTTTTTTAAAGATCCTTTCTCTTTTTATATGTATAAGTGTTTTGCCTGTAAGTATGAAAGTACATCACATGCATGCAATGCCCACGAAGACCAGAAAAGTGTATCAGATCCCCTGGAACTGGAGTTATGGATAGCTGTTAGCCATCATATGGGTGCTGGGAATCAAACCCAGGTCCTCTGGAAAAACAGCAAGTGTTCTTAACTGCTGAGTCATCTCTCCAGCCCCATGATGACTTTGGGGGGGGGATGGGGGTCTTTTAGAAACAGCATTTCCCTGTAGCCCCAGCTGGCCTGGAACTCACTATGTAGACCAGGCTGGCCTTGAATTCACAGAGATCCACCTACCTCTGCCTCCCCAGTGCTGGGACTACAGGCATGTGCCACCGCACCCGGTTTCCATGATGACTTTTAATAGAAGCTTAAAAAAATGAAGCTGGGCATGGTGGCACACACCTGTAATCCCAGCACTTGGGAGGCAGAGATGGGAGGATCAGAAAGACTTCTAGGTCATTCTTGGCAACACAGTGAGTTTGAGAACCAGCCTGGGCTACACGATACCCCATCTCAAACCCCACTTTCCAAGACAGAAAGAAAAAAATAAAAGACATATAAAAAATTCTGTATATTTACTAAAATGCTATATTATTTATCCTAGGAATTATTATCTCTGTCAAACTGGAGTTTTCACAGAGATACATAAAGCAGCTTTTCAGTGTATAAACAAGAAGAGAGCAAAACTGGGAAACCAATCTGTCTGGTGTCACACACTTGGCTTTGGTGTCTGTCCTTGCTAGATGGCTGGCCTACAAGTACCTCGGTTTCCCTAATTCACCCAGCAAAACCCAAGTAGGCAACCAAGCAAAATGAAATTGAAAAAGCAACCTATTTAAATGTTATTACAAGCATTTCTTGTGTTATTGTTACTACAAAATAGGTCACATAAAAACCTTTTTTAAAAAATGAACATCTACACCCATGCAGCCTGAAGAATAAAATCCCTCTTGCTGTCCCATTTCCTCAGCATTTGGTAACATGATCCTAAGGCCAGTTTCAAGATTCTCTCCAATTTTTTTTTCTGTAAATATTTATATACATGCAAGAAATATATGCCATTGTTTTGTATATTTCCAAAGTTAGAATTATAACACAGGGTACCTTCTATAATAAAATACTGTTTTACTCAACATCTTATTTGTGTGGGCACTTGTGGAATTAATTTTTCTATGCTGGCACTGGAGAGATTTTATTTTTTCCATATGACTAATTCTCAAATAAGCTTCCTTAACTCTTTTCTTACTAATTTACAATGCCACGTCTTCTTTCCAAAAACTTAGTGACTTTTTATCCTCATTCAAAGGTGCTTTGTTATAAACAGCATTTTTATTAAATTTTATTTTTGTTAATAATTTTATCATTGATATACATTGTATATGTTATGCTACTGATGTACATTTACATGCTTGTATGTGCATACATACACATATACATATATGTGTATGTATACACACATACACACACACACACACACACACAACTTTGTTTCTTGAGACAGTTTTGCTGGGCAACCCAACCTAGCCCGATACTTGCAATGCAGTCCAGGCTGGCCTTGAACTCGCAGCAATTCTCCTGCTTCAACTCCCTGAGTCCTGGGATTTATAGATACATGCCACTATACCTGGCTTTTAATCATTACACTTCAATCTTAAGTTTAGAATCTTTGTTAAACTTTTATTAATGTGCAGGTAGAGTTGGGGTTATCCAAACAGAATATTACCTATAAATAAGATATCAACAGCTTCTTTTCAAACCACTTTTCATTTCTTTGCCTCTGTTGTCTTGCTCATGTAATACAAAGTGAAACAGAAGAAGTGAGGGTAAGTACTGTTGACTCAGAAATTCTGGGGCTGAGGGTATAGCTCAGTGACAGAGGGCATAGACAAGGACTTGGGGTTCAGTTCCCTTCATACACATATACCAAAAAAAGATGGGCAAAGGTCCCTCTTGTTCTCTTCTGGTGAAGTTACCTTCTTGCTTAATGAAGCAGGCCATGCACATGCAGGGCTTACTTCCTATCTCTGTCCTGCAGAATCATTCCAGCAATTGGCCACTGGCCCCAGGGTTCAGCCAGTAACCTGGGTATGGAAGTCAACTTTGCCACCTCCTACCAGGGTCCTGAGTTGGCTGCGGTCTGAAGCTGTTGTGGCTGTATGGCTTATTCCATATTGGCAGGCTGTTCTCAATTAGGAGGATCGTTTTGGCTACAAAATTCTATGTATTGCACTGACTAAAAAATTCAAGTTTCCTATTTCTTTTGCAAACCATAGGTAGTGATTTTACACCTATGGTAGATCCTTAAGTCCTCAATGGCTCATTCTGCTTTGAGTACTTTTCTTTGAGTACTTTTCAAAGTTACATATGCTGTAACTTGGGCCTACAGACTCCTATTTGGCTGATTTTAATCTGTGGAAAGTCTGAAGAACAGATCTGAGAGTGACTTCCTCTATGAAAATTCAGTGTTTGTTCCTGCCCAACACTCTTGGGGATAACACAGACTACTTACTTAATTCTTTGGTATGGGATTTTTCAGGTAGCAGAGACTGAAACTTCAGCTTAGTATGAAGTTTCAGTTATAAAGTATTAGGGAAGATTGTTCTCTCTGTGAATGACAAAGTTAAAAGAGACAATGAAGCAATTTGAAGACAGTTTTTCCACCTGTCCACTATGGATATATGGCCCCTTGCTGATGCCAGCTGACTTCACACCAGTGTCTCTCACCTCTGGTGAGTTCAAGGTTCTGTTTCCTGTCTATCCTGTGACTCACACTGCTATGACCTCAGGACAGCCTTAAATGACCTCTTGGTTTTGAAGGGAAAGCAGCATGGTTTGAAGGGCTTCTGGGGAGTTGTAGTCAGGTACATGTTTACTTCACAGGTAGAGTAAATTTTCTGATTTGATTTTTCCTCTGAGTTGGCAATACTACTCTAAGTGCCTGAATATGTTCTGAAGAAATGATGTAAAATATTTTGTGCTCTTTAGGAGAAATCAATGCTACTCAACAGATGCCCAAAGCCATAAAAATAGAATTCAATTGTGTACTGTGACCAAATGACAGAGATGGATAGATGTGGAAAAGGGGAGAAGATAACAGAAAGAATACAAAGAACTATGCACAGCAATCAAAGAAAAATTCTAGACCCAGAGCTGCACCAAACATATATAACTGGAGAGGAGCAGACACAGGAAACAGAACTGTAAGAGGAGTGAAAGCCTTCAACAGTCATGGACTAGAGAGAATATTCAGATTTCATGGCTTTTTAATACTGCTGCTACAATTTTATTTTGTCATGTTTTCATTCCTCTAGAAAAGATTCCCAAGCAGTAGAGACTGAATCTGTGTTCTAAGTTCAACTTGCAGGCATGGTTTCCTATGTTCAGTTCAGCCTAAGGCCAATTTCTTAAACTGTAGCTACCACAACTTAATGTGAGGTTTATAAAAAACAAAAAATTAGGAACGATGAAAAAGGTTTATGAACAGTCAACAACCAAAAAATGAATTCAAAGTTAAACTTGTACTGTAGCTTCTGGCAGGGCTTGCCCGTGCTGCACTGGGAGACACAACACAGTCACTCTGCACTTCTGGTGTGGCCACAGCAGACAACTCCAGTGAACATGTTCAGGAACATCGCAGATTCAAGATTGAGGTGTGCTATGAATCCAGTGTTTTTCTTGTATGTACAAAGTTTCCTGCTCTTTCAGAAACAATCATTTTATTATAAAAAACAAAGACTTCACATTATCATTATCCCTCAGCACTCAAGTATAAATTAGTCTATCTTTGTGGTGTACTGTATTAGAACATTTGATTTAAAGATTGCTGTCTGAGTTTCCTACAAACTAGATCAATGAATCAGCTTGGGGTCAGGACAAAATTTGCATTGATTCAGGCTCTAAACATACCTGTACCATCTTGTACTATGTATTTATATGGAGCAGTGTTCTGGACATACACTGCTATAAAATCAAAACATCAATAGATTCTGAAAAATGTTGAAGAGGCTCTATGTCCAGAAATACCAGTTATTCAGCCAAGATCCCAGTCTTTATATAAAAAATAAACAAGCTCATTTATCTCAGTACTATGCAAATTTCTAGATTTCTAGCCCCTAAATTTCTAGATTTTTGTAAAAATTAATGTAAGTCTTGGGCTGGAGAGATGGCTCAGCGGTTAAGAACACTGGTTGTTCTTGCAGAAGACCCGGGTTTGAATTCCAGCACCCACATGGCAGCTAACAACTGTCCGTAACTCCAGTCCCAGGAGATCCGACAGCCTCTTCTGACCTCTGCAGGCATTTCACGACAAGAGTGCACTTACCTACATGCAGGCAATACACGCACACACATCAAATAAAAATAATAAATTTTTTTTTTTAATTAAGAAGTCTGGCCGGGCGTGGTGGCGCATGCCTTTAATTCCAGCACTTGGGAGTCACAGGCAGGTGGATCTCTGTGAGTTTGAGGCCAGCCTGATCTACATAATGAGTTCCAGGTCAACTGTGGCTACAGGGAGACCCTGCCTCAAAAAGAACAACAACAACAAAAAAAATTAATAAGTCTTCTAGGTCCATCTCAGTTCTCACCACCCTGGGACATTGAGGCATGTTTTTCTGTCCATCTGCTTTGCTTCTCACTGCTGGGATCCTCCACACAGACCCGACACCTGGACGGAGCCAGAATGAGAGCCTGGCCTCCTGTCAATCTTGCTTCCCACAACTCCAACCCTCAAAAGAACAATGTCTTGTGTTTTTAATAAATGTAAAATAAGTCTAGCATTTTTACTTCCATAATTAGACACACTTTAAAATTGTATAAGGCAAATTACTTAAAATTCAGAGTTTTTAGATAGATAGCAATATTAAATGTTTTACTTCCCAGTAAAATCAAACTAAAATTTAATTTATTTTTCCTGGATGGCAGGAGAGGCTAGTCGTATAATCTTAATTAAACTCACCAACTAACGTGTGTGTGTGTGTTAGCATGTGTATGGGCACGTGCAAGTGTATGACAAAGGTTCCTCAATCACTCTCCACCTTACATACTGAGACAGTGTCTCTCACTGAACCCAGAGCTTGCAAATCCAACTAGTTTAGCCAGCCAGCTCGTCCTGGGGAGTCTGTCTCCACTTCCCCAGAGCTGGGGTTACAGGCAGGTCACCGTGCCTACATGGCTTTTTATGTGGATGTTGGAGATCTGAATTCCAGTCCTCACACTTGCTTGGTGTGGTGGTTTGAATGAAAATGTCCCCCATAGGCTCCAAGTGTTTGGACATTTTGTCCCCAGATGATGGTGCTGTTTTGTGGCTCTCCTGGAGGAAGCACATCACTGGGGGTGGGCTTACAGAGTTTTTAAGCCTTGCTAGATCTCCAGTCACTCTCTTCTCTTGCTTCCTGTGCCTACATGATGGTGTGAGAGCTTAGCTTCTGCTCCTCCTCCAGCCACCTCTGCCACCATACCTCCCTACCAAGATGGACTGTCATTCCCCTGGAACCGTAAGTTCAAATAAATTCTTCCTTCTATAAATTGCTTGGGTCAGTGTTTCTATCACAGCAACAGTAAAGTGACTAATACACTTTGCAAGTGCTTTGCCCATTGAGCCATTTCCCTTAACATGACTTTTGACTTCAATTTAATAACACAATTATCTGCTCTATGAAATAGAGTTGTTGGTACCCACAGGCCACTACAGCATTGTAACTTTTCATTTAAAATCATTATTTTGCAGAAAATACCGATAATGTGTCTTCTAAGTGTATTTTCTTTTACGAAACAGCTCAGTTCTAGAAATAAAACTGAGTTTCTGTTTTTTTACAAAAACTATTCTTCTCAGTCGTAATTGTCAGAAGTTCCTTGGTGTATATAGTATGAAACTCCTAAAGAATATGCTTTTTCTCAATCACTGTGATAACGAGGTTGCAAGAATACCAACATATTGCCTGCTAGGAGAAAACCTAGACCTGTAACTGCTAGGCAAATGCTCTGGGTTTCAAATGCTTTGAAATCCAGTCCTTGGTTTTTCAAGACACAGCCTTGCTATATATATGGCTCAGATTGACTTTGAACTTGCCGTATAACTCAGGGCAGCCTTAAAGCTGATCCCTCTGCCTCTACTTCCTAAGTGCTGGGATTAGTCATATGCCACTACTCTTGGAACTCTGACTCCCTTGGTTGTTACTTTGAGACAAGGTCTCACTATGCAGCCCAGAATAGCCTTGAACTTGCCACAATCCTTCTGGCTTAGCCTCCCAAGTACAGGAATTAAAGGCATTGTGCCACCACTTCCTGTTTGGGTCTGAATATTTGATGGAATTATCTGTCCTCTTGTTTCAGGGGTTAGAGATTGTAAAATATTTAACAGATTTACTAAAAAACAAAACAAAACAAAACAAAAAAGACCCAGGGCTGGGAGTGTAGTTCACTGGCAAAGAGGTTGCCTTATTTTCACAAGGCTCTGGGATCAAATGAGATAGTTTGGTAGATAAAGTACTTGCTCAAATGTGAGGACTGGAAGTTTGGACCCCCAGCACACACATAAAAGCTGGGTGGGCATGGTAGCTGCTTACAATTCTAGTACTTGGGAGGCAGAGATGGGATCACCAGGTCAAGCTTGCTAGCTAGACTAGCCAGAATCAGAGAGCTGTAGACTTAGCAAGATACCCTACCTCACTCAATAAATAAGAGAACAAATGAGATAGACACTAGACATCAGCTTCAGGCCTCCATAAACACTCACGTGCACACACACTCATACGCATGTGACTATATATACATACACAGGCAAGCACAACATACACAAAGCAGATGAGAAACCCTGAGGAGGGCACCTTGTGGCATTGTTAGAATAGCAAATAGCAACTGGTCAAGACTATAAAATCCCTAGCCTATCTGTTGAAAGATCCACCTTTCCAGTTTCACTGTTCAATCACCTGGTGATAGGACCACCCCAAGGAAGGCAGGTTCACCTAAGTTATGCTAAACAGATGGGTGGAATACCTGGTGCATTAATGAGGTATCTGAAATCCCTCCTCTCTGATTGGCAGAACTAGAAGTTCTGCCAGTCATGTAGAAAGTCTGCCCACTTTTCTGAACTGGTCAGAAAAGTGTTATTTTTCCTTTTCTTCTTTATATCCCTTTTCTAAACATGCTTTCTTTAAGGCTTTGGGGTGCCCCTAGCATCTTGTATTTCTTTACTTTTTCTCTAAAGCTTCCTTCTCCCAGCCACATGGCTGCCAGTCAACCACCTATCTGACCCCCATGCAGGCACTAAACCTGCATGGCTTCATGGCTTTCTTTCCTTCTCTACTACTCCATCCTCCTCTTCAAGGCAGCTGCCAAGATTATCAGCTCACCTGCCCTGAGGATTTTTCTTTAAAACTATAACAAAATTGTAAAAGCTCCCATTTGGGTCCATTCTTAAATTCTTTTATGAATGAGACTAAGAACCCTCTAGAGGACATTCTTTTTCCCTGTTTCAGTGTTCCTGTAGCAGCAATTCTTAATCACTGCTGACTGCTTGTTTTTACCATCACCAGCTGTCTTAGTTTCACTGCTCAAACGACAGAGAAACAGCCTTTCCACATAGAGATGAGGACACTCTTGTCCTATCCTCATCTCTCACTATCACAAAGGACTCAGGTTGGCCTGGCACACAGACACACACTTACTGTCCTCCTCCTATAAAGCTCCTATTGTCTCGTTCCACATTTTCTAAAAACAGATCGCTCCATCATTTCCACAGATCACTCCGTCATTTCTTCTGTCTTGAAGGAAGCCAAAAAGTGACTTGGTATCTTGCCTAGTAATTCAAAGGACAATTCAACTTGCTTCAGGATTGGGTAATTGGTTTAAAAAAAAAAAAAAAAAGCTGGCTGCTCTTAGAGGACCTGGCTTCTTTTCCCAGTACCCATTATGGTGGCTAACAACCACTTGTAACTTCAGTTCCTGGGGTTCAGCATCTTCTTCTGGCCTCTGAGGGCATTTCACACACGTGGTGCACTTATATCCATACAGGCAAAACACTCATACACATAAAATTAAAATATATATATATATATATATATATATATATTGGTCTTTTTGAGACAGAGTCTCCCTGTAGCCCCAGCTGGCCTGGAACTCACTGTGTAGACCAGGCTGGTCTTGAACTCACAGAGATCTGCCTACCTCTGCCTCCCAAGTGCTGGGATCACAGGCGTACGCCACCAAACCTGGCTAAAAATAGGTAATTTTTTTAATCATAAAAAACCCCAAAGAATTCTTAGAGAGGGAAAAAAAAATCCTTCTCCCCACCCTGCCCCCTGTGGTTGTCTAGGATGGAAGTCTGTTTTCCAAAGTTTTCACATTCCTGTAACCTTTGCAGCAATATGTCACCTTACTTAATTATCACATGTATTAATTTTCACTTAATTGTCACCTGCGTTCTGTTTTGCCTTTTGTTTGCATTTTCCCACACATGAGTATAAAAATCCTCCAAAACTTGAACAAGGGGTCTGACTCTTTTGATTTGTGGGTCAGTCCTGCTAGCATCAAATTAAACTTCCTCTCCTCATCTGAAAGGAAAAAACAACTTTCCATTTCTTATACACTATTGTATTCTACTTCTCCACTTCCTTTCCAGCTAGGCTAAGGAAACACACTGCTTCTTTGGGGGGCCAGAAACAAAAGTCTCTTATCAGAAAACACAGAAAATAATCATTTAGCATCATGACCACTCGCTCTGGTTAACATTAGCCATTAGGTCCTTAGCTGGACAGAAGCTTCTTTGTCACCTTTTCATTTCACAAATCTGCTCCGTCTTGGGACTCACTAGTGAAGCTTGCTGGAAATTCAGAATCTCTAGATCCTTCCAATTTAATTACATCTTCAGGGGAAACACCTAGGGCCACTTTTTTTGTTTTAAACAACCATCCAAGTAATTCTTTTTATTTTTATTTTACGTATACAAGTCTAATGCCTGCATGTAGGTAAGTGCACTGGTGCTGTACAATGCCCTTGGAGGTCAAAGAGGGCATTGGATCCCCTGGAACTGGAGTTACTGACAATTGTTAGCCACCGTGTGGGTGCTGGGTCCTTTGAAAGAACCTGGGTCCTTTGAAAGCACAGCCAGTGCTCCTAATCGCTACGCCATCCCTCCAGTCTCCCATCCAAGTAATTCTTATGATGAGATATGTCTTTGAAACATGGATCTTGGGATTATGTTCATCTTTTTTTTTTTTTTTCAATGTTCATCTTTTTAAAAATTCATTCTTTGTGGCCGGTGAAATGGCTCTGCAAATTGAGGTGCCTGTCACCAAACCTGACAATCTGAGTTCAATCCCCAGGACCCACATGGTGGAAGGAAAGAACTAACTCCTACGAGTTGCTCTCTGACCTCCACATGTGTACACATACACACACTTAAAACTTTTAAAATCCACTCATAGCTCTGACTTTCTGTGCGTCTGATGACTAGAACATAGACTGAAAAGAAGTACACCATCTAGAGATGTAGCTCTGTTGCCAAAATGCTGGTCTAGCACACTAGGAAACCCTGGGTTTGATTTCCAACACTGCAAAAAGTCAGGCATGGTGGTGCACGGCACGCTGGAGTAGAGGCAGGAGGACCAGAATTTTAAGGTCATCCTCGGTTACATGGAGAGTTTGAGCCCAGCATGGGCTACATGAGACCTGGTCTCCTAATAAAACAAACACAAAAGTATACATAAGGGCTGCTAGGGCTGGAGAGATGGCTCAGTGGGTAAAGTGCTTGTCATACAATGTGACAACCCAAGCTCAATCCCAGGGACCCACATGGTGAAAAGACAGAACTCACTCCAACAAACTGTCCTTTCCACTCGTGCTGCGGCATGCATCCCTGCACTCACACACACACATCATACACACACAATAATTAACCAAACAATCAAGTTTTAAAAATAAAAAAGAACTAGCTTGCTGGAACCTAGCCTACTTTACGTGCTAGCCTTTTCATAGTATGAGAATGCGCAGGCTGTTCTTCACTGTTAACTGAACGCATTATCTTGGGGTATGGGTCCCAGGCATTGCCTTAAGCAGAGAAGCCACCTCTAAATTCAATGTTTGAAGCATTATCCTGTTCTCTACCTCAACGGTCAGGGAAAGGATGACCTTGTCCAGCAGGCACTAATCAAAGACCTGTGCGAACTGAATAGGCTATGTCTCAAGCTCAAAGGCAAGGCAGAAGCTTGGGAAGAGCTTCCTGGTGGTAGCCTAACATGCCAGTGGAGGGGTGTGCACATGCCTATTTCTCTCTGTGATGTGGACTGTAGATCTCAGCACAGAGAAGGCCCCCATCCCATGGATGGCAAGGGGTTCAAAGTGAGCAAATGAACAAATGGGCATGTGGCATTGACAAATAAAAACATCACATAATTGAGAGGAGTCTTTGGGGAGAGTAAAGCATTATTCAAAAATGTCCTCATATCCCAGATAGAAAACTTTTACCAGCTTTGAACCTGAATAATTGACATGGACATTTACTTTCAGAACAGGAAAAATGATCTCAAGAGGCCCATAAAAGTACAAAAAGAAAAGAAAATGAGCCAAGTGTGGCTTGGGGAGCAGCAGCAGCAGCACACAAGGTAACATCAATACATTCCCCCCTCCGCCCCAATGTGGCAAACACAGCACACTTCAGTGCCCTGATTCACAAGAACAAAGACTAAACAAGAAAGGAAGAGCTCAGGTAGAGGGAGGGCCAGACCCCAGTGGAGACAGAATGGAGAAGAGGGCAAGGACAGCATGCAACACATCATGCAGGGACTTGTGAGGACAGGTGGGCACTGGGCAGCACTTGGTGGGAACAGAGGACCAGAGCGAGAGACACACCTCAATCACACAAACAAACCGCTTACCCTCCGCTTTAGTGGTAGTACCATCTTTAAGCAAATTAAAAAACAAGGGAGGGATAACAGGGAACAGTTAGTAACATTCAGAAAATTAAAAAAGCAGAATGTTATTAGCTACTAAAAAAGCAAAATGTACAATTTAAAACAAAACCAAATGGGAATGAGTTCAACAGCAAAGCAGAGTCGGAAGCTGGTTATGGGCACCTTCCTAGCGTTAGCTCAGCAGTATCATGTGGTTTTGCTTTTGGAAAACAGAACAGTGACCCAGGCTGTGCCACTGTAGAAAGCATGACTTGGGGTCTCTGTTTTGACAACCGTGTCATCCTTGGAAAAGTTCCCTTTAAAATTCTAACAGGAGGCAGGAGTAGAGGAGGTACTAAAAGTTCAAGTTCCATGGAGTCACCCCAAGAGCAGAGGCGAGTGAGAAGCTGCGAGGCTGTAGCAAGGCCTATCCCAACTACACGCCCAGCAGCAGCGGCAGCTGTCACGCTCAGTACCTGCATCCAGGCCTACGTACTCCAAGTCTTCCCTCATGTGTCTGGACTCTAGAAGTTTGGAAAAGGATTATCATTTTTAATGCTACCTTCTGCAGTCAAGTGTCACTGGTCAACCTAAGAGACCACATCACATTCTCAGTAGGAGTATGCACTATTCATTCTGTGTTTGAGGGGACATAAGGAAAAGTAGAGGTGGTATTCTCAGGGGGGAGGGGGAGAGAATCTTCAGTGTGCCAGTCTTGTCTGAAGAGGTGACCCTGAGCTGAGAGTGTCCTCAACACTTCTCAAGGTTCAGCTGTCTGTCATCCCAAACTCCTGAGGCTTTCATCAGTACTGGGAGACTCTACTTCAGGCCTCAATTAAACACCCCAGATGTGCATAGGGAAACAAAGACCCTGAGTACTCTAAAGGCTGGTGTGGAAGCAATCAAACAAATGCTAACTGAAAATACTAAAGGTGAGCCTGGCATGCTGGTGCACACCTTTGATCCCATCACTCAGGAGACAAAGGCAGACAGATCTCTGTGAGTTCCAGGCCAGCCTGGTCTACATAGTAAGTTCCAGAACAGCCAGGACTGCATAGTGAGATCCTGACTCAAAACAGAACAAAACAAAAAAACCAACAACAAAAGAAAACTAAATGTGGATCAGAAGTATTGAAACCCAGGTACGTACTTGGATGGGGCTAAGATTTACACAACTTACTCACCATGGGAGGGAAGAACCATGACTTCTCCCCTGCTCAATCATTATAAAGCAAAATAACATCCTAACACTTGTACATTAAAGGTACAATAGTTACCATGGTGAAGAAAAGAGCTTGTTTGGGTATCTTTCCACGAGAATAGATGAGGTTTTGCCAGAGAAATACAAATGTCTGACACAACAGCTCCAGGATATATACCTCTCAAACTAATAATGTTCTCAACTCCTTTCCCCCACCTGGAAGAACCTTCCTGTAATTCCACTGATCCTCAGCACAGATCTGAGTCAGGAGGCTATCACTACCAGTACGTCACCGGCAGGAAATAGACTCAAAGTGTGTGAGGTGTGCTCATGGTTACAGGTAACCAATAGGACCTTCTTTGGGTACTCTTTTTTTCCCCGTGCATCCAGTTTCAAAGCATTTCAGAACTTTCATGTTAGAACTAACCTTGGAATTTCTTAGCAGGTCACATAAGTAACTCAGTTTCAGTAGTTCATGTTTTAATTTCACTCATTTCCTTAAATCCACAGTAGGATCAATTCAGCTAAGTCCTGAGATCTGGGGTTTTAATGACTTGGTAATCACAAAAATACATGAAATGTGCCACCAGCCTTACACAGAGAGGGTGTTAAGTGTCTGCTGGCAAGATGAGTAAAGGACCTACTATTCTGTCAGATACTAAGAATTTGGAAAATAATTAAAAGCAATTCTTTTAGGCAATCATTAGAGCAAGGGTGTATTCCTCCTAGGAGACATGTGACAGCTGCCTTTTAGATAGCCATGCACAAGTCAGTTAATGGGTCGGTCCATCACATACCTTTGGAATCATCCTGTCACCCCTAACTCTACTGTGACACTGAGCCACAGTAACTGGTGAGTCCCTTTACTGAGCTGTCTGGCTCTGTTCCCACCAGTGCTGGGAGGGGAAAAGCCAGAGCTGGTAGTATGGGACGTACTTGAGTATGGCTTGAATACTGGTTGGGCCTGCTGCAGAGGAAGAGGACATGAGGACTGCACAGTCTATAAATACACATGTTCTTACTGAACAGGATGAGGCTCCAGAGAAAGGGGACACTTGACAGAGAGTGGCTGGGAACTGTCCCCAAGTACATAGTCACTGATGCTTCAGTACCACCCGGCAACACTGAGGCTTCCCTCAGCCCACTAAGGGGCCAGGGTTGCTGGCACAGTAGGACAGGAGGGGGATCGGTTACCTAAAGATGCGTATGACCCTGGAGGCAATGCTGCCGCAGAGCTGAAGGCAGTAGAGCCTGATGATGATGAGACTTTGGATTTGGCACTGGCTGCTGCATTCACATCGATGTCACTTCGAGACCGCTGGAGGGATCCAGACGTTGACACAGATTTGGTACTAACTGTAGAGGCTTTAGTGAAGGAGAAAATGTCAAGAAGGGCCACACACCACTTCAAACACATACTGTTAGGTGACACTGCTCTGGTTTTCTTGGAAACCAAGACCAAGTTGTAACAAATGTTGGCATCCACAGGAGGGATGAAGCTCCTCACTGCCCTGAAGATGGGGTTCAGGGAACGGGAAAGAAACCAAGTGACCTCACCCATATGGCACCCAGTAATTGAAAACTATAGACCTAAGGATATGGCCCTCATGTAAAATGAATAAAGTGTCCCCACTCTCAGGACACAGGCCTCTCTAGTTTCAGGTAGCCACCAAGCTGCTGCCCTCACTCTCCTGTGTGATTTGAGAGAGGAGGAAGGGGGCGCTGACTGCATGGAGGTGGAGAGGGGAGACTACAGAGCCTGATTTCTGCCTGCCTAGCCATAGTGACAATGTGGGCAGCTGAACCTGGTCAAGTGGAGCCCTGCTGAGGACAGTCAGAGTGGAAAGCAAAATAACATCCTAACACTTGTACATTAAAGGTATAATAGTTACCATGGTGAAGAAGAGAGCTCAGTAACTCCAAACTTAGTGGGGCAGAGAATGGGCCACGGTATCTTGCACTGAGCTGGGGAACCCGCCTCCCACCCACGGAGCTCTGGTTGCAGTCTTACCTCTTGATGTGGTACTGCCAGTGGGACTTCTTTTGGCAGAAAGTGGCCGGCTGCAAAGAAAAGTGTACATGTGTACATTATCACAGGTATGCTTTACCTGTAGTGTATAACTACAATAGAGAACCTTACAGCAAAGCATTATTTTAGGGTTTTCAGAACTTTTCAGGCAATTCACTGTCTTATAAACCCCATTTGGAACAGAGACTTAGCAATATGTTTGGCATGATCTTTCAAACACAGAGCAAAACTAGAGACAGAAATCAGGAGTATAGAGTGGAGATGCTAATAGGCTAGGCACCAATTTTCAATGCCTTCCCTTTCCAAACCTGTCTTGGGAGACTCCCTAAAACATTACTGTGTACACTTCACACTACTCTATATTCACTATGTTATTCTAAAACTATTCCAGAACACTACAGAAAATAAAGAAAATTGGGGCTGGAGAGATGGCTCAGTGGTTAAGCACAGTGACTGCTCTTGCAGAGGACCTGGGTTTGAGTCCCAACAACCATCCGGGAACTCCAGATTCAGGGGATCCGACGCCCTCTTCTGACCTCCATGGGCACTGCACAACATGGGGGCACCAACCTACATGCAGGCAATATACTCATACACATAAATTAAAAGTAATAAATAAGTTTTTTTTTAAAAAGAAAATAAAACTACATTTGGCAGAGCCCAAGGCCACCAGTTTCCCACCTGCCTCACATTATCTTACCTAGAACCAGAATCTATCTGAAGTCTGGGGAACCCTTAACAGGTATAAAACACAGTTGGAATTTGTGTCTTTGTGTACAAAAAAAATTGTTATTATTTTTGAGACACTGTCTATGTAGCCCTGGCTGGCCTGAAACTGGCCATTATGTAGACCAGACTTGGCCTGGAATTCACAGAGATCCACATGCTTCTACCTCTCCAATGCTAGGATTAAAGGTGTGTGCAACCATGCCCAGCTAGTAAACTTTTAAATACACAACACTGTTGTTGGTGACCCACAAAAGCGAGGCCCTTACTTGAGACTCTCCTGAGAGCTGGAAGAGGAGCGGTCTGACTGAGGCAGAGACACAATGCTGTCAGAGTTCTTCAAGTGGGACTGCAGGGCCTTCTGATAGGAGGACTCCAGAGTGTGGTACAAGTGCTCTGCTTCTCTGCTGAAGTGACTGTGGAAGCCCCAGTAGCATCTAGGGAAGAGACAAACTCCTGGTCTAGTCAATGCATACTCAGGGGTTTCCCACTGAACTCATGAGCATACCACGCAGCATCTTGGGGGACCAGACTCTTCCACTTCCCTGTTTTGATGGTTCAGGGGATCAAATCCAGGGCCGTACATATGCTAGATAAGCTCTTTACCACTATGCTACATCCCTGGCCCAAAGACAGTAAGTCTTAACATCACAATTCTGGTTACAGTCACAGGGCAAATGATCCCTAGGGAGGACTGGATACTGGGGCTGTGGTCACATGGCTGAAGAATTTTCAGTTCCACCAGGAGTTGGAAACTAAACATTATCACCATGACACCCTACTTACAGTCAATCCGATTCCCCCCTCCTACGATTGATGTTGCTGAGCAATCATTTGATACTTGCAAACATGATGTCAGGAGGAGAATTCCTTGTGACTGAGTTCTTCATGGTAAATCAGTGAAGCACATTGGATCATGATGTGGCTTTTAAAGGGCTTAGCGAATGAATACAGAGTAGGAATGCAAATGTTTTTCTCATTTATGTGATCATTTCTCCCAAGTTTGAAAATAAACATTCTATCATTAACCTCACTCCTATTTATACTCAGTATCATTAGTCCAACCACCCAAACAACAAAACAACAACAAAAAACTTAGAGGAACACTCTAAAATGGACTTTTGGAGTCTCACTTGAAAGTCATGATTAACAAAATATGCTCAGGTAACTGAATTGATTCTAGTAAAGCAAGCCACATAGGTGTCTGAGTGGCAAACAGGGCACAAGAGAAACTTACTTTCTGGCTTCTATCCTTGCTTCAGAATCGGCATCATGTATTCCTTTCTTTATTGTTTCAGCTAATACTGATATGTGTCTAGACATTTAGGAAAGAAGGCAATAACACCCATTAAATATATGGCTTTCTGTGGATGAAAATAGGCATGTGAATCAAGTTCAAAACATCAACATGGCCTTCAGGCCAACATCAGTCAGTTAACACACAGCTTAGAGGTCTCTCTTGGGGCCTTGAACTTTTCACAGTGGCTGCTTCCCTTTCCCAACCCTCACCTCACTCTCACCTTAAGGACACAGATAATCTTACTGTCTTCTGTGAGCTTTTAAATCATAACTGATTCTTTTGTTTTTTTTTTTTTGTTTTATGTGTATGTGTGTATCACCTGCATGTAGGTAAGTGCACCCGTGTCATGTAATGCCCACAGAGGAGAAGAGGCTCCATCAGATCCCCTGGAACTGGAGTTACAGACAGTTGTTATTTTTATTTTATGTGTATGTGTGTATTGCCTGCATGTAGGTAAGTGCACCCGTGTCATGTAATGCCCACAGAAGTCAGAAGAGGCTGTTGGATCCCCTGGGACTGGAGTTACGGACAGTTGTAAGCTGCCATGCGGGTGCTGGGATTCAAACCTGGGTCTTCTGTAAGAACAACCAGTGTTCTTAACCTTTGAGCCATCTCTCCAGCTCCAATAACTGATTCTTTTTTAAACACACTTATTTAGCCTAATCTTTAATGAATCTGAACAATAAAACCCTATCTTTCCATGGCCAGAGTTAGTTTCTATAGAGATTATGGAATGCTAACAATAATCTTAAAATTAAAGAGGTGGTCTGCACATTTCTGCAATGAAACAGTGTTTTTCTTTCAAGTTTCATTGGCATTTAATTGTTAATAAGTGTTTAAGAGAAAATGGCTTGGGGCTAGAGAAATGCCTCAGCTGTTAAGTGCACTAGCTGCTCTTGTAGAGGACCTGGTTCAGTTCCTAACACCAACATGGTGGCTAACAACAATCTGCCAAGGGATCCAACACCCTCTTCTGGCCTCCAAGGGCACTGCACACACAGGTAAAATTACATACATGCTGGCAAAACACTAATACACATAAAATGATAGTGATAAGAGAAAAGGTCTTGCTATGTTGCATAGGCTAGCCTCGAACTTATGATCCTTTTGCCTCAGCTTCTCAAGCAGCTGGGACCACAGGTGTGTACCATTACACTAAGCATAATGGGAGAATTTTTTAAAAATCAGTTAACCATTTTATAAATAGGTATTATCTTTAGTTATAGTCTATCCTAGATCAGAAAACAAATCAAGGACTGGAGAGATGGCTCAGCAGTTAAGAGCACTTCCTGTTGTTGTAGAAGACCTAGAGTTTGGTTGCTATCATCCATGTGGTGACTCACAACAACCTGTAACTCCACTACAGGGAGAGTCGATGCCTCAGACCTCCCCGGGCAACCACACTCTCTCTCATACATATAATTTTAAAAACAATAAATATTCATTTATAAAAAGAAAAAAATCACCAACATGCTCAGAGAACATTTAACAGTTTTTTTGTTTTGTTTTGTTTGTTTTATTTTATGTGTATGTGTGTATTGCCTGCGTGCAGGTAAGTGCACCCGTGTCGTGCAATGCCCGTGGAAGACAGAGAGGCTGTCAGATCTCCTGCAACTGGAGTTACGGACAGTTGTTAGCCACCATATGGGTGCTGGGATTCGAATTCGGGTCTTCTGCAAGAACAACCAGTGTTCTTAACCGCTGAGCCATCTCTCCAGCCCCATCTAACAGAGTAAGACCACAGTCTCCAAAGTGAATGGTTTGAACAAATTCATAGAACAATGGTACTGACCAATCTGACCTGCTTTCAAAGTCCTTGCTTCATTCCTTCCTTAACTCCTTCTGTAAATATTCAGGGATCACCTAAACGCAGCACTGACAGAGTTGGTGAATGACCATGTTGAGGCTACATCTGAACTGCAAAATCAACACACCATAAAGAGGATATAATGCCCAAAAGGCAAAAAAGAGAAAGTATTTAAAAAGATAGGCTATCTTCTTAAGTAGCCTATTTTCATATGAAATTTTATCTCTGGGAGGCTTGGCTGTGTGTTTTCACTGAGCACTGTAGTGTGGAATTGGATTGCTAGTACTTAAAACAGCACTATTAATCAAGTGCTAGAGCTAAGTAGTAATAGGGACACTCATGGGAACAAAAGAAATAAGTTAATTCATAAGGCCTGTTGCTGTGGAACTGGCCTTCATCCCTTTCCCTTATCAACAGATAAAGAAGGGCTGGAGAGATGGCTCAGCATTTAAGAATGCATTCTTTTTCAGAGGATCTGAGTTTGAATCCTAGTACCCATGTCACGAGGCTCACAACTGCCTGTAACTCCAGCTCCAGGGGATCCAAATGCCCTCTTCTAGCCTCTGCAGACACTGCACTCAAGTATACAAGTACATAAATACACATACAGACACACACACACATGCATACATATAATTTAAAAAAATTTTTTTAATTTTATTTATTATTTTTATTTTATGTGTATGTGTATATTGCCTGCATGTAGGTAAGTGCACCCGTGTCGTGCAATGCCCGCAGAGGACAGAAGAGGCTGTCAGATCCCCTGGAACTGGACTTACAGACAGTTGTTAGCTGCCATATGGGTGCTGGGATTCAAACCTGAGTCTTCTGCAAGGACAGTCAGTGCTCTTAACCGCTGAACCGTCTCTCCAGCCCTATTTTTTATTTTTTATGAGTGTATTGCCTGTATGTATGTAAGTGCACCTGTGTCGTGTAATGCCCACAGAGATCAGAAGATGGTGCTGAATTTTCCTGGAACAGATGTTGTTAGCCACCATGTAAGTTCTAGGAATCAAACCCAGGTCCTCTGCAGGAGCAATCAGCGCTCTTAACTGCTGAACCATCTCTCCAGCCGCCACATACACATAATTTTAAAAACAGAAATAAATCTTTTTAAAAAGGGAGGGAAAAAAATCCACCAGGGACAAAATGATGCCAAGATGCCCAGGTACAAAGTAGCCATTGACCTACATGCTATGTGGGAAAATTCCTTTGGAATATAAGGAGGAAATTATAAAGGGAATACTGTCTACATGACTAACAAACTCTAGACTCCTGTAAGAACCCTAAAACATCCTGTTCTTTTCTCACCTGGTAGATAGCCTGAGTTTTCACAATAGTGCTTCCAATTAAAACATTTGCTTTGAGAGTTCATACTCAGTTCCTGTGGTTATTTCTATAATCACTAGGACACGTTCCCTCACATTCGTTATCACTAAGATGAAAAATGCTTTACAAACTATAAGATAAACATTCAAAACTGTAGCACAACACTACTATCTACTGCTTCTAAACTCAATTCAGAATGACAGACATCTAAAATTGACAGAATCTAAAAAAAGTCAAAGATGGAACCTCAAAATTAATTATATATTAAAAATAATATATAAAAATTAATTAATTATAAAGACAAGCTTCTTCAGGAATTTTGCCACAATGCTACTTTTCAATTCTGATGATGTGAAAGTGGTCAGCTACAAACCTGAATAAAGACAACTGCTAGCTAACATAGATGGAGCAAAATCTCTCTAATGAGTGAAATTCCTGTAAAGTATCTAGACTGAGGACAGCGTTAGACACTAAACAACAGAACAGAACAAGCACCAGCCGAGCCTCCAGCTCTGTAATCATGATAATGAAGACTAGTATTTCTTTGGGGAGAGCATACTATTTTTTTTTTTTCTTGAGACATGGTCTCTAGACTAAGCTGATTTCAAATTCCCTATGTAGCCATGAATGACCTTGAACTTTCAATCCTTCTGCCTCTTGGAGTTGGGATTACAGGCATGTGCTACCACACCGGGTTTATATGGTGGTGAGGGATGGAAGCCAGGGCTTTGTGCATGCAAAGTGAGCTCTTGACCAACTGAGCTACAATCCCAACAGCATACTAACATTCTAAAGGATGTCAGTTCCTAAAGCTTCTACCAGTACGAAGTGGCTCACATCAGCAGAAACCAGTCATGAAACACATGCTTAGATTCATTCCCTTCTTACACAAGGTGGGCTACACCACTTGCTGAAGCACACAATCCCAAGACTCTATCTAGACTGCAGTTTCAAATCACAGATGCTCACCTTTCCAGTGAATGTGTCTGCCATTCTTGTAAAAGTAAATCTAAAAATTCAAAACAGCGCCTGAAAAGCGGTAAGAAACAAACAGAACTTAGTAAAGAGCCTGTTAGTGAAAATGAAAACAACTTTTTGCTTATATGTCCTAGTTTATCTTTTTAAAATTAGTAAGTTTCTTTTCATTGTCATGATTAAAAACAACAACAAAAAAAATGGAATGTAGAGAAGGATTAGAAATGACTGAAGACCAGGTCACCGAGATGGCTCAGTGGATAAAGGCACTTGTTGCTAAGCCTGATGATGTGAGTTCAGTTCCTAAAACCTATATGGTGGAAGGACAGAACTGACTCCCACAAGGTGTCCTCCAAATTCCACATGCGCTGCTCCCCAAATGTGGGAGAGTGTGTGTGTGTGTCTGTGTGTGTGTCGATATAGAAATAAAGAACTGAAGATGAAGTAACAAAGCACCAATGGCGACCACAGGGACTCAGAAATAGGCACAAGAATTTCCCTCCAACCAGAAGGCTAGTGGGGGACTGAACCCAGATTATCAGGCTTGGCAGCAAATAACTATGTACTGAGACATCTCTCTGGTACCAAAATATTAAAATCTTCATCTTGGCCCAAGAAGCATTTATTAAAGTGATTTTAAATGATACTAAAAATTTCAAACACTAATTTTTATCCATGGAAGGAGATTTGGTATTGGTCTTAGGTTTCAGATACTTTCGAGATAATAAAAAAAAAGCACTTCCAACATTTACCTTCTTACTGCAACAGACTTAGAGGTACAGTTGCTTGTTATGACAGGAATTAGCCGAGGGATGTGCGTGTGCTTTGGAGAGAAATGGAAAACAGAGGTGAGCACTTGCAATACAGAGCCAAAACAAGACACAAGAGCCACTGCTCATGTCCCTGACCTACTTCTAAGCAACTGAAATGTCACCATTTAAGAAGGAAACAGAATTTCATTGAAACGTCACAGGCCATTACAATATTGAGAGAGCCAGGAACAGAAAAAGGGTGAAACAGAAATCAGTCTAAAGTCATAGCAGTCACTGAGATCTGTGTGTGTTCAGAGACTCCTCATGTCAATCCAACCTGATACTGTTTCAATGGAATATACCAGTGGTTTATGCTACAAGCAAGTCCAAGCAAGAGCAGTAAGAACTAAACATAACACCATAAACTGTGAGGATCAAGAACACTCTGAATTAAAGATTCTTCAAATTACATGTACGTATTTTTATTTGTGTACATGGATGTGTTGATGTATCTGTGCACACACACATAGTGGCATGCATGTGGAGGTCAGAGGACAACTTGTAGGAGCCATTTCTCTCCTTCCACCATGTGGGTCATGGGGATTGAACTCAAGTCCTTGGGCTTGGTGGCAGTGCCTTTACTCACTGAGCCATCTCACCATCCTGAGTTAACCATACTATCACATTCCCAGGTTTCAAGAGTTGTCTCTGGGGAAAAACTAGCCCTTAAAGATAGGGATGGGGGAATAGAGAAAAGTTCTGTTTTAAGCCTTTTTGAACTACTAGGTTTTCCTGAAAATTAATACCTGGGCAGTTACTTAAATTTAAGTAAGTGCTATAAAAGTGGTGCTGGGTAAAGAGCCAAACCATAAGCAAAACCAGCTAAAACGGAAGGACTGGGCTTAGGAAAGGAAAATCGAGAGTGGTAGAGGGCAGACAAGAGCCAGAAGACAAGGCCAGCAGTGGAAGAGGAGGTCCAAATACTTAGAACCAATGGTGGGCAAGTCCAAGACCAGCCTCTTAAGCAACTGTGAGCCCACCCACACGTCCATGACAGATCCTACAGAGCTTACATGCTGCCATCTCATGGGGGGAAAGGACAGTGTCATATACATACAGTGACTGCGGTGAAACAGTATTACCTCTGCTATGTCCTGCCAGCCATCAATATGACCACTTGAGTGTTTTATGAGTGGGCCTAGGACACACTTACCCGGATGATTAGTCTAACAGCTACTACACCAGAAGTGGCCATAATTTTGGCACTGTTTGGGATTAAGTTAAAGATAGTTGGCATGATGGCTTCAGCTCCATGGTCAAATTTGTTCCCCAGAACTGATGATAGATGCCTGCAACAAGAAAGGAGCCTGGGCTATAGTCACATCTTATACACAGGGAAGAACAGAAACCTCTTAACTCTGAGAATCTTCCTTCATAGTTCTCTAGGACCAAAGACAAGGGTCAAAGATACTTTCAAAATGAAGTCTAAAATGTGCAAGTGGAAAAGTTGGCAAAAGCCATTAGGCAAAAAGTTTTTCCTAATCAGCTCCAACTGAGTATTAAAATAACAAAAACTCCAAACCCCAGCAAAAGCAATACTTTTAATTACTAATAATAACTTTAAAGCAATACTTTTAAATACTAATAAAACATTAAATATGAAAAAACCCTCTTGCCCCTTTTTATTTTACACATGAAACATGATGCTTTAACATCTGCCTACCCCTAAAACTTTAATAATTACAAGCCCCTCAGCTGCTGCAGCTGCTATATAAAGTAATCTAGCAGTCTAATACATTCAAACACAAAGTTTAAGTTTAGCTAGTATAAAACATTATTTCAGTCAATGTTCTTTGTTTTTCTTTGCTTGCAGTTCCAGGTATTACCTAGGAGCTATGTGCATGCTAGGCAAGTATTTTCCCACTAACCATATGCCCAGCCCCTGTCTGTACTTTTGTTTTTGTTTTCTGAGACAGGGTCTCCCTGTAGCCAGCCCCAGCTGTCCTGGAACTACATAGACCAGGCTGGCCTCGAACTCACAGAGATCCGCCTGCCTCTGCCTCCCAAGTGCTGGGATTAAAGGCATGTGCCACCTGGCTTCCCTGTCTGCACTTTTATGTCAGCATACTCCTCTAGAAACAAGCAAACATTCCAATATTCATTTTGTATCTTGTAAGCAAAAAAAAACAATGAAAAATCTGAAAACTAGGATTCTGTAAAATTTCATTTTTTCTTATTTATAGTAACAGAGGCTTCAGAGATATGTCACTGAGTGAAACTTAAAATCCATCATACCCTACATAACAGGGCAGGAGCTACTGTAACAGTATGGATGGTGTGCTAACAGGCAAGGGCCTTGGAGATCAGTCAGAGATTCCATGAAGCCACCCCAAAGACATGTCAAGCGGTCATCTCTGAAGCTCTGGGAGAGACTATTTACAGTGTTGGGGAATGTGGCGCATTGTGGTCCTTACCCCAACGTGATACAAGCTTCCCGCACTACCTGAGACCGCAGGTCCTTAGCAGAGAGTTTAAAAGCTCCATCCAAAAGGCGCAAGTGTTGAAAGAAGTTATCGTACTCAGCAGCACCAGCCAAGAGTAAAGATCTAATCTTTTTTAGCTAATGGGAATGGAGCAAAGTCAAAGATACACAAAATAGTTCTTAGCAATGAATATACATAACAAAAGCCATCAAATACAAGAGACAAACATTAAAGTTAAAAGATAATAGATATCTATTTTAAGAAGATTTTAATTTTGTGTGTGTGTGTGAGAGAGAGAGAGACAGAGAGAGAGAGACAGAGAGACAGAGAGACAGAGAGAGAGAGAAAGAGAGAGAGAGAGAGAGAGAGAGAGAGATCCCCAGGAGCTGGAGTTAAGGTGGTTGTGAGCCATACAGTGTGAGTGCTGGGAACCAAACACATCCTCTAGAGGAGCAGCAAGTGCCCTTAACTGTCAAGTCATGTCTCCAGTCCTAGAAGCCATTTTTGCCAAGACGATTTGACCAGGTAATTATTACCTTAGATATTATTACCTATAAATCACAATGAACAAATCAGATCACAACTAAGGCCCCATTTTAAAATGCAGTACCTGCGATAAATAAATTCTTTTTTACTGAGAAATATGTTTGTATATTTAGGTTTATGTACTAACAGTATCTAAGTACCACTGTGCTGTAAAAAGCAGAGTTTTCCATATCCCACTTCAACTGCCTTTTATTTAATCGATCAAAACAGGAATCATTCCTACACTATTTCCATATTTTCCTCTAGTGTATCATTAACTGGTTAGTCTGAATTTGAAATAGAATATAATAGCAATTTTATCATCACCTTGCTGGTCAACCACTGTAAAGAAGATACATCCTAACTTTAATGTTCAACCTACATGCTTTCCTTCTTTTTAAAATTCTTTTTGTTGTTGTTGGTGATGGTGGTGGTGGTGATGGTGGGGTGTGTGTGTGTGTGTGTGTGTGTGTGTGTGTGTAAGATGAGTCAGTATATTTGAATGTATATGAGCGAAGGTACGCACGCATCAGTGTGTATGTGGAAGTTCAAGGACAATCTTCAGGTATTGGTTCTTGTCTGTCCACCTTGTTTGAGATCAGGTCTCTTCAGGTTGCTGTATAAGACACACTGGCTGGATTGTGAGGTTCCTGGAGATTCTTGGGTCTCTGCCTTCCATCTCCCTTAAGTACACAGGGTCTGGCTTTTAAGTGGGACCTAGGAATCTGAACTCAGATGTCAGGCTTACACAGCAAGAGTTACTTGCTGAGCAATCTCCTCCCCCTTCACTTAATCCACCTTTGTTTTATTTTTATTGGGGGCAGGGGTTATTTTTGAGACAAAGTCTCCCTGTAGCCCCAGCTGGCCTGGAACTCAATTGTAGATCAGGCTGGCCATGATCTCAGAGATCTGCCTGCCTCTGCCTCCTGAGTGCTGGGACTATTTTTGCTACACCTTGCCTGGCCCTTAGCCCACTTTTAAAAACAGAAGAGACACATTCTTTAGCAAGTGATAGGTATAATATATATACACATATATAATTTTTAGCAAGTGATATATTTATGGAATGTGTGTGTGTGTGTGTGTCTGTGTGTGTGTGTGTGTGTGAATATTGAAGGAAATTCCCTGAAATGCTATTTCACTGCCAAACAACTGCAGAATGAAGTACTAGGGCCATCGGACATTCCACTGGCAGGTCTTTGCGAAGAGAATACCAGACATGTAAAAGTGTAAGTTGGTATGTTTTAAAGTAGAAGTAGGGCTGGGTGGTGGCACAGGAGCATAACTTCAGCACTTCACAAAACAAATTTTAAGCCCCAAACCAAAGCAAAAAATAATCTTTTAAAAAAAAAAAAAAAAAAGCAAAACATACAGTAAAGGTAAAATGTAAATATGGCAATTTCTATTTAAAATATTCACTATTTAAGACTCAGTGCTATCAGCCCATCTTGTAACAAAGCATTCTGTGTAAACAAACAGAGCTGGCCTCACGGGAGCTGGCACTTACAGCATTTACTCTCTGTTCCCAGTCATGCTTGTCGTCAGACAGTATTTCTCTAATTTTGTTTATGGATTCTTCTAGGTCTCGGCTGGAATAAATCTGTAAGCAAAATTAATTTACAATCAACAGAAGACAATGCAGAATTTAACATGATTTAAAAAAAAATACATGACATCAAGTGTAATGAAAATAATCTTTTAAGAAGTGGTGAGCAATCCTCTGGGCAAGCTCCTGTTGACAGCAAACAGAAGCCCCTAGATTTGCTGCCACATGTGAGCAACCTTGCCTTGAACACAGCTGTACCATAAATGCAAAGGAGATTTCACATACAAGAGAAAGCAACCAACGTCCGAGGTGAGTTGTCCATTACTGCCTGGGGTATTACCTATAACATCACCTTAATGCCTCTAATCCTAGAAAGATTTTGAACTTTTCATCTTATTTATCAGAACTGTATGTATGACACATGTTCGAGTAGAGGCACACATGTGCCATGGGGTGAGTGGAGGTCAGAAGACAACTTTGGGGAGTTGGTTCTCTTCTTCTACTGTGGGAACTGGAAATCAAACTCAGGTCTTCAGGCCTGCATGGCAAGTTCTTTTACCTGCAGAGCCAACTAGGTTGTCCTCTAATTCTAAACACTTTCAAGTCTATTTGCTCATTAATCCTATAAGACAGCAACCAAGAATAAAGGTCAAGTTCTAAGACTGAACCTCAGCCTGTGGAGCCTGCACTTGATCTGCACATGTATGGCACCCTGGGGAGCAAGAAGAGCTACAAGTACCAAATACTCAAATGCTGTAGGAATCCAGGGAACAGTGCACCGAGGTTGAGAAGCATCAGCCCTGGTTCGCAGAAGGCGCTGAGGCAGCAAGTGGGCTGCAGCACTTCATCTGTTAAGTGGCTGACTGAAGCATCAAAGATGATAGAACATCAAACCATTCTCTTTAGCTTCTCAGACATGAAAACCTTTTACATTTAGAATCTCTCCTAAGGGGGGCGGGGATCCTTAAATAAATGTGTCCTTATCTCATCTAACCTAGTTATCCTTTTTTTTCTCTTTTCTGTGACCCAATAAACTTATTTCATTCTAGAGTTAACTTCTTTCCCGTTCTTCCTGAGAGATCATCTAGGGCCTGGACTTCTGTTCCTCTTGGCTTAAAGGGCTCTCATACTTGTACCCCAGATCTCCTATAGTTCTGGCAGCTCCAATATCCACACCTGCTAAAGAATTCTGCTCGGAGCAGTGCTGTGGTTTGAGTAAGTGTCCCCAAAGACCCACTGTGTAAAACAGCATAGTAGCTGGGGTGGCACTACAGACAGGGAGGAACCTTTAAGAGGTGGTGGTGTTGGGTCAGTGGGGAGGCACATCCTTGGAAGGTAGTTTTGAGAGGGTTGTTGTGAAGCCTCTACTGTCCCCACCCATCCTCTCTCTGCTCCTGTTCTGATGTGCAGTAGCTTTCTTCTAACTGCCATCTGCCTGGCTGAGGTAACGCAGTCAAGGGATGGCTCTCCCTGAGCCTGGGCCACACACATGCACTTTGGACTCTGAACCTCTAAAATTATGAGCTAAATGAACCTTTTTTTTTTCTTTATAAAGTTAGTTGCCATAGGCATTTCATTGCAGTAACATGAAATTGACTGATATATACATATTTGAAAAATGAAACATGAAGACTGTTGCTAGCTCAGTTTTGATAGCAGCGCAGACCCACACTCACCTGTACTACAGGTACATCATCAAAGGCTTTAATAAAGTCCTCTTCATCCACAGCACCAGCACCTTCTTTTGCAGCTGTAAAAAAGGACCCATTTTAAAACAAAGACAATGAATACCTAAACTGTACATATGACATACTTAGAGAAATCTGAATATACATGAATGAAGGATTTTGGAACATTTAAAACTATTTATGTATTTGAGTGTGTGTGTGTGTGTGTGTGTGTGTGTGTGTGTGTGCTCAGAAGGTCAGAAGGGCTGTCAAATCCCATGGAACTGGAGTTACAGGCAGTTGTGACCCATGTGTGGGTCCTCTGCAAGAGCAGCATGCATTCTGTTCTTTACTGCTGAGCCATCTCTCTAGCCCCTTAAAACATTATTTTAGTTTAGTTTAGTTTGTTTGTTGAGACAGGTCTCCCTGGAGTCCCAGCTGGCCTGGAATTTACTGTATAAATCAAATTGGCCTCAATCTCAGAGATCTGCCTGCTGGGATTAAAAATGTGTGCCACCATGCCTGGGTCCTCAAATTTTTTTGTTTTTGAGAAAGGGTCTCCCTATAGCTCCTCGCTACATAGACCAGGCTGACCTCCAAGTCACAGAGCTCCACCTGCCTCTGCCTCCCAAGTGCTGGGATTAAAGGCACGTGTCACTCAGCATTCAAAACTTTTCTTAAAGCCTTCATTGCTTAGAGTGTTGTAGGATGGACTAATGTTACAATAAAGCACAGTAACTCCAGAATGCCATGTGTACTGGTTGAAAGCCACTTAGGGTGAATACTATTTTAAGCAGGCAAAGTTGGGTTTTAAAAGATTTAGATTGTATAAATTACATTAAGACTCTTGATACAACAGAAAATTTAATTCTTTAGGGACTAAGATTATGCTATTGTTGGGAATACAGCATGATACATTTATGAAACAGGCCAAAAGAGTTTCAGTTTCACTCCAATGTTATATTAATCTCAAAACATTTCCATCTCCTAAAATTCAAGATAACTGTCAATTTTTAAAAGATTTGTTTTCATTATTGTTTTTTATGTGTCTGTGTGAATGTATGTATGCCGCATGACTGTGAGCACCAGTAGAGGCCAGAAGAAAGCATTGGATTCCCTGGAACTAGAGCAACAGGCAGTTGTAACATGAGAGCTGGGAACTTGGGTCCTTCAAAAGAGCAAGTGTTCTTAACCACTAAGCTCTCTCTCTCTAGCCCCTCAATGTTTGATTTAACAATCAGTTCCAAGTTTCTCCTACAAAGCTGTTCTAAGATGCTTTATCTATGTAAAAGTTCCTGCGGCTATTGGGAGAAAGCCATTTTTTAATAATATGAACTCTGTGCATGACAAGTGACACTTTATTATTTTTCACAATAACAGTTTTTACACTGGTCATCTCTGAAACCCCCACTAGTGATTGATACTGATTAGCACATCTGTTTTTCTTATGAGACATGTAACCTGGTGTCTAGGATACTTTTAAAAAGAAAAAATTAAAAAGGCTTTCAAGACAGTCTAGGTGGCAGTCAATGTGTTCACTGGAGTGGCAAAGCTGAGGATGTCAGTCACATGCTATGGTGTGGAGCTGAGTCTTCCTTTGCTTTAGCATGAGCATAGGGCCTGATGAGCAGAGAGAGTCTAGGCTGCTATGTCAAGTACCACGTAAGCAACAGCCTGTGGGCCCACAGAATTTGACAAGCGGCAGCTTTAGGAATAGTCAGGACTGTAGTGTTAAGTCAAGAAAGGATGAGAGCAGGGCTGAGGGCAAGGGCCCTTATCTGTAAAACTGACCTAGTCGGGATTTCTGGAAGCACTGTGTGATAAAGAAAGAGGCCCTGTGTGCTCCTTACATACATAGCTGCATCCTCTTAGTGGCTTTCCTGGAACCCAGAATCTTGTATGACTACAGCCCACCCTGCAAGTGCCCCTGCTGATATGGTACAACTCCCCTGATACAAATGTCCCCCAAGTCTTTATGACACAACCTTGACCATGAGCCTCATCCCCCATCCCAAAGGAAATAAAAATATAAAAACCCTGAGTCTGTGAGACAGGTCAACTCTCCAGACTAGGGGTGGCGAGGGGGAGCCCATCTCCTTCAGCCCCAGAGCCGTGTGGAGATGCCCTGTAAGGTTTGCTCCTGATAAAACTGCTTGTTCTATAGAGATCAATTTCTACCTTTCTTTTCTCACTTCATAGTTCCTTACATTGTGGGTGAGGGACAGGCAGGAAAGCAGTATTTGGATCATACAGGAATTGGCTAAGCCTTGTTTGTGGAACTGGTGTTAACTAAGGGCAGATCAAGAACAACAACAAGAAAAAAAGGCATTTAAAAGAAGAAGGTAAAACTGGTGAAATGGCTCAGTAGGTAAAGGAGCTTGCTGCCAACCTTAGCTCAAGCTCCAGAACCCACAAGGTGGAAAGAACTGACTCCTGCAAGCTGTTCTCTGACCTGCACATGCATGCCATGGCATACCCATACCACATACTTACATACACACAAACAAAACAATAAAAAGAAAAGTAGCTTTGATATGTGCTACAAGGGAGATGAAACACTGAAAATGTTCCAATGAAATGGGGAATTTTAAGTTAAATAAATATAAGTTCAACCACAAAATTAACTTTAAAACACACACACAAAAACACCAAAACAACAACAACAAAAACAAAACCAGATTGTGTAGCATAACAAACATAAGAAGCAAAGCAATGCTTCTGCTCTTCCTGTAACCAGGCAGCTCTCAGGAACAGACCCTGAGCTGCAGTCTACTCAAGAGATCAACATTCCAGGAGAGACCACCAGGGGGCAGCACTCCAATGCTCTCCTTCCTCAGGCTTTCCCTGAGCCAGTTAGCTCAAGCTTTCAAGGCTGGGCAAGTCCACCCACTTCCCTCCTCTCAGCTCCAAGACCCAAGGCCAACAGCAAACAGAGTTTTAAAGCAGGGATTACACAACTTTCTAGAGGTAAAAAGTAAGAAATGGGTGTGTAAATTTAAAATTTGATAGCAAAAGAAGAGGTGTAAACAACAAGAAGTCAAACTAAAACGAGGTGGAGAGATTTTTAAAAGAAATCTCTACAAAGCAGTTTCCAAAACTTTGATACTTCCTCTCCTACTCTTTATAAATTTTATTGTAGTGCAGGAGAGTGTGTGCATGTGCCATTGTCTAAGCCAGAGGATAACTCTGTGGAATCTTTTCTTTCCTTCAACCTTTCTGTGTATTTCAGGGTTTGAACTCAGGCCACCAGCAAGTCCTTGTACAGCAAGTGCCTTTACCTGCTGAGCCATCTCACTGGCTCTCCTACTGTTTAATCCAGTACTCATGTGGCTCTTTACAAGGAAAAAATGCTACATGTAGTAACAATTTAAAGACTAAAGGCGCAATCTGGCTTCTGGATATTCCTGGTCTTAATAAATGGAAAACGCAGTTCCAGATGAATCCAGATGACCAAGCAGGCCATACAGGTGCTCTTGGTCTTCATCCTGGCTGTGCTCTCCTTGGCTGGCTTCACTCTCCCGCTGTCTTGCCTCACCAGAATGTGACAGAAGTCCACATGCCTTAAGCTAGGATTACCAGCTCATCAGCATCAACATACCAAGGCCAAGCCAATTAAAGACAGCAGTAAAGTACACACAGGGACTAGCTCATGCCCAAGGGACTCAGCAAGCAAGAACTGTGACAGTGGGCCCCAGAACACCACATAAGTACAGGTTCTCACCCGAGGACTTGGATCCAAGACTGGACGACACAAGCCGACGGGTGGTCCCCATCCCAACATTCCTCCGGGAGCTTGGTGGAGCCTTGGACGACGTGGAGCTGGCAGAGGAAGGCCTGTTTCCATCTACAGAATCTTCATCATCAAAATTCTTATCTGAACAGAAAGAACAGAAGTCATTTCTTTAAAGTGGTTTTTTTTTTTCACCTATACATAAAATAATCACTAGTATCAAAGATATCTGCTCTTCTGGACTTTGAGCTATCTCAGCAGGGTATGGGAAGCTTTGGAGAAGCCCAAAAGCAGCTGCAAAGATAATGTTTGCCGTCATGGAACTGCAACAGTCTCCCACTCCTACTGGAGAAAAAAAATCTGACTCTTTTCCCAGGAATTTATTTTTCATTTTGGAGGGA